>NW_002060943.1:12754968-12929967 GCF_000150275.1 Trichoplax adhaerens | reverse complement strand
TGTTGTAGTAAAACGTTTTAATTTTTGTTAGGTTGTTTGGTTGTTGACAGTTTCAGTTCTGTCTTTTTTTTATTTCTTGACTTATAATACTTAGAATTAAGTACTTGGAAGGTTATTTGATCTGTCTATCTCACGTTTTTTAAATAAATTGTTGATTGGTTGCTTCCCCAATTATTATTTGGTGTCAAAGTTTCGTTAAGTCGACTAGAGTGCCAAGAAAGTAGAATCAAAGTTAGTTAGAAGTTGTGTCGTTTGATTTCTACATATTTCATTTCACAGCACTTTAGATAGTTTGATTGATTGAGAACGCGCAAATCGGCTCTATTGACGATTCTTTTTGATTTCTCTATAAGAGTTTACTGACTTAAACAAAGTTTTGTCTTTTTATTCACTTTAGGTGCGATATTTTGTTTTCAATGTTTCACTCCTGTCGTTTTAGTAAATTTTAAAATGCTAATTTATGGTTATTACTAAATTGTTCTGATCAGAGATATGCTGTATATTTATCACACCTAGTATACAAAATGGAATAGAGCTCAAATTCTTATAGTAGCAAAACTGCTATCAAAATGATCATGAATCAACCATCAGTATATGAAATTTCATTATGAGTTCCATCAGTACACTCAGTTATTGAGTTTCTATGACCATTAAAAAGATACAATATTAAAGTATAAAATTAAATACTATTACATCTGTCGCGACAGCTAGACTGGCATCGCTAGATAATATTGTTCTTAAGGATTAATATCCTAAACTATACATAGTTGTTACCGTTATCTTGTATTGCTGTACTGGTAAATGATAAATTAATGTTGTATGGTACAAGTATATTTATTAATCAATTATGTTATACTGAAAAATGATATCTCAAGAATGTTATCGCAATGTTAGAGAAGTTATGCATATTCATGCCAATGTTAGAGTATATAAATGAGGCGCTTTTACTATCTTGGGGAGGGGGTTCGATTGTGAGTTAGTAAGTTGGTTAGTTGTAGTTAATAAAGGTCGATTTCAACCACCGATAGAAAAGAAAGGAAATTTATTTGTTGTTGTTGCCTCAGCAGAAATTCCGCACGCTTCCGTAAATTCGTAAAGATCAAACTGAATCACAACAACATCTCCTAGGAATGTAAAAATTACCCAGAATGACTGTTCAGTAAGGCTTCTATATTTAGCTTATCGGTCGTAAAATCTAGTTCTCATCATTAATTCTCTATTGTAGGCATTAGCTTAAACATAGAGCTCCTTTATAACATGTCTTTTGAAAAAGATTAATCTACAAGAAAAATCATCCTTTAAATAGAAATGTAACTAATTAATTGCTCTATACGATTGGGTTTGTAATTTGCAATTATATAACGTGTGATATAGATAAATAAGAAACAAATATAGATCACAATAAGCGCATCCCATCCTAATGTGGCATTTCATTAGAAATATTTCAAGCAAGAACCCGCTCATTCCTATTATCCTTTAATTAATTACTTAAAATATAATCACAATTTAAATAAACATTAAACTTAAGAATTAACTACTACAATAGTATAAGATTTTGTGAAACTGAAAATTTCTCTCAGATTTTAAGATATTAAAATAAACATTATTATTACTATCTAAGCTCGTAAATCTTTATAACGCTTTAGAAACAATTGTAACGGTACGTAAACAGTTGATTTAAGAATTGAAACTAATATCATGTGTCGTAATTCCGCTCTAGTATATCTGCTTAGCTTCTGGTTAATTAGTTCGGTTAAGAATGTGGGACGAAGCAACACAGTGATAATCCCACTCACCCATCCTTGAAACGAGCAGCGCGGGGGGTATTTATACTACTGTTAGATGACTGTGATTATGGGTTGATTTCAATAGGTCAGTATAAGATTCTTACAGTTTTTTACCTTAAGATTTCATGGAAAACAAATAGCTTTAAGGTAGTCATTTCGGTAGAGTACTGATTATTAAAATAGTATTCTTTATATCGCTAAGGTGGCCACTGGGCCTTTCAATTTCGATTTGATGTAATATTCTGAAGAAAATTGAATAAACATAGAATCTTTATAGTTTTCTACACAGCCATTTTGATTTTTACATTTTCTTATAACGGTTGCTATCGACAGAGCAAGCTTTGCTTGCATACTCAAGCTATCCTTAGACACATTATCATGATTGGTATAGAATTGACCACAGTACTAAGGACATTGTACCGCACGGTCGATATCTTACAGTACCTGCTAATCTTAACTTGGTGTGCCCATCACCGTACATTAGATATCATAATGTGCTTTGGACCATGAACTAATCTTAACATAGCATTTCATCTGTCAATGCATAATTGAAAAGTAGTATTCTACAAGCATAGCTGTGAATATAGTAGTGCCTGGCTATTACCGGGATATATATATAATGTCGAATGGTAATACTATCTGTTAATTATTAGCAAATAAGTACAAACCGTCAGCAAAGCGACGTGAGTTTGTACTAGTTTCTTTTAAACTAATTTATTCACTTTTATCCAAATTGGTATGCTCTTAGCGATGTACTCGTAGGAGATAAGCATAAACCACTAACGTTCTCCAAGATCAATATTTAAGAACTGCTATATGATATGCAGTGCCTAGTAATAAGTAAGTAGCTTTCTGAGCTACCGGTTGGTTATAAATTAGTAGCTCACCTGACTAGAGCTAGTTCTCTTGGAGCACCTAATAACGATATAATAATACTGTGATATACGTATACGTACTTGTTGCAATGCCGATTAATCGTAATAAGATACAACATCCAGTACTAAATTATAACACCATGACAAGCTAAAACAGAATCAAATTGCTTGATGAACAACCGACAACTAAAGATTAATTTATGCAAAGGTAAACGAGATAGCTAACAAACAACACCCCTTATTAATAAAAACTTACTTCATGCAACTATGAATTCATAATAGGAAGCCCTGCTATGAAACGCATTTCGGGCATGAATGTCTGACCGATTATAGCTACTTCGCCAATTCTAATGATCATCGATAGCTGTCTACTTTAATAGACTAAAGATTTCAACTTAGATATTAAGTTCTATTAATGTAAATATCTTATACTTTAGAGGATGTTATCGAAAACATGCGGTCGTCGTATTCACTGGCTGATTCGAAGACAAAATTAGAAAACTGACATTTACTTGAAGAAAGTCATTACGATATATACAAATAAGAGGCGATAAGAAATAAGCTACAGACCATGTACCGGTAATTTCTTTAGTATCTGCAGTAAATTACTTTGTCTTCTACATGGCTTTAGTGTCTACCTTTCCAGCTGTACTTGCTGCCGCTGATTTAATAAATAGAAATTCGTTCCATGGATTTTAACATCACAAAAGCTGTTATTTAAAACTGCTAACAAGTAGAAAGGTTTCAAAATTGTGATTTGGTTATAGCAATCCTCATTCGTTAATAAATTATTTTAGTTCAATAATTGATCATGATTTTTCTACATTTATCCACTAGATGAAATAAAATACATGTGGATATTGTGAGTTGCTTATAAATTAAAATTAATAATTTAATACATTATGGCTGATTTTACAACTTCCATTGACCGCTATTTAACGCAAAATTGAAAAGAAATGAAATTGTTACCTTCTTTCTTGCTATCAATAAAGGTTTGTGATTTCTCATGCAAACGATAAACTGTCGAGTTTTGCGCTATATTAAAATTTACGGATCAATATATGAGAAAATGAAATCAGAAGGCGTGATTAAAGTATACTTTATTTGGCTTCAAACAAAATATTTATTATAGTATCTGTGCTAGAATAAACTTAAATTATACTTGTTACCTTGTAAGGACTGATGAATTCCTGTTCAAGTATTATTTTAATATATTTAACTTGTTCCATCAATATTAATTGATGTGGTGATTTTACTATTGAACATCTTGAATTTATATAGGTGAATGGAAAGGTAAAATAAAATTGAAAGGATTAGTATATCAGAACTGCATGATTACGCCCACTAATACCCTAATAATATTGGTTCACACCTGATTTCCTAAATAGAAGATCTGATGCGACGGAACCGGCAAAGCATTCTTCATTTCTTTTCTTTAGAACGTAAAATTTTTAACCGGCTTCAAATGTTATATTGCGCATAGCTATCGATAGAAATTTCAAAGCTGAATTAAGTAAATCTTTAGACAAAATGGAGCATAGACTAAAAAATTTATTCTTACAACGCAATAAAAGGATCCTCTTATACTATTTCATACTCAGGGTTTTGAAGACTGACTATAGATTCTCAATTCAATGCCGATATTGTATTATCAAAGAGTACACGTATGTTTAATAAGACACTATTCCAATTTGTATAAGTATTGTTTGCTATATATCGTCATTGGACACCAGGAAATACTTGATAGGTGATTGGATTAAACATAAAGGACAGACCGAGTATTGCATTTAAATTCAATTAAGGTGTCAAAATCAATTTAACATCACAAATTGAGCAAAATGCTGGAATAACTTAAATAATTTCAATCTGATAAAGTAATATCGTCTAAAAATTTAAATTTAGTAAAATATCACGTACAGCTAAGCCTACAATATTTTTATAAATAGATAAATTTAGCAAATATCACATTTTACTCCTCCATAAAGCTTAGCACTAGATAAATAAATGAACTAATAGATCAAAAATAGAATAGCATCGATACTAAAACAGTATTTACTATTTGAAGTATGAGTACTTTAATATTAATTAATAAGTGATTTATTCTTGAATTCGTTAGTCCCAATTTAGGTGAGGACCATTAAGCTACCGGTAAGTCTGTGTGATATATACCAATCACGAAATTCCAAATTTTAGAAAAATAAGGGCTTTATTCAATCTTATACAAAGATTAACTACACACAGCTCTACTTTAGCCGAATACTACTACTAAAGACTTCTAGAACGAACTATGAGAATAATCTAAAGTTGTATGCTTTTATACTTTCCGTAGCATTCGCAACTACAATCCGCATAGCAACCTTTTACCTTATTTTACAGATAGTTAACTTATTCTTAGTATGACTATTCTACTGCGGACCATCATTAATCCAATATGGATACGACTACAGTACTTACGTAGACATCATTCACACCAGCCAAAGTACAATGAATTAACCATATCCTAATATATGATTTACAGTTTTATTTTTACCTATAGCCTTATTAGTAACTTAACACCTTACTGTATATAGTCATCTGTACTCTAGCATAGAGTCTATACCACTATAGTCTATAGTTATAGCTAGTAGATATCTCTTAGGATAAATATCTACCGTACATTATACTGCACATGGCTAACAGTCTACAATCACAATACTAAGTTACATTACAGTCTGGTAGAGGAAGTAGATCTGAATAAGATACACCTGGTGTAGAAGGCTAAAAATTCATCAATTCAATCAATACGCAGTCAAAATAGTCTACGGTCAATCCTTTTATTAAATTTTCTGTGAATACAATATTAAAAATTTACACTTGATTGACATGATACGTAATTAATGTTGGCATAACTTTATTAAAGAAAGTTTTATCCCTTTGGCTGCTAATTGGCCGGATGAGACCAGCCATGTTACTTCATTGATCGACAAAGCTTTATTTCTAGTTGCAGTAGTCCAAATAATAAAGACTTTCCGTGATCTCAGTTGATTTAAAAAATTCTGTCAGTCAGTTTTAAATGGCTGCATTGAAGGCCTCCAATATTGAACTTGATTTCCTATACACCATTTTCGAAAGCATTTATTTCCAACTTGTCGGTTGAAAGGTAAAGATACTTAAATTCGCTTGATTCCATATTGAATATATCTTCTTGATCTGTAGTATTTTACTTAAGGCTTACTGTATCAAACAATATGAAATAAATTTGTAATGAAGAGTATAACATTTCTTTTTATAAGATAGCAGTCAGATATAATTACTTTTAGATATCTTTAGATATGGTTTCAGCTCGAGAGGATAAATATTTTATTAAAGGGATTGATTTATTTCACAGATCTTATTTTTGATACCCGATACCTTATCGTTTGTGATGGTAGATATTATTTTGTTAGCATTATCCCAATGGTCAGTATTAACGCAGACTGAACTTTAGGACTGTACAATATGAATGAATTTATAAGGGAAAATCCTTACATTCTATAGCAATTATATTATTTTACTTAATTGCTATGAGACGTATTCATAATTTACATTTGGTGCAGTTCAAGCAGAAACTATAAAAAGAGAAGTAGTAGTTAAAAATATTACTCGATTTATCCTTTTTGTGCAAACTGAACTAGTTGATGGCAGTTTAGCTCATAAATTCTTTTATTATACGTGTATAAGTAAATCTTAATTTTTGGTAGTGGTTGAGACTAGGCGCTGTGTCTTAGGACAAACTATTATTTCATGTAGTTTCGTTGATGTTTGGTGGTGGTTGAGTCTAGGTGCTATGTCTTAGACCGTAATAATTTTAAATTTACCATTTTCTTTTAAAATACATTGGTTGAATATTGTACAGTTGGTTTGATAGAATCAGTTAATAAATAAATTAATTGAATTCAATCGTGAAGTTTTCGTCTAATCACTTACGTAAATACTTAGTTGTAGTACCTACCAATGGGCATACCTACAGTGCACATAAGTGTTGCGTTTATTATCATAGCAATTATTATTACAAAAGATCTGACAAGTTTAATTAGTTGGATATTTACTTTGATGCCAAGATATGCATTTTCTAATAATCCTAACTTCCAGTATTTGGAAGAGTAATATTTGGCGTACCTAAAGTAACACCTGGATATTTGCCACAACGAGCTTCAAGAATTCCTTTTTGTCGATCAAATTATCCTTTCAAATAGAGTTACTTAAATTCTTAGAATCTACTACAAGTATATAATTTCGAAAATTTACGGTAATTACCATTATATTTAATGTAGTCGTGAGATAGGACACGAAACAATAAATTCTAACGACTATTTGATAATATATATTAAGTTATTTTATTCATCCGGTAAACCAATGACAACCCGCCATATTGACTCTTAATGTATGAATAAGTTACTTTGAATAAACATAAAAGACAACTAATAATGTACATCTATCTTTTCTTTTATTACAAGCAGTGTTGCGTAATAAATATCTGCACATAATGCAATCCAAGTAATGTTCTGAAATATTTATGGTATTGATTTGTAGAGAAAGTTAATAGATATATACCTATTGCAGCCTATTAAATAATAGTAGTAACTATTTCCATTTTTTATATCATTTTGTTGCGATAACTCCTGAAGTTGGTAATACTTTTTTGTTTATTTACCAGATACAATCCAATTTTTTATTCTAATATTCAATTTCAAGCCTAAGATCATCGAGTCCGCAAATATTACAGTACTATCGATCAATCTATCGTTTTCTATTCCAGAAGAATGGATATCTCCAATAGAACGAACTCATTTGGATTACTTTTTGCACAGATTTATCGCTATATTTGGTTGGGTTTCCTTCCTTTATATACAATAGGATTAATACTCAACATAACTTTACTCCATCTACTTTTTACAGACAAAAATTTCCAAAATCCTACTTATCGTTTGATTCGAATGCCAGTAATATCGGATGTTATATCGGCAACTGCAACTGTGGTCTTGTTTACAATATCAATCTTTGTCAATATAGATGACATTACCAGCTCCAATCTTTGTCGTATCTTAGCCACTATAATGTTTTCATCAATCGCAATTTCCATCATGAACTTAGCATTGGTTGCGGTAGATCGCTATTTTGCTATCGTGAGACCACTCTCGCCATTTTATCGAAATCATAAAACAAAATTTCTGATTGTTACTGAATTTTTTGTCTGGCTAGTATCAATATCTGTCACATCTCCTTTCGCACTTTATCTAGCTCCGATCCCTGGCGTACCTACGTCATGCGATTTTCCACATATGGACCTTGATCAATCCATTTATCTGATACTTTGGGTCTTTATTGTATATGCTATGCCTATTATAATCATTATCTTTTCTTATACGAAAATTATACTGCTTCAAAAGAACTATGTTCGACCTGGTTTTCGGACATCAGAAGAGCTCGATAATGACTTTAGAAATAGACGGAAATTTATTAAACTGATGATTTATATAACGATATGCTATGTAATAATAGTTTTGCCGCATTCACTAAATTGTACAGTATCTGGAATATATCAGCGATCGGTCATTAGTATGTCAGTAGGTAATGTTTTTACGTTTATATTGGCATATATTGCCATAGCTATCGTGACATCCTTACCTGTTATAAACCCAATTATTTATATGACGTTTGATAAACGGGTTAGGGCCGGAATGCTATCAACATTAACAAAATTATTCTATTGTAGTAAATAACACATCTAACTTTTCCATTTCTTTACCATCAATTCGTGATATACACCTATAGTACGGAATTGATTCTAATTGATAACATCATTAATAGTTAATCTTAACTATTTTAATGTTCGCTTATGTTATAAGATTCTGATTTTCTACAGAAATACGTTATAAATCGTTATATGTCCTTTTAATATTGGAGATGGTAAACAAAATTAATTATAGTCCTTGCTATTTATTTTAAGCTATGAAACTAAAACTTAAATTTAGCATTTCATTCTCTGCAACGCCTACAGCATCGCGAGAAAGCTCTCCTTCCGTACTGATGAAATACGAAGACTCAAAATAAGTTACAATCGATTAAATTAATTGTTCTTCTATTTACCACAAGTGATATGTAAACAAATTACCGAAAGTAGAAAAACAAATTTTGCAATGTTCAATATTGTTCTTGTAAAGCAAAGCATTAATTAATTGAAAATTTCTTGTGTGAAATAATAATGTACGTGTATAATAGGCTATTAATAATTAAATTCGTGAATAGCAGAAATGCTAATGGATAAGAATGGACCTATGAAAAGATAACTCTTCCCAATAATTATATAATTAAATTGATTTTATGCATCAGAAATTTTGTTTAACTGAGGGCTACATTAATATTGCAGACTGCTGACGATTTAATAGTTGGGATAATGCGTTCAAAAATATTTTTGTAAAAGGCTTCCTTGTATACTTTTAGAATTCTACTCGTGCTTTGTATAGTAGAAGTAATATAGCTCAGATAAGATATACAAAAGTAGCAATAGCTATTGTAGCATGTCGTGATTGTTTATAATTGTAACTAATTAAACTTTACTGAGTTAAATAGATATTAAATCAGAACCCGAATAGCATAGTCAAAATTACAAGATAATTATTGGTAGAGATGTCTATCAGTTAATATATAAGCAAACATCGACATCTCCTGCGAATTTTATCAATGTACATCTTAACATCTAAGCGCGTAATTTTTAAACATTCCAGTGTATATGATTTTATAATAAAAGTATCTCACAAATACTTTGTCTTATAATAAGGTATATGTTTCTTTACGGTTTACTAAAGTAGTTGTAACTCATGTAGATGATTTAGAAAATAGATCTACATTCAATGTACTTACACATAAGATGTTATCGCCAGTAAATTATTAGTCTATTTTTTTAATCAAAATGTGCAATCAGAATAGTCAATGCTATTAAGACTATTATTAAGAGCTATAATAGATGGAAAATTTAATGATGTTGTATAAACAAAATGTGAATTTCAAGTGAGATATCACTTTGGCTATGGTTTTCTCAATCGTATGAAATGACTCTCAGTTTTATCGCTCAGAACTATACTGTTATTGAGATGCGTCATAAATGCGTACTTAAAGATATTTTTGATCGTAGGTGAAATGGAAGAGTAGCTAGTAGATATTCTAGAGCGAGAATTGAGTTGATTTACAAATTTGGGTTTTTGAGTAATATGACAAGTGATGATTAGAAATGTGATCTAAAATACTTGTGATCATAGATCAAAAAAATATGCATAAAATCATTGCACCTACTAGTCATAACTTGTTCGATTCTTTTTACATCTTTATCTATTTTGAAAATATTGCTAACTGATCAATATTGGATGCATAGAACTTGTTAGAGCAATATTCTTTACAATCACAGAAGTTTATGGCATGCGTTTGCTGATTTGAGTTTTTACCGCAGTCGACTGCTTGACAATCTATCAGAAAAGTATTTGAAAAAATTATTCCTGAATGAAAAATGCGATTAAAATTCTCTTTCTCATAATTTTAACAAATGAAACCGTTGCTAAGGCTAATTGATATATAAATGTGACTAAAAGTCTTGGCTTAGAACATAAAGTGTGATTTATGGCTGATTGTGAATTATCGGGTTAGTATATCCCGAAAGTCTTATTATACTAAATTGGAATTCTTAAAGATAAGTAAAATTACCTTAACGATTAATACAAATTCGATGATAACTACTATGTTACATGCTCAAATGTCAATTTTATCTTAGATTGATTATATATTTCAATGAAAATAGGAATACTGTCGAAGTAGCAGCACGTGAAATTTTTCCAATTATTATCACTGCCAGAAAGTTCCCGGAAAAATTTTTATTAAACTTTGTTCATAAAAATTTGAATTATTTTAGCAATTGTTTATTGCTTTTCATGATGGGTTACTATAATTTACTCGTAAATCCCTATTCTAAGTTTGATTTTATTGCTAAGTGATCTGTTAAAGTTACGTATTATCATAGTATAACTTGTTTTAAATTTTTCTCTCAATAGTTAATAATTAATTAAAAAGAACGGCTTTTCCAGTTGAATTTATCCTAGATGTTCCGCACTGATTGTTGCTATTTTAATCTCTATAGTTCTTTGTATCCCTAAAGTTAATGGAGTCTTATTTATGCTTAATGCATTATTAAAATTTTAGTTAGCTAAATATTCACTCGATCTTAGGATTTGGGGAAGAAGTAAAATCTTCACAGAACAGCTAATTCATTTTAGTTTATTGTAATATTTCGGAAGATTGTACGTTTATAGCAATCGCAAGAAATGACAGGAGAATAGCTTAGTCAAAAACAGTCTTTATTGCAAGTAGTGCGAGAAGGAAGCAGCATGTATAACGACGTTACTAGTCGAAATAGCGATAGGAAAAGTAGAATAGATAAAGTGTACAAGTTTGGTGTGTAACTGGCAAAATTCACTAACGAAATAAATGCATAAAGATCGCTTTTATAAGGTAAGAAGCACAGAAAGAGGAAATTTTTTATATACGCGAGTGACTAATAAGAACATCTTACTTTAATATTATGGTAGTTCTACGATATACTATAATCAAACTAGAGTGTAAACAGATTTCCACCGTGTAGAATATAACTTTACTAAGAATAGACTAAACCTTATTGAAAAGCATAGTTTATAAATATTAGAATTCAAAAACCCTATAAGAATTAATAAGTTACCCAGAAAATTATAATATCATCATGTCTTGAATGCCGGAACTGAAAGTAATTTTGAGAAAGGAATAGCCCAGGAATCCAGTAAAGGCTATAATAGATTACATACGGTAACTTAACTTACAACATCAATCTCCAAGTTTTATGATAACTACTGCAAATATCAGTTTTTTTTTCTATTAAAATTCGACCGCAATATAGAGTAGTTTTAAAATTTCATTTAATGTCTAATTTTATTATAGAAATAATTGTTTCATTGATTAGTTATAAATTTTGAATAAAACACACTTATTACAATATTTGATAAGAACTATTGAATTTCTATTAAAATTTTCTTAGTTTATGATTGTTCAGGTAAATGTATGAAGTCTATTTCTCTGTTTAAGTCACTTGGTATTTAATTATCCAGCATCGTTTTCTAAGATTAGTTCAGGCGCTGAGTGCAATTTTCTTCTCTATTCGTTGAATATATTATAATTTCATATTCGAAAATTTAATTGTAAACTAGGTATTATCTAGTCATCAAATATAGCTAGCTATCTATCAATCCATCGTTTACGTTACTGACAGAATGAATACCTTCAATTCGACAAACTTATTTCCACCGAATTTTAGACAAATTTATCGCTATGCTGCGGCATTTTTTATTCCGACACACATAACTGGATTGATATTAAATATACTTATACTCAAATTGCTTTTTACAGACAAAACATTCCAAAAGACTACCTATCGCTTGATTCGAATATCAGTTATATCTGATACTATTTCGGCAAGTACAGCCGTGATCATGTTTATTATGATAACCTTTGGTAATTTAGATTTCGTCGCTGGTTCCAATCTATGTCGTATTGGTATAACGATTTTATATACATCATACACGGTTTCCATGATGAATTTAGCATTGATCGCTGTGGATCGCTATTTTATTGTTGTAAGACCATTCTCGCCATTTTACCGAAATCACAAACGAAGATTTCTGATTACAACTGAGATTCTCATTTGGTTGGTATCAATATCTGTAACATCAATAATGTTATTGTATGTGTCTTCGTATCCAGATTTTCCTACAACATGTGATTTTCCAGAAATGGGCGTTAATGAATCAGTATATGTATTGCATTGGTCATTTATTTCATATGTCATGCCTACTGCAACGATTGTCATGTCTTATGCAAAAGTTGCAATCTATCAAAAGAATTATGTTCGACCTGGCATTCGGACATCAGAGCAACTCTATGAAGACTTTACAAAGAGAAGAAAATTTATTAAAGTTTTGATTTATATAACCTTATGCTATATACTTCTAAGCTTACCTTATTTTGTATGCTGCGTTATAGCTTCAATAACTCAAAAATCCCTAATTCGCCTTTTACCTGGTAACATTTATTTGTTTATAGTGAACTATTTTATAAATGGTCTAGTCCTATCGATACATTTTCTGAATCCACTTATTTACGTGACATTTGATAAACAAATCAGGGCCGGTATAATATCTGAAGTTAAAAAGCTATTCCATTCTAGTATGTAATTGTAGTGTATTTAGATTATACTGTCACTATATTCTACTCTTAAATATAGACATGTTGTATTAATCTTATATTTAGACATATCTACAGTCTGGTCGCTCTACATTCAAATATGGCTTACTACATTTAGTGATTACTGTCCTCGCTATTTTCTACAATCATCTGCTATTCTATAATCTGTTATGGTATATGTTGTATCTAATCCTACAATCATGTTCTCTGCATGTGTTTTAATGCTATAGCTTTAATACTGCCGTTTTCTGCCTTAGACTTCTTAAGTTGCATTATTAGTCACAGTTAGTATTCACACTTTACTCACGGCAGCTACCACGCTGACCTACCGTAATTATCACATTGTACCTAACTACTATCTACAATAAAGTATCCTCTTTTCTTAAGCTCCTGGTGCAATTCTCTGCATGGCAACTAAAACCACATTATCTGACTCTTCGAACCCTCTATCACAGTAATACATCTAATTTTTATTTTACCAGCAATATATAAATATACTCGCTATCTATGCATCATGTATCGGTAATATTAGATTAGATCATTACTATTTGGTCTGAATCGTTTGATGTCCGCTAACGTTAACAAAGTTACTATTCCTACATTTCTTACACAAGCCGTATACCCTATTTGATGTAGAAGGGCGAAACTGCAAGTAATAATATCCTTGGTTGTAACTTCAAGTTATGAAATCAGTCCTTAACTTAAGCTTTCATCTTGTGTAATACCTAAAAATTTACTAGCATGCAATATTTGCAATAGTCCATAAAGTACCATAATTAATAACAAGTTCTCAAGTTTATTGTAACTGAACTGAATATTTACTTTGTAATAATCAAACTGTTATCCTTGCTAATAAATTAGAATAAAAAATAAATTTCGCGTAATTTAATATATTTATCGTAATCAAGGCATTTATTAAATGGAAAGTACATGCCGCAGCTAGATAATTGCTAAATTTTTGTTGTAATGATCTAAAAATACTCTATCCTGTAGTTATTATGATAACAGAATAATATCAGAACTCGATATTAAATCCTTACATATTTAGTCATTATGACCATGTGCACAGTTCATGCAAATTAACGTGCATCATAACTGTTGATATCGTTTGAGGGACCTAAACAAAGAAAACTTTGAAGCACAAATCAATAATCGCGTATCGATAGACAATAGCAAAGTCATGCAATCCATTTATGTTAGTAAAGGCTATGTAAGAGTTGGGGAAATAAGTTATCGATATAGAATTAATTAATAGCGAAGGCATAAATTAATAAGAACGAACACAGGGGCAATTGTTTGAAGCAATTGAATAAATTTTATGTCTGAGAAATTTCAATACAATACTCTATATAATACAGGCTACTGATAGTTTAACGAAAAGCATAATGCGCTTCAAAAAATAATATGAAAGTCCTTGATCTACCAATAATGTTTGCTTTTAGATTCTATACTTATTGTTATATTGTAGAAGAAATAATTTTAGCTTCAATAAAATATATGTGCCACAACTACCCTTGCGACACAAGAAAAAAACACAGCGTTTATAATAAACTTTACTTTAATCCGCACAACTACTTCCCTAATCTACGGTATAGTAATCGGAATCCTTAAGAAGAACTAGCTCGCTCAACACAATATGCGGTATAAAGCTATCATCCAACTTAGCCTTAACCTGATTCACTTTCTATTGTTCACAGTCCTTCTTATATACTCTTTCAGCAGTTATAAATATATTTACTATGCTATCAACATTCAATAACAAACATGTTATTACGATTGAATTATCGAATACGGATATTCGAGGTAATAAACAGTTTCATATGTAAATCTAGTTCGACAGTAAGCTCTGTCAAGTTCCTTTGCTCTCGATACTTGCTTGTAACATATTACTATATCATCATAACATCATAATAACTTAGTGTATTACTAACAATAACAATTCCTAAAGTAGTAGTTAATACTTCTAAAAGTTCAAAACAATATCTTATTCATAAACTAAACATCCATATCTAAGTTATTTTGATGACTGTGACACTATGCAAGAGTGATATTTAATAATAAAGTAATATAACTTACCTTGGATATTTGCGACAGTGAATCATTTAGTTAACTGATTAAAGTAGATATTATAATTCTAACTACTTTATCTGGGCTGTGATTAATGGTTGTTATGTAATTGTTACTTTGGTTGAGCAATATATATTGTGTCATACGCGTTTAATAGACTACAACCAATAGAAAATGCATACATTTAGTAATTTTAGTACTGTGCATAGTAGATATCATATGTGATAGTAATTCATCTATGGTTAAATTCATAATTGAATTTAGTAATATCGAGGCTTCCACGGTAAAATTCCCTGAACTTAAGTGATCGATTATGACATTAATTTAAACCGGTTCAAGGTGAGAATTCTTTAATTTAGAATCGCTAACTTTTTCTTAATATACTTGTAATGTAACTTAGTATTGTGATTGTAGACTGTTAGCCATGTGTAGTATAATGTACGGTAGATATTTATCCTAAGAGATATTTGGTAGCTGTAACTATAGACTGTAGTGATAGAGACTCTATGCTAGAGTACAGATGACTATATACAGTAAGCTGTTGAGTTACTAATATGGCTGTAGGTAAAAATAGAACTGTAAATCATATATTAGGATATGGTTAATTCATTGTACTTTGGCTGGTGTGAATAATGTCTACGTAAGTACTGTAGTCGTATCCATATTGGATTAATGATGGTCCGCAGTAGAATAGTCTTACTAAGAATAATTTAACTATGTGTAAAATAAGGTAAAAGGTTGCCATGCGGATTGTAGCTGCGAATGCTACGGAAAGTATAAAAGCATGCAACTTTAGATTATTCTGTTAGTTCGTTCTAGAAGTCTTTAGAAGTAGTATTCGGCTAGAGTAGACCTGTGTAGTTAATCTTTATATAAGATTGAATAAAGCCCTTATTTTTCTAAAATTTGGAATTTCGTGATTGGTATATCACAATACTATATTACTGCTATCGCCTTATTACTACAGTAGGATAGTAATTTAACAATTTCTATGGTCTTAGACTGACTTGGATTTAGTAATAGCATTAAAATGTCTAATCTTATTGGGCACAGTTTTATAAGCTATCAGTTATGTCTTTCAGTACTTGGTATAGCATAAGAATGAATACCGTACTTCACCGTTTAATCATCAGTCGCGATCCACCAACATAATATATTCTATACAAACTATTACGCATAAAATGTGATATAAACTTGTCGTTAACAAGCTCTATTCCTAGATGGAAACAACGAGGAGAGGATAAGAAGTAGGACACTTTAATGTCATGAGTAAGCTTCAAATAATTTGATTTATCGAGGCTATTTAAATTGACTGTGAGTGCATATCTTTTAGATTCTTTTACGACAATTGCTGACTAAAACAAAGTTGTAGTTTTTCTACTTACTCATACGCCGGGAAATGTTTATTTCATAATGATGTGTGAATGCCGTGGGTATTAAAAACTAGATTGTTTGCTTAGAGGGAGAGAGTAATGATGCGCCATATTTGATAATAAGGATAGCTATGTTTGATTTTTTTAATAGCTATATTTGATATAGTTAGACACTAAGAATAGTGCTACAGTGTTACTGTATTACAGTAGAAATATCTATGTTAGGATAATTCTGTTAGACTATCCTTATTTAGTTAACTTCTAATTTGGATATACTGTGTTTTAATATAGCACTGACTTTTTATGACAGTGACACTTATACACATACTGAAATTAATAGTTATAATAGGGAATACAAATCATCTACTTACAGTTCGAATCATTGTGATTGTAATTTACTTATGGTAGACTGTAAATTATCATGGAAATGTTCCGTGATAGGACATATCGTAATCTGACTATTCTGTATTAGTCATTACATGTCTATGTTCGTAAATACTGTTGTCTGCATTAAGGGAGCAGTAGCTATAATAAATATCTAATTCAGTAAATGATTCTAATGTTAATTGTATTAACTATGACTCATGGACTATTGAGGAGTAGTATATAAATGCAGTATATCGTGAAATAAAGAGAATTTCTCCAACTTAGTGTTTAACGTAAAATACGAGGCGTTTAAGTCTTTGTGTAGTCTGCTAGTAGAGCAAAAGTGTTTGTGATAGTGCAGATATCGTTCCTTGATACGTGGTTCAAGGAATTGACTTATTGATCGTATATTGCGTTATCTTGTTGCAAAGCTGTTTTGTGACAAATAGATATTAACGTGAAGCTAATATAAATGATTGACAACTATTACATTAGAAATTGTTGATGACTAATACTAGCCAGATATATAATTATGATACAAGATATATATGACAAGAAACACTGCAATTGTGTAGATACCTAACACCTAAAGGCGCTGGAAATTAATAGAAGAGTAGGGATATCTTAAGTAGAATGATTCAGATTGTAGAAGATAATGATGTTCTATTTGAGATAAAGTCTTCTATTCGATGAGTCAAGTCTGATTGTCAATAGATTAAGTTGCTTAGTAATGTGGTTTTATATATAATATATAATTAATTTCTTCGTCGTTGGCTACATAAATATTACAAAATTAAACAAACACGTAAATATTTTTAATTTTAAAATTGCGATAATTTTTTATGAAGCAGTAATATTAGTGTTAGTTGTAGGGTTAGGGTATGTGAAATGAGCATAGTTTCCATTTTAAGAATTATTACTGAACTAAAGTTTGTAACATTTAGCTAATTACGTCATTGTATCAACAATAAAATTAGTCCTCACAAATTGTTAACTCTCTTACGTGAATTAATCAATAATTTCTTATCTTGTATTAGACAAGAAAACACTTAATATCAATATTACTCAGCATCAGTACAAAGTATTCAATGACAGTTGCTAAATAGAACTTCTTTAGTATGGAGCTAATAGACCTCAAATCAGAAGACCTTCGATTGACAAATAAAGCGAAGTTTTGTGTAATTAAATTTGAAACTTGTTTGAAGAGCTATTGATTGTTTAGAAGTTCAGCAATTATTCGTTAGTTCAATGTAATAGTGTACACAGGCTACAAATAACTGTATTAGACAATTATGCCAGCAGATATTAGCTTACATGTCATTACATCTTTATACTTGCATCAAAATAGCAGTCATCATGATACTAAAAATGAATAGGTGATAAAGCACTATTTATGCATTTATGGTACGTAAATGATTATTTAATTAGCTAATACTACTGTATAGACTTTTACGATATGTAATGTGTGATGCCAACATTGCTTAGCAAGAGGTAAAATTAACTTTCTATTAACAGATCTCATTTTAGACTATTGATACGAGACATTCAACGTATCATTTTAACGCCTTGTTGCATCAAAACTATTACCTAAAAATGTCCCATCATCGAACTAAATTTTATATAGATAGATCACGCTCGATGAAAGTCGATATGTGGAGTTCATAACTGTATTGGTTTGGTGAAATGGATAAACTAACAGACAGACTTTGAGCTTAAAATCTTTCTGTAATAGTCGAGGCGATAGTAGATTTCTTCATTCCAGGGTTAATGAAGTGTTTTAACCCAGCATTTTACTTGATCACTCTCTCATTCCTCTATTGCTGAGCATTGTTTCCTTTTAGCCATTATTTTTTGAAGCGACGTCCTCCAATCTACTAGATGAAAGGGATCGATACTTACTTTCGCCTAACTATATTATTATTTCAATCTTAATTTCCACTTCTTGATCTCGTACAAGCCATTATTAAAGCAACATCCTGTTCACAATCTACAACATGAAAGGGACATATTTTTATAGGATTTAGCTGTAAGCACTTAAAATTAATTATTGATTTGTATTTCATTAATGAAAGAGTAATTAAATTTTGATCCATCTGGCTGCCACTTGGCCTAGTAACTAAACTAGCTATTTTAGTTAATTGATGAGTCGGGCTTAATGCTGGACTGCAATAGTCAAGATTATAGCAGTTCTTGTCATTCCAGCTTATATGAAGAGTTCGAATCGTTAGTTTTAACGGGCTAGATTTAAGTCTTCTATTGTTGAACTCAATCACATATAAACCATTTTCCAAAGCAATATCCTCAATCCGCAAGTTGAAAGAGATGGATATTTATAATCTCCTGATTTCTTTTTGAAAACTGTTTCTTGATTAAGCAACATCGAATAGCAGTAAACTTATACATAAGGCAATACGGCAATATTCTGATAGTTTGATGATACTGAATTGTAAAGAAAGTTAATTAAGATGCCTATTGTAGCACATTGAATAGTGGCATCTATTTATATTGTGCATCATTTGCTAAGGAAGCCTCAAAAATACCGTTTATATATTTCCTTGTCTATTTACCAGCAACTGTCCGACTTTTCATTTAAAAATTCAATTAGAAGCCGAATATTATAGAACCTACGAATATTTATAAACTATCTAATAACCGATCGTTTTCTTGACTAAAAGAATGAATATCTCCAATACAACAAACTCGTTTGAATTGCTTTGTTTCCAAATTTATGGTTGTATTTATATAATTTTTCCTCCCTTATTTGTAATTGGGTTCACAGGAAACATAATTTTTCTCAATCTACTTTCACGCAAAACATTTCCAAAATACCACCTATCGGTTACTTCGAATGTCAGTAACATCGGATATTATGGCGGTAGCATCTATAACCATGCATACTATATTATTGCTAGTCCATTCAGACTATATCGTTTATCATTGTAGTGCTACCACAACGATAGTATTTGCATCAAATGTAATTTCCATCATGAACTTTGCATTGATTGCTGTTGATCACTAAATTGTCGTCGTATGGCTATTCTCACCCTTTTATCGAAAACATAAAAGAAAATTTCTGATTACAACTGAACTTCGTATTTGGTCAGTATCAATGTGTGAAACGTTGCATTTGGATTCTATCTATCTCCGATCCCTGAAGGTACCTGTAATTGGACATCACAACAGCTTCGTAGCGAATTTTATAAAAGATAGAAATTTATCAAAATGTTAATTTCTATAGCGATATGTTAAGTTGTAATAATTTCTCCTCATATTTTAGGTTCTATAATATTTGTAATCTGTCATAAATCGGTCTTTTAGTATCTCAGTAAGCAACGTATTTGCTTTTGTATTATTCCATATTATCATCGGTAACATGACATCGTTCCACCTCATAAATCCAGTTATTGATGTAAAGTTTGACAAACGGGTTAGCACTGGAATGATCTCAAAATTTACGAAATTACTGTATCGTAGCAAGTAATCCATCAAGCCTTTCCAACCCTGCCATCAATCCGTAATATGCTATTTATACATATCAGTACATTCATTGTGAATTGCACTTGATGTAATCATTACTGATTCATTTTAATTGTTTTAATGTTTGCTTACGTTGTAAAATCATCATTTTGCATGAAAATCTGCTAAGAATGCCTTTATGTCTTGTTTAATTAATGCCGGAGACCGTAATCAAATTTATTATATTCTTTGCTATTTAATCCCTAGCTATCAATTTAGACCTTAACTTAAGGCTTTCCATGCCCTTCGACACCTTAAGTATCACGAGTAAGCTGTTCATTTATTGATCAAATACGATAACTAAAAATAAGCTGCTATCCAATAAATTAATATTTTCTGTCTATTTATGTAAGAGGATAAGCCCTAAAGGCCTCTTATAAATGATCTGTATACACTTAATCCTTCGACAAATGGTGTGCTAACGCTATAACAGTAACTTGATGTTACACAAATTTTATGCAATAGTACCTACGTGCACGGTTTATGCAAATTAAATTGCATTGTATTTATTGAAATAAATTGAATTATATAGTAGGAGAAAAAATTATGCAAGACGTTGATAGTCACTAACTATTATATTCAATTGATTTCCATATTAGGGATTATTACTGGTTATGTTCGCCATTTTAAGGATAATTACTGTCGTGAGATTATGTTTTAAACATATTTACTGTTGCCGTGATTTTATTCGCTTACCTTACAAATTTGGAGTATTGATGTATTAACTGTAATGATATAAAAAGGAATTACGATAGAGGAATGGGAGACTTCTGCTTATGTTAAAGTTGAATAAATCATTAAGTTGCTCGTTGGCAATTGGTTATTCGTGGTTACTTGTTGGTAACGTGAAAATAAGGGAGATTTTTTTAAGTTTAATTTGCAGTTGTGACAGTAACAAAATTTTGAAATCGACTTATGTTAATGAAAGCTATAGCGCAGAATAATAATAAATATCAATTATAGAATTCATTAATGTTCATACCATTGATTAATATGCTTGAAGTAAAAGTGTCTTAAAATATAACATATAATATGACAAACACTTCCATCTGTAATTATGCTTAGTTTTCAGAATTCTACTATATTAAGTATTGTAGCAGTGTGTATGTCTTAGATAAAATACACGAAAGTAGTCTAAGTATTGCAACATACTGTTAATGCTTATAACTGAGACTAATTTAATTTGTTGATTAAAGTAGATCTTGTAAATTTGACTTCGACACTTTGGTTATAATATGTTATAGTTAGGAAGTCGTAAGTTTTGTTGAGTACGGTAATATACAGAACATGATAAGAGATTGCTGTATGTAACCAACTTGAAATGCAAATCTTTGTAATTGTAACGCTGTATATGTTGGATATGTGACAGAATTTTATTTGTGATAAGATTTGTTGTTTATTTTAATAATATCATGTCATCTGCCGTAAATTCTTTCTATAGCTAAGTGATTAATTGTAAGATTAATTTAAATGACTTCAGAATGATAATCCTTTGGTTTGATACTACCAACTGCTAAATGCAGCATATAAAAGGTGGTGTATACTGTAGTAGTGTTACAAATCGAAATTTTTAACAAGAAAAAATCAAACTGTTGTAGAAACTATATACTCTATGAGTCTAGAGTCAGGTTTGTCCTCCCTGACATTAACCTATATTACGACTCGGAATGCAGACGATCTCCATTCGTCAGGAGGAACAGTAACGCCATACTGGTCACTCTTAGGCCTAACTGAACCTAAATTTTATTGAAAAAATCATTCATTCAATAGTAAATCGACCTAAACATTAATGATCGGTTTATAGACAATATTATAAAGCTATGTAGTTATCGATTAAAAGTATGTATAACATCATCGATAACGGCATTTTATCTGACGAAATTAAGATAAGTATTTTATAGGAAAAGTCACTTCATAACAAGTAGTTAAGAAATTCAGAAGTAGAGAAGATGAGATGCTGATAAGGAGTAGATTACCCTATAACCATAATCCATTCCAGTTTGCTTTGTCAAAGACAGTTTAATTGACTACTGGGGTTTATTGGCTCTCCTTGCAATGTTTTATTATTCTATCAGTTTGTCAGTTGGTTAAGAATATCTTGAACAAGCATTCACTTAAATTGATTCCATTTGAGTTCGTTACTTAAACTGAATTACGATTTAGTAGATATAATAGTTAAGGATCAGCTGCTGATAAAGTACTTGATCTTGCCAAAACGATATTTTATCTTTAGAAAATTGTATTAGAAGTATCTCAAAATTCATAGTTAGGCCTTAATCATAATCATTTATTTATGAAGAAATCAAGTAGTTTTGAAAGCATAACATGCTACAGAACCAGCATGCAGACATCATTTTGTAGTACAGCCTCAAAATAGCTTAGATTACGATCCAAGATTGTACGAGAATAGTTTAAATTGTACGCTAGATAGTCCAAAGATAGTCTGGTTGCAGTTTGGCAGACCTTAGTAGTTGGAAGACAAACTTAATTTTATGCCTTAAAGTGAAGTTTACAAGAAACTGTAGTTCTTGTTGTATTTTTGAGAAGACATTTTATCACGGACTTCTATCAATTTGATACCAAATTTAATAATTATTTTTTCAAATATTGCACTAAACTTGAGAGAACTGCAGGGGATAAGATTGAAGGTCATTTTTCAACTTCTGAATCCAATACCATAAAGTAAATGATCTGATAATTTTATTTAGTAGGATACTTAATTTAATGCCGAGCTAGGTGTCATTTTTTATTAAATCCTTACATTTAGTTTGATGGATAGCAATTTTAACTGACCAAAAGAAACACTTACTTATTTATCATAATAAATAAATAAAGAAATGTTCTTTATTGGTCTAATAATTCTGTCACGTATCGTAATTTCTAGAAACTTTAGATTGTATTAGAACCAATGAACATAGGAAATGTAATTACTATTGCACTGAAATTTAGTACTGAGATAGTTTATAAAACCATTTATTTTAATGGTTATTCTACGATAGTTTCTTTATATGATAAAATTATTAAAAAGCCATTATATCATTTATTAATGTAGGAATAATTTTAAATTGAATAACCATTAAGATACCGTTTTTAATACCGCTATTTTATCTTTTCTGCCATTCCAAGCAGTATTGAATAGCGGGTAATGTGCTAAAACACGAATTTGTTGTATTAAAACAGGATAGAGAATTAATAAATCTTTCCATTATAGCATATTACATAGAAGTGCCTGCTATTTGTGGTATATAATGCACCATTTGCAAAAATAAATTTAAATTCTGCGTACTAATTAGAGAAGTGGAAACCCGTCCTGCTATCCGAGTGTCCGAGTGTGATCGGAATGAATAGCTCGTATCTACGCAACGGTATACAAGCACCAAAATCAGTTTCCTGCTCCTGGCATCAAATCGCAGGCAAGCAGTTTCGAATAAATTTAACCCATCCTATAGGATGGTTTTTATTCTACGGTAAATATTCATTATTGGATTGGAAGTACAAACACGATCGTGGAAGGGACAGAGAAAAATTTGACGTAAGTTATGGAATAAAGAATATTTTCTAATGCATATTTTATCGTAATCGGATGATTTCTTTCCTTTCTTCGACAATTTAAAGAAGTGGTTATTAATTTAAAATCATATAGGCTTCTTTGTCGTATAGCTAAAATAGAAATAGAAGCTGATTACTAAATTTGTTACCAGTAACGTAGTACCGCAGTTGGTATTCGATGTGTGAAAATAAAACAAATCGAGAACTGATCGTTCGAAACATACTCTCTATATCGCAAATTCTTGTGAATCATATACTCTTGAATTCTATTGTAATTTTTGTTATATATCTAAAACGAAAAGGAAGTGTAATAAGTAAAATTTCTATCCCGACTACGGAACTATCTCTCAATAAAATTGTCTCCCTAGGTTAGCTAATTAAAACAGTTCTGTACCGAACTTATTGCTGAATATTACAGTAGCAACTTAGACAACGTATTCTATACGTAGCTAGATATCAGAATGAATTCCCCTACATTCTCACTTTAGGGATACAGCTATCGGTTCTAAATTACTCAGTAATGGCATTTAACTATTCTAATACCTAAATAAAGTATCTTTGACACCATTAGTCTCCTATGGACTGGTGCCGTTAACTTACTCTTTACCATCGAGCCTTACTACTAGAACCCATGACCCTATAAGTAGTAGTTACCAAATTCACGACTCAGCATTTGTTATAAGAGAATGAGCTAAATGATAGGATTGATCGTTAGAAATACACACATTCAATTTCTTCTTGATATCTAACCGTTCATATTGAATTCAATAGCTTTATATTATGCTTCAAAGATTATAGATTGATTGAAAACCTTTCTGTTTAAGTCTAAGGATGATATTTATTCGAAATAAACGATCATACATGTCGTGCTAGTATTCACGCTTTTTCTTAACTGTTAAAAAAGTTTTTCCTGAAAGCATGCTACCTTAAGACTATTATTTTGTTGTATTTCCATAAGATTTAGCGTATATCTTTAATTAACCTACGTAGAAGGTAGCATTGATCTCATTAGTTTGAGTGGAAGTTCTTTCCACAGATATCTATGATAACGTTATACAAAAAGAAATAGCGGATGTAATAATTCTTTAAACAGCCTAAATCTTCCTCATGACCTTTCAATACTAAAGTGCTCGAATGACTCCATGTTTAAAGCCTAAATTTTGCATAAGTGAATACTGTGATTTAATAGTAATAAGATCATTTTAAATGTTACTTTTACGAAAACGAAAGATAGGCAGTTTAATTTTCTATCAAATAAGCTACAAGAATTCATTGTACAATTTAAACACTATAATTTCATGTCTGGACACAGTAAGAGCAGACATAGATATGATATTACACTTTTGCTTTATTTAGAGCACAAGTTTTCGATGGAAAGTGACGACGAAGACGTTAATTTTTATATTAATCGCGGTGGATTTCCTATACAGCAGGAATATTGGCACAAATTATGGAAGCACACCAAGCGTCACCATTCAGCAAAAGGTGAAGAGGCTGAAAATCAAATCCGAGGAAACCGATCTCTATCAAAAGTAGAATTTAAAATATACTTAGCCTTTTGAAAGATGATTTAAAACTATCGTAAAGCTTCAATGCGTGTAGAAAAGTGTAATTTCATATAAATTAATATACATCAGGTTCCTGTCCCGATAGCACCCACAATTACACCGGGAATGACAACAGAGGAGCGAATTATTTGTATTCAAAATTATATCTCTGATCTTCAGTAAGGATCTTGTTGACATCTCGTACAGTATATCTAATCTTTACCTTAATACTTACTTAGACCTAAACATGATGAAATGATATTTGTTTTAATAGTTACAACTTTACTGGTTTACAATTTTTCGAAATTAAGAAGAGTAGACCGATGTCAGGGTAATAATTAGACTTTAAATTTAAGATGAAATTTATTTACATACTTCGATTTTAAGAAATGAAACTGGATGCAAAGCTATGATTTATGTTTTACTCATTTTGACAGACTGATGGAGATTGCAAAAGATATGATTAAAGAATCGCTACCAATTAAATGCTTAGAGGCAGTAATTCTTTCCATGTAAGTTCTAGTAGTTTATAGTATTCACATATAAAACTAAATAGGAGAATATTATGTACTTATTCGTATATTTATTCATCTCTACATCTTACGTTGTTTTTTCATTGCAGCTATTTTACGTGTGGCTTAGAAGGCCTTGATCGCTTTCCTATATCCTTTAAATCATGTTTTAATTCTCATCATCACAGGTATTACTTTTCGAATAATTTTTCTAATTTAACCGCTGCTTGTAACTGACGAATTTTAAGAACTAACTTAATCATTAACTTTCCTGTTTATCAACGTCAGACATGTTGTTTTAGGGATTCATTACTCAGGCAGATACGGAGCTCTTGGATTAAGTAGACGAAGAACTTTGATGTATAAACCATTAATATATAGATCGCTTATGGATCTAATTCAACAGTATAAAACATCTTATGAAGAATGTTAGTCAACTTTGATATATAAGCTTAACAAATTTGGGGCTATATTGTAGTTATATCCTTATTCTCGTAATTTCTTATTCATACAAATATATAACATTGTTGTAGACTATATCATACAATCAAAAATATTTATCCCTTCTTAAAGTGAACCATACGCGAATTCTGTTGTATTAGGCTATCATGAATTGGAAAAAGTTAAAATTGGGCTACCTGTAGATCATAGTGTGCACAGCTGCGAGCCTATTAAGTGGAAGGTAAATTTGGTTTATTTCTAGTACAAGCGATTTTCATGAGTAGTTAATATCGTGAAATATACCCATGGCTGTCATTTGATTTATTTCTTTGCTGTTTATTCGTTACATTTTAAGAGGAATTTTTTATCCTTACAGCACGTAGCGATTAATTACAAAAAGTCCTCCACCGATAATGTTCGAAAAGCGTTGGAAAAATTCTCCAAACAAATTAAAACTAAGGTGTCACAACTAATAATTTGATTTCGGTCTAAATTATGATAATAATTTTTTAATTTCCGAATGATTTCTAATGCGCTAATTATTCCATAATAATCATTCAAATGGCTTATTAGATGTATTCAGAAATTAAGATTGCAACTTCAAGCAAAAGTCAGAAATCTCCTTACGGATCTTCCCAAAATCATAATTCATCGGAAACCAAGGCAACGAACAAAAATAAGACCAAAAAGTGTGTAACGTTATTACTAATCAATCTGAATTCTTGCATTGACTGTACTGTCCTCGATTAATTACCATCTCGGTTTACTTTTTACAGGCAACCTGTTTTGTATCAAATTAAAATTTAGAGTCAATCTTAGATAACATCCATTTTAATATAAAATCAATATCAACGCGGCGCTATTTCTAATGGACTCGAATTAATATTTTATTTTGATTAAATTATTAAATATTTAATTTATATATCAACACCATTATTTCAATTAAAAAAATTGTAATGAATTGCGACCAAGGAAAATGAAAGACTTTAATTACACATTTACGAATCCATCAGTAATAGATTTCTTTTAGTTATACAATGACTTTTACAATTAGAATTTTCCTTTGGTAAGAGCGTATGTAAATAAAATCTCAATAATTATTGCTTTATGCTCAATCTTGTTGTGCAGTATTTTATCATACTGCTAAACTTTTACAATAGCGGACATTATAATGGATTGATAAAGATTCATGACAAAGAATTTATTAATTTGCAACAGAAGTTCATAATACTGCTATTCGACTTTACTTTCAAAGTACCTTAATTTACTTATTAGTGATATATGATCTGATGCTAGCTGAAAATTAGGCAAAAATTGCATTTTCTCCATATCTTCCATAGAATACAAATTTAAATAGTTTATGGGTTGAATTCGATGAGAAACCTGGGGTTGATTGTTTTTAACATCTGTGGAATTACAAGCTGCATCAGTAGAGTAAAAAATATAGTCTACGGCTTGTGAATCTGTCGTCACAGAATCCTCTAAATACCGATAAACACTACGCAAATTTAAGTGATGAAATAGTGCATCATAATTTTGGTGAGTTTCAATGTCACAATCGCTATCATATTTGCAATAATTGCTAATTTTCAATCCCCATGGTGGCAGTGCACCACGACGTAGGTTGAATCCGTCACCATATTCGTCAGAATAGCGTACTTTTGATTTTCGTTGGCCTGATAATGTCTTTCGATTTAAACCGTCATAAACTAAATGACCTTCAGAGATAAACTGAAAAAGTGCACTAGTTGGGGTACTATTGAAATCGCCACATAAAATTACAGGACAATTGGCAGATGCTTGGCCAACATCCTGATTAGAAGTAGCGCAATTAGCATGATCGCATGGCATCCTTCCTGTATTACTAGTAAGGTTATTAATTTCAGCAAATAATTTCGTCAACTGAGCTAATTTTACGTCTCCACGTTTGGGATTATAAAGTAAGTGAGTATTGGCGATACAAAGCTTAAGATTAGGCTCAGACAGTCCACTCGCTTCGGTAGCATGATTACTTTGACCATGGCGTCTATTTGATGTTGGATTTCGATATTCTAACATAACTATAAGCCCAATATTATCGCGATCCATTAAAGAGACACCGTTGACGTGATAATCCACGCGACAGCGTTGCACCATGTTAAATTTAGTTTTCTTAAAAAATGTTGCACAACCGTCGAAGTTATTTCCAAAACGTTTTTCATAGGCTCCAATGTATCCTAATACATAAATGTTATTAGAAGAAATGCTTCCTTAGTTAACCCTCCCTAATAGAGCTAAATAGTATAATATCTAGTGCATAAGAATAGCTAAATGCAATAATTTCAGTATAGACAGTTACATCAGGGCGCTGTTATGGAGAAATGTTCTTAATATTTTTTGACATTATTATCAGGAGCATTGATGGAATTTGACTTAGAAGAACATTTATCGCGTAATAGTCAAGTAATGCGCAACGAAGATACTGTAATTTACAAATTTTAAGATCAATCACATTAATACCATACATGAAATATTCATACCTTTCCTTTTCATCATGGGTTTAATGTAGTTATGATAATGTTGATCATGTACTTCTTGAAGGCATACAATCTGTTAGAATAGCGATAAAGTGTGACCTGGACAGCTGATTAATTAATTCCTTAACACTATATATTATTTATGAATTTTGCATATAATTATAATTAGCCAAGTATTACACTTATGCTACTAAGATTGCCCTATTATTTATTAGACATGACGCAACATTACTCTATTGTATACATCACGTTCTTTCAAGTAAGTAAAATTATATAACTACATTTCAGTACAGAGATGCTATAATAAATAAAATGGTAAATATACAGCTGTAGAAAAACTGTTGGTCTGTCTCCATAAAGCACAGGCGTTCTAAAACACATCAATGTAGTATTGTAGAATAAGTTTTCATAGCTAATTCTAACCGAATCTACATACATCTGCATTTAATTGATAGAGTTCGTTAATGATTTTTTCTTTCCTAAAATCCCATTGTAATGCTTCAGGAGGACAAAGGTTGTATAAATACGAATGTTTCCATAGCAAGTTATCTGCTAATATATTATAAGACAAGATAGTAAAGTCGAATAATTTCTTGTCCTTGTCGCCAAAATGTACTCCGGGTACATTAACCCATTTCCTCGTCGGTACTTGACCAGCCAGGTTATAAACTTGCGTTGTTAAACCTGCATCAATAACGACATATTTGATTGATAGAAAAATACATAGATATTAATTGGGATATTGAATGATGGGTGTACAAATAGACTGTACATTTATGAATACTAGTTAGTAGTTCCATTTAAGCGTACACCATTACACTTTGCTTCATTAAGGATTACCATCATCGATGCTAGTATCAGCATGATCTGGCTAATTATATATTATCTCACTTGTCTTACGCTTTATAAATATATTTGAACTTATTCCGCCATGGTAACTAATACACCCGTAACTTATTGATGACAGAGTCAGGTATATAATATACGCTATGTAAATAATAAAGTGAAGATAGTATGTGGTAAGTGAACATATCATCGTTTAAAATATAGCTCGTAGTGAAGTTAATATTAGGCACGTATTACATAACCGATGGATTGCATGCTTGTAGGACTGGATTTCTGTGTAGTGAAAGAGATCATCTACATTTAAACTAGCTCGTGGAATGGCTTAAGATTAATTACTACTAGTTGTTACTCGAGTTGACGAACCATAACATAGCCTATCGAACCACATCGTGTTACAACGAGGCCCTTATAAGGGCGTTGATGAAATGAATATTATGGTGCAGTTCATATGAATTATAACTCGTTCAATGCAGATCGTAGCGATATTAACGCTAAACTAGCCGGATTAACAGTAGAGTAACCGCTGACTCCAATACACTAAATCATATCAGAGAATCAATAACTGTCTAACTAGAGGTAGCTATCACAGTGAAAGTTGTGGTTTAGGGGTTTCCAAACTGTCAATACACCTTATGAAATGTGCCTAAATTGTCACCAACTTGTTCTCGCTACCTAATAGTACGAGTATATCTTCTTGTATACGGCTATCACCTGACAAATATAGTGAAATGACGTTGGATGAATTGACAGAAAGTACTGAAGAAAGGGAGGAATTAATTTACAATTCATTACAAGGCCAGAATCATTCATGTAATAAAATCAAGATAGATGATCGAACTTATAGCTACAGTGAACAATAGTCTATCATAGCGTGATATTTTACTAAATAAAGATCAGAGAAGCTCCATTTAGCTTTAAAATAATCTATCGTCTAGAATTAAATACAACTTGCGACCGAATTGAGATATGATTTGAAAGATGCATTTTATCATGATAGTATAACCTTTACAGTAGACTGAATTCAGGTCGAATTCAAATGGTCCATTTCAACTCTAGCTCACTGTCAGATCACTGTTATACTATAACTATAATCTGAATGAAGGCTGGATTAAAATAGTCTATTTCAACTATAGCTCCATTTAGTCCTAGAACGATGGATAGCTATCGTCCATTACGATGACTTTGGACTCCAAGTCCAATTCAAATGGCCCATTTCAACAACAACTGATCATCTACTCGACCCCAATGGTTGCCTATCCATGTCATCCATTCACTGATGATAATTACAACTACTCGAATAGCACCTGATGTGGATTGCATCCTTGTTAGATGAGAACAATATCTAGCATAACGAGTGGCAGTCATTCCATGTCCTAAAGTTAGAATTCCACACTTGCAGCCATGGTTTCCAAGGGTTTCCAAATGTCTTTCTGACCACCCCTAAACACCGGCCAGGGTTAACAAGGGCTGAAATGGGGGTAGGGGGGGGGTTAACTCGATCCAAACTGGTTCTATCCACGAGGAAGCGCACGACAGCTGACACAGTAACAGACTCGCACAGCTGTTTGGTCATCCTTTGGCGAGACAAACCCGTGTTCCAGTAGTACTATAGTGATAAACTATGCGGTTCATTTCGGCCTCAGCCCCAGCACCGGGTGTTGGGGGTGAGGCGATTCACTCCATGGTGGGTGACGTGCAGTACCCATGTTACGTCACGACATGGCTAGACTGATCGTATAGGGTAACGGCCGATTGGGCTAGTCTGGAGACTAACCCAGAGTATCGGTTTGAAGCACAGTACTATATTTCAGCGTCATCCGAGCATGTGTGGTGTGGTGACGATGGATAGTCGACGGCTGCATTACCCTGGCTACCTTGCCCTAGTGCTCATCATGGAGTCCGATCGGAATCAGGCCAATGCTGGCAAATGCAATCAAATGGTTCATCGTGCACGATTTATGCAATTTATACCTCAAAGCATTGAATGGATTGCTGTGGATGAAGTAGAAAAACCGTTCAAGCTCGCATTAGCCAGGTAATGAGTGTTGATCAACGTGCAATCGGCTCATTTAGTCGATCCATCGGCCATCAGAGATGTCAGCAAAGAGGATTTCGGCCTCATCAGCGAAGACGATCATGGATGGATCCATTCGTTTCGTACGATCGCTTGCAAACTAGAACCAGCCTTGTCTGTTTGTGGTTAGAATGACTTAGCGGCCATGAAATACTGATATAGCTGTGACGATTTCTTCACAGCAGGACCATGGTAATACAGCTTTGCCAAGTTTTGTCAAGCGATAGCGTGGACTAGATGGACTGCGTCCACGAATACCTGCCCCTTACCGTACAAGCATTGATTGTGCACTGTGCAGACAAAATTAAACTTTTCTTCCCAATTCTTCTGTAGCTGGTCGATACAGTATTGTCATTGTCATTATCGTCAATGCCTGTATCAATATTGTTACGTGGAAATTGGGCCGTTGCACTATCAAATGAAATGGATAAAGCAACTTGTACAGTCAATTTTCCTACTGAGTGCTGACACAGCTGGTTGAATGATTTTAGTCATAGTCGAGCTTCAGTTGTTGATACAATCTGTATTTCTGTCATCATCAACTAAAATGAAACCTTGAATTGCTCTGTACATTGAAATGTAAATATCACGCCATGCATTGCGGTACTACGTACATAGCTCTGCTTAAAAATGGCCAATGTCAACGCTTGAACCAACTCTAATTTGACAGGCCAAATGGGATATTTCTGCTACTACAGTAGCATTTGCTTAATGTATTGATCGACAATAAGGAATAAGATACTGATGGTGGGATATTTATTTTATGACTAGATCGGATGGTAGCATTGAAATTTGGAGATATCTTGATAGATGGTTCCAAGAAGGGGTAATGAAACTGATAATCGAGATTATTGAAAGTTATTCGTGATTTATTCCATTTCCTAGCCTGAACGTAGTATACTGTAGGGTAGTTAGACCTTCAGCTATGCAGGGAAAGTAGGTGATTGTACTTGATTTCTCGCTTGATATTTCATTCATGTATTGTTAGGTTATTCCTGGTATTACTGGAACATCTCTTAGGTCGTTATTGTGGATCAACGGCCGCCTTTATTCTGCTGGTCTTCACGGGAGTATTGCAGAATGGGATATCAAACGATTAAGAATGAAGGTACTGTATTAGCAACATGGATAACGTCCATAAGATAAACAGTGTTAGTCATGGCTGATTGGTTATATCATATACCAGTAATACACAGTTTGTTGACGGTAAATTTGATCAGTCCCATTTTGAGATACCAAATATAATACTGTAGTATGCAATAGAATATCAAGCATACTACTTTGCTAACCTATTCCCTGTCATCAATAGGCAAGTACTGCGTCTGGAGCTGGATCGATTTGGTGTATGGCATGCAATCACAGCAAAACAACTTTAGCGGTAAAATAAAGTTCTGCTATCTGCAAGAGATCTCTTTTCAAATATTCGTTTTAAAGCAATCATTAGAAGTAAAGATAAACTTTACTTCCCCCCAAAACTGATTAGATCGGCTGTCAGGATGGTTCTGTTAGATTGTTTGCTGTTGATCCGGAATTAGCTTTAGAGAAAGTATTCATTAGACTTGAATGCCAAGTCGTATCGCTTGCATGGAGCTATGATGACGATGTTATTGTAACTGGAACAGATAAAAGTATGATGTGGATTTGGGATGTTAGCACAGGTAAAACTTCACACAGTTACTACAGTATATGTGGACTGTCATGTATATGTATGTATTAGAAATCACGTTAAATATAATTAAGGTATAAAATCCATTCGTTATTTGAATTATGACAATGCTAGGTACTTCCAAAATGAGAATAACTTTAGATGAATTTCAGAAAAAATCGACGGTTGTATGGGCAGTAACCATAATGAAGTATGATTATCGTTATAAGATCAATCAATGGTATTGATGTAATTTCCAACATTAATGATTTGCGCACCCGGTAATGAATCAAATTAGGGACAAAACCATCATTAGTGCGGACTCTTTAGGCAAAATACAATTTTGGAATGGAAATTTCGGCACCTTAATTTCCGTAAGAAATTAACAAAGTATTGTAAACAGTCTTTGCAGATTTACCAATTGTTTTGTCATAGTGAAGACGTGATAATCTTTAAAATGGAATGTAATACCTCCAAACTGCGAGTGTGTAAACTAATTACTCGTACCCGCATTACTAGGCATTTCAATGTCATCAAGCAGATGCTTTGACTCTATGTCTGAATAAGGTAATTGAAACTCCTCTTTTTACTTGAAGATCAGTTTTACTATAATAATCACTGTACTAACTTTCAATATCGCTGTGTTTCAGTCTGAAAATGTACTCTATTCTAGTGGAGTAGACCATACGATTGTGCAGTACCAATCCTTTGCCTCCAAGGTAATACCAGTTCTTTTAAGTGAATTTGATTTTGTTAATAACGCCAGCAGAAATAATTTCAATCGAAATGACAGTACTAACAATCAACTTCTTTAAATATAGGATTCAAAATCGGTTAAATGGGTAAGATCCGGATTTTCAACTCGTGGTCATACTCATGATGTCAACTCTTTAGCTATGGCTGAAATTAAAACTGACAATTGGGTGGTAATTTCAGGAGGTAGAATCTTATTATGCGGCTGAATAGTTATAACTGAAGAATTTTGTACTACGCGTATTCTGACAACTTTCAATAATTAATTTTTAATAAGGGGTTGATGGTAGCCTTGTAATGCATAAAAGTCATGCTTTTGGATTGAAACCACCTATAAAAGTGGTACCATTTCCACAGGTTCGTTTAGTAAATTTAAGCAAATCACTTTCATTATTCTAGTTTTAGGTGGTGATGTATTTGTGCGCATTGAACAAATAAGTTGCCTTCTTTATATTTCAGTATCCCGTAGTTTCTCATGCAGCTAAGAATAATATTGTCCTCTATCAAAAGCAACGTTCACTCCAATTTTGGTCTTTAGGATCGGCCGAGAGTGAGTTACATAAATCAATTTACTTTTTACTTAATTGCTAATATGTTCCTGTGTTATCATGTCATGAGGTGTTATATTGGCAACCTTTAATGTCATGCTTCTTGTAACAATTACCGAATTTGTGTATCTTGGTTACAGCTACAACTGCTGCTGCGACTTCAGGCACAAAATTACCCTTGAAGGAATTGCCATTAATGTTATTAGAGATAAAATCAAAGGCAAATCTACTGTTAAGGCTTGCACTTTTTTACGTACATTATGAAATATACAAATGTGCTTATTTAGCAACATTTTCTAGGGTGATAACAACATTGTATGCAGTGCTATTTCGCCGTCGGCTAAGTGGGCTGTGTATTCTGACTGCAAGCGGATTAAATTGTACAAACTGGAACTGGTATTTTTTTGGAATATAAAGACATTCAATTATCATAATAATTGCTACCGCTACGACATTAAATTTTTTTCTTGTTTAACATAACGCAGGATAGGAATAGTTCTGAAACGGCCAGTGTGGTTAAATCGGTACTTAGATGATACTTTTTTAACTGGATCTGTTCAATGAAACCAAACGCTAAAATTTTTCATGTACGTGATGAACCTGTTAGGTTCCTTTAGGACCGGCCGTAAAAAGTGCTCATAGAATGTGCTTTACATCGGATGATTGTAAATTAATAATCGCAACCACAAATGGTATTATTCAGGTTGGTTTACTTTTTGATCATATTTATTTATACGTACAAGCTTGTGATCGTTAATTGGTAATTCGTCCAGGTATTGGAACTCAGACCAGAAGGCGTCTCTCTTCAATTGGAATATAATATTCAAAATGATATAGAGGGTAGGATCTGCAGTGAAATATTGATGTCTGTAACGTACATTTTATAATCTTATTTCTAGTTTTATATGTCTTGATAAATTTTTAAGCAGATTTTGGACCTGGTGTATCCCTTTGCTGTAGCTGCGACACTAATTTGGTCGCTTATGCCGATAGCTCTGGCCAGATATTTGTATTCGATGTATCGGAAGAAGAGGTTTGATGTTACGTAAATGTCACTTAATACAATGGATCTTCGGCTTGATGGCCTACTAATACTGTCTTGTTCTTTCAAAGAAATATTGTGAAGTACCAAGATTTGATGCTCAGCCTGCATGCGTATCTTTCCAACCAGATAGTCATATATTAGCAATTGCCTGTGTTAATAATCAGGTTATTAAATTATGAATATTTTGTGGATTTGCCCTGGGTATCTGAATGGTGCATTAATTTTGTTTTATTATGCATGAAATGGATACTTTAGATTCAACTGTACGACTGTGATGAAAAAGAGCTGACCCAATGGTCAAAGGAATGCATTATGCGTAGCATGCCTAAGGATTGGTATAAAAGTGAAGTTATGGTTCATATTACTTTCGATCCAAGTAATTCTTCTCGTATCATGTTACATGATTGTAAGGCTCTGTACTTCATTGACCTTGTCAAGGTAAAGACTTTGATAATTTCCATCTTTCGATTACTGTTTGCAATACTATAGTACGCATGTTCGTTTACGCTGTTGCAATAGTGCAGTTTAAATATCTTTATGTCTTTAGCCCATTCCTTCGGTCGATGCTGTTTTATCTTCCAAAAAGAGGAAGCGAAAGAGAAGTAAAGCCGTTTCTGATTTGTCTCCTGTTGCAGATAATTTTGTAATATATGATCGATATAAGGTGAGAAGGTTAAATATTTTTTACGGAATGTTAAAAACATCATCCTGTAAGCTACGGATTGTCACTCCTAGTTGTAAGAAATGACAAATACTCAAGCTCTTTATCCTCATATTGATGGGTCTTTTTGTTTATTTTTAGCTTATTTTGCATGCAGATTACTTGTCTGATGGTAGTATATACGTAGTGGAGATACCTCCTTTTTCAATGTTGGAGAGTCTACCGCCTGTTTTGGAAAGGAAAGTTTTCGGAACCTGAAATGACTACATCGTTACATACATATTTTTGTATACATATCGACAGCTATCATGTATGATAATATACTGTACATTGCGTATATTAAATAAAAAAATTTGCGCGTTTTAATCCAGTATTGTAAGGCTCATAGATCATACTTGGAAGGGGTAGATTTATTTTGCTGTAGGCTTATAAAGGGTTTCTTGTTGTCCAAAGCTGCATGAACTACTGTAGCTACTTTCTTTCTTGTGCGGCTTATTATTTACCTTGTTGAAACTGGAAGGAATGATGCACGATTTGGAGTTTACCCATAATACACCTGATAACGCAATGATTGAGTAATAGTACTAGATCCATCACACGAAGGATAGATGTCAGATACATCCAGAGTTTTATTAATATACTACTAAATTGCGCGAGATTCGAGATCGGAGATATTTCATTAGTAAAATGACCCTATCTAGAACAGGACATATTGCAATTTATTTAAAATTATTGAACATCTATTGAGGTTATGAATTTCAGGTCTTTACAGAGATAATTAACTGTAAGACTATTTTTCATGATTAAAAGAAATTTAAGCACCCCTACAAGGTTATCCAACGAACGAAAACAAATAGTATGAATGAAATGTAAATAATGCTGGTATTGGTCTGCATGGCCGTTAGTATATTTGGTCCAGGAATTGGAATGACAAATTAGGATTACATTGCATTTGATACTGCAATGGTACAGTTTCACAGATTCAATTATTTTACACCTGTTAGAGATTCTGTTTATTGCAGTTAAAAGAATAAATTATTAGATTCGATTTTTTAAAATTACGAATCCTAGGAAAGTTTCAAACTTTACGAAAACTAATTTGAACAGAGTATTGTAATATTCTTCATTAAGTGGCAATTTAAAGTTGATCACATCAACCATTACCAAAGGAGCCTCCAAGCCAATATCTGCTAAGGTTTCGTGGCAGTCGTACAGAATTGGAATGACAATTATAACCATGTCCAAGTTTTGAAGCAATATGACTATAAATGAGTACCCTAGCGTGGATTGGAATCTAGCATGGTGGAAAATAACTTTGCCATATCAAGGTCAACATCTCTGTCACAACGAGCATCTTAATAACGATCATACGAGGTATTGCTGAGTTAATGTATCGCAACAATCGCATCCACTATAGTTTAAGAAACGACGAAGAAGGTGTGATACACGCGTCAAAGTAGAAAAAATGATTGATGAACCTTGTATCATGCTTCATTCAGTTCTCAGCATGGACATCATTGATGAAAATTGGCATATAGTAAAGAAGCCTTGTAAGCGATGCTAATGATGCTATAGCAAGAAAGATATAAAATAACTTTAAAGGGAAGATTAAGTACAGTGTACGAGCGCTATTGCTGGCATTGAAATACCAGTCTAAATAGCGGCTGATCGATGCAGCGAATGGCCGTTATAAATTGTGATCGATCTTCTTCATTCCATCCTTCCCATTGATTGATGATCCATTCTACATCCACTTGGAAAAAAGTATCCGGTAACTTGGGTGCGCTGGCTAGCCCTTCAAAGCTTTGACTTAACATTTCAATCACACTGCATTGGCAGCACTTGGTATGAAATGATGTTAAGAAGAGTAATCTGTTTTGATGGTCCCATTGCTGGTATGCTCTCAAAGCGAAGTTGATGTTCTCCGATTGTGGGCATTGGACTGCGTCCTCCATGACTCACCCAACAGTTATTCACCAATCAATTCACCAATAACAGACAAGGTAGCTGTCATGATTGACTTAGTAAACCTCCATAAAATCAATAAGACGCTTTAAACAGCTGAGAAAAGCGCGAAGATGGCGTAGGAGCAAAGTCAATATGTCAACGATGCTTGCAGGTTTCTGCAATCTGCAATCGCCAGCTGTGCTGGTTGCATAGCTGCTTGTAAGTAGAGTCTACAGTACTAAGTCTAGAATCTTTTTACTGTAGCTGTACTGTACGGTCCATGGGCTACAGTACTGTACAGTACTGTATGATGAAATGAACTGTACTGTACTGTGCTGTACTGTGCCGTGTACACTGTGCACTGTACACCTCGATGTAAAACAGATGTCATTCGATTAAACATTGTTTCTACTAAAACAGCAAGAAATAATATGACATCTATTTTGCGCATGTGTGTAAGGTAGTACTGTATGAGAAAGCAAACTAACTTGGTTCTGACTACGGCCGATCGGCCATGATGAAATGACTTACTGTACACCGTACATCTAGATGTAAAACAGATGTCATTCACTTCAGTGTTGTTTCCACTATAACACCAAGAAATAATATGACATCTATTTTACACATGTATTTACGGTAGTATGAGAAAGCAAACTAACTTGGTTCTGACTACGGCCGATTGGCCATGATGAAATGACCTATAACATTAAACATTATATTATCAATAACGCTGGCCTTGACTACATTGGTAAACCGAAGTTGGTCTACCGACTATGAACAGTCCTGCACTAAGCTCTATCGTTAGAACTACTCTTTCCAGACTTGATACCATTGCAAATGGACAGACGGACAAGCCATATTCCAAGTTCCAACGATCGCTTTTCCTTGCACTGTACTCTAAAGTGAAATTCGTTCACGTCCATCAACCCACTCGACCTAAACTAATGTTGACTTGTAGAAGCTGCAAAAGCAGACGATACAACATGTGTTTCAAGTTGTCAAGACGCTATTCATTCGTCCATGTTGTTTCTGTTTGCTTATTGTCGACATTCTCGACAAATCCACGCCATCCATTCTCGCTAATAGACTGGCCACATCAACATCACCCTGTCCACTACTATCCACGGTTAACGACTTTTTTATTACTATAGTATCACTTTCATCGACTGTTTCAGTCACTTCATTTCCCTCTTGATCTACAGTACACTGAGTAGAAATCCCTTTGACAGACAGAAGTGACAGCGTGACGACCTGGCAAACCATAGTCAGCTCGGCCGACAGACGGATCGTTGCGGACAGTCCGGTCCGTACAATACTGTACAGTGTACAGTGTACAGTACAGTGAGTACACAATACACAAGTCCCTTTTACAGACAGAAGTGACAGCGTGACAAGTTCCAGCGATCGCTTTAAAGTGAATTTCATTCACGTCCAGCAACCTACTCGACCTAAACTAATGTTGACTTGTAGAAGCTGCAAGTGCTGACAATACAGCATGTGTTTCAAGTTGTCAAGACGCTATTCATTCGTCCATGTTGTTTCTGTTTGCTTATTGTCGACATTCTCGACAAATCCATGCCATCCATTCTCGCTAATAGACTGGCCACATCAACATCACCCTGTCGACTACTATCCACGGTTAACGACTTTTTTATTACTATAGTATTACTTTCATCGACTGTTTCAGTCACTTCATTTCCCTCTTGATCTACAGTACACTGAGTAGAAATCCCTTTGACAGACAGAAGTGACAGCGTGACGACCTGGCAAACCATAGGCCAAGTCACCACCGGGGACGCATCAATCTTGGTCAGCTCAGCCGACAGACGGATCGTTGTGGACAGTCCGGTCAGCGGGCAAAATGACGTAACAAAGAGGCCAATGGACGCTTAAATAGTTCAACTTGGACCATCTCTTAGTTGGTGAATTTGCTTCGTTTTTGCTGGTTATTTTTCCCCTTCTTGAATTGGTTATTGGTATTTATTTATTTCCAAGCCAATTATCACCAAGTGAGACCACTGTAGCGCCATTATGGCGTGGTTTACTGGCAGTTTTAATAATATCACCGATCAAATTTCCAACTTTACTAAAGATGTCTTGGTCGAAGGAACACAAGAGATTCCAGGTAAGTCTTTCCATTGCTTAGTAACCACAATAAAAATGGAGCCATTGGATACACAAGATCGATGCGAGAAATGCCAATCGATCAATGACCAATAGACGGGAGAGTGCAATAGCATGAGGATGAAATCAACGGGCTAAAATCATCCATGGAGTAGTTGGATTGGCCCAATGATTCCCATGTGCAATCAACGATTATCCCTCAAGGTACAGCAAATTCAATGAAATCGCCATTGGAGAGCAAGAGGATGGTTGACAATTTAATAACACCAGTAGGATATTATGATAACTCGATTCTAGTGCAGTCAGAACAGACTCTTTTCAAAAGGAATCCTTGTATAAATGGAAAATAGATTAGAATGGGTACAAAACCAGAATACATTATGACCATAATTCCATTCCTGTCTCTGTCAAACGACTGATACGGTTACCCACAGTTGGATAACATGACTACGCCTTTCCAGCCATGTTAGACGATGTTTGTAAATGAAATAGGTGTCAAAGGGTAGAATCATTCGTGTAGTACCACAGTAATTGGCATGTTAAAGATATACAGGAATGATGATTGTCATTGGATAGATAGAAGAGTGTAGTGGTCCTCCTTGTCGATAGGGTTAATGAATCCAACTCGATCGTCGTAGAGGATGATATAGATTAAGAAAAGGATGTACTGTAGTTCCATTGAAATATGCCTAGAAATGTACAGTAGTTATCGAATTCGTTTACTTTGACTGTTGACGAGATATTTAAAGACATACTGTACAGCAATGATGATCGTCATTCTAGTGATGGAAGAGCGTGTTGGATCTTATTGATCCACCGGCTGAATGAATCATACTCTAATGTTGTAATACGATGAGCTTGATATGGGTATACGAGTTGGATGATGTAAAGACTACAGTGATATTGAAATACGTGTAGAAATGTAGAATAATTCGTCTAGTATGGTTGTTAATGGTATATTCAAGATATACTGTAGAGCAATAGTGATCGTTATCCTAGTCATAGAAGGGCGTCTTGGTCCTACTTATGCATGCAGTCAATCAATGATATTTTAATGTCGTACTACGATCGATGTTGATATGGTTAAAAGACTGTGAAAAGGCTACAGTTAGATTGAAATGAATAAGGTAAGACGATTATTGTAATCCTCTCGGGCATCCATAGTGGATGCATATCATGGACAACTTCGGTAATGATAGAAGGATCACACCATGTCTCTAGTATGATGGAACTAGATGTATAATTTCTATTATAATTGGAATTACAATAGATGTCTAAAATAATTCAGCTTTGACTGTTGATGATTGGATATAGATAGACATGGAATAATAATGAGTGTCGTAATATTACTGCTTGGAGGGAATGGGTATCATCCATACTTTATAGCTTATCAATGATGCTTTAATAATCTCTCAGGATAGACCATGATATAGATAAAATACAGAACATGGAGGCTACAGTTTGCAATGAATCGGGTCGGATAATCAAAGCAATCCTCTCCAACGTTCATGGTAGACACACATAATAGATTGCCATGACAAGAATAGTATTGCTGTCATGGAACTAGAAAAAGCTGCTACTGTAAATGAAATACTGATATAAATGTAAAATAAATAATTCATATACCACTCTAGATAATGACGGGTAGTGGCAATGGTCATACTCATCGTGAGAGAGAACGTTGTAAGCATCATACTTATCGATCCAGTAAATAATTTTCCAATACTACCATAAGATCTCAACATGTTATAGAAACCGGCTAACGGAATCGAAATACAATTTATTTTTTCTTGCTAGTAAAGTTAGACGACATTAATTTAGTCCTCTTGGATATACATTGTTGATACGCAGACTATATTAAATCGCCGCAATGATACAAGAAATAATTTAAATGTATGGCGTTAACCAAGTAAAGATGATCGTATGCCGATGATAGTGTTATATCCTGTTGGAGCTATCACGACAAAACATGTTTGAAGTTGAAAATGAAATACATGTAGAGATGGAAACAAATCTTTGCATAATATTTTATGACTTAACTGAACAGAGATGTTAAAGTAGCTGTGATTAATCAAGTATCCAATGTCTGTCTCATACTTATCGGTATAGTAAATAGACACTAATAGCCTCGTTTGATTGACCATAATACAGATGAAATAGAATAAGACGGCAGTTTGTGTAAAGTGTTTACGATATAAAAACCATCTTATCCCTCTTTGGATAACCCGTAGTCGATGCATATCTTTCGCTAATTGTGAACGATGGTATTGTGGGGGGATATCCGGTATCGAAGAGCTCTTTAGTGTCACATATCTTGATATACATTGAGTGCGACTTTATCCTTGTAATAAAATAATTGAATTAGCTAATGGTCATCTTTCCGACTGTGGTCTTATATTTAAATGTAGATCATCTTACTGAGCTGCAAATTGCTAGAAATCTCATTACACAATTAGAAGCTGATGCACAGCAACATAAGGAAGAGGTAATAAAATTAATGTTAAAGGTGTAAATGATATCACCAACCTTAACCAATGAAATCAATTTCACTATTTTAAAATTATTTAGTACCTGTGTCATACATTTAATAATCGTCAGGCCTAAAGAGCAATTTATACACAATATGTGTCAATGTGTTAAGCCTTAAAACTCAAAATAGTGATTACTGGTCTTGATGCAGTGTATGAGCTCAAACATGAAAACATGAATAGAAAAAAAATTAATCTACTGAACCGTACATTTTAAAAGTCGATGCCTAATTATTAATTTTACTAGAAGGTTAACAAAATTCATGAATACGAGTACAATTGTTGTAGTGCAGTTCTACCAATGAATGGCACAGATAATATTCTCCTGGCACAATTTTACTTTTATTAATTAAGAGCGTTCAATATCTAGTATGAAAGATTGAAAAGGCATCAAAATGAAATGGAAGAGCGCTCTGAAGCTGCTGAATTGCAAATATCAAGTATATCACGAGAATATCGACAACTTTTACTAGAAAAAGAGGTAAACATCATAAGCGCTCCTTGATTGACACAAAGCTATTATTGTCTACGTGTTAAAGAATAATCAATTTGTTGTCATAAATAATACAATCATTATTTCAGTCATTTAAGGTCCTTATGTGATACTTTTTAAGCAGTATCATTTATATTGGTTAATCTTAATACTGTAGATCTAACTATACGAATTTTACATTTTGTATACAAACAATGTCTCTAGTATTGACATGTGCGTATTCTATTCATATAATGTTAATATGGCACAGCTGTTTACATTTGAAATGTTTTAAATTGATATGAAATTTGTCGAATAGAATCAACTGAAGAGTCTTAAGCAACAGAACGAAGAAATGTTGGAGAAACAGCAACTTATAGATGCTGCCTTAGTTGACAAGGCTTCGATGGAGCAGCAAAGACAAGTTACCCTAAATATGCCCAATACATCTACCGGTCTAACGTTTCCGGAAACTGTTGACTTTACTGATATAATTTCATGTCAAAGAGAGATTAATAGATTATCAATGGAATTCTCGAAGATGCAAGTTGAACGCGATCGATGGAGACATATTGCCGATGAAGTAAGTTATCTTCGACACAGCGTACGGGACAACAGTCAAGATTTACTTAAGACGTGGACATTGATTAATTACCAAAGTTGATGTATTAGTGGATATAAAAATTGTACTAACAGCAAATGTAACTTTAATTAATATAGGAGAAAAAGAAGAGCAAGCCTATCGCTGATAATGCTGATTTGGAACCTTTGCACAACATTATTCAGGCATGCATTATTGATGAAATCATTGTCATAGATTTCAGTAGAATAGAATTTTTTACCATGGCGTAGATATGTTCTTAACACACCTACATGACCTAATCTTTACTTTAACAGGATCTGAAATCGCAATTAAGCAAAGAAATAGATGACCATAATCGTGAAATGGTAGCTCTAGAACAAGTTCATAATGAGAGGATACGCGCTGTAATGCAGAAGCATAAAGAGGAAACTAACGCCTTGAATGAATCTCGCTTAGATGATGCTGAGACAATTAAACTTCTAAAAGAACAAATTCAAAATTCTACCCAAGGTAAGACTTTCCAGAGCGTCTCTCGTTTTGCTTTCAATGCAAGATCCACAAATCAAATTAGTTCTTTGATCAACTAAATTACTAAAAATTTAGGTCATAGATTTTTATTGCTAATACTTATTGATTATGTTATCAACTCTGATAATAGCGTATATTAACAACATTTTATACGCTTCTTCACATCACTTAGTTGAATCGTTGATACAAAGCGATTCGAAGACAGAAGAAAGTACTCACGATAACGAAGGAGATTTGAATGAAAGTATTAGTGAAATATCAAAGAGACTATCACGTCTACAGTCAAATTTAAAATCTATGAATACAGGAGATAATATCGAAGTTTTTGAGCACCTTCAACGGCTGCAGGATGGTGTTCAAAAGGTAAAGCGACAACAAAATTTACCACAATCTCAAGATTCATTGGACGGCGAAGATATTAATAAAGATTTAGTTATTACTGACGATATCAATGTTTCCAACAACAAACGATTACAAGACAATTTAACAGAAATAACTGCTAAATATGAAGAAAGCCTGAAATGCCTTGAAGAAACCAAAGCTCAACTGGAGCGTGAGAAAAAAGCATCTGCAACTACTAGTAAGGAAACCGAGGCTTTAAAATATAAACTAAAAGCACTTAATCTTAAATTGACGCAATATCAAGATAAATCTAGGAAAAAAATAGTAGCATTGGAAGAGCAAATTAAAGGACAGAACGAACAGTTGGAGTCTAGTAGAAATAAACTATCTACAGAATATACCGATACACTAACCCAGACATCATTTACAATTGAAGAATTAATGACTACGGAAAAAAGATTAGCTGATGCGAACATCCAATTGGAAGAGTGCAAATCAGAGCTGAAGAATTTGAAAGAACAATGGTCTACTTTGACGACTGAGTATAATGAAATAGAAAAAGTTAAGCAAGATTATGAGGATAAAACTTCTAATTTAAACAAATTGATACAAAACATTACCAAAGAAAGAGACAAATTCCAAATGGCTTCAACAAAGAGTGAACAGCAGAAACGTGAACTAGAGGAAAAAGTGGAGGAATTAACTAAAATGAAAGACTCTCTTTCTATGGAAATATTGCAGAATCAACAAGACCACAAGTTACGCGATCAAAGTGTAGAAGAAAAGAATCAAACGTATGAAAAGAAAATACTTAGTCTGGAATCTCAACTCTTAGCACTAACTGAAGAAAGAGATTCCTCACTGGAAAACAAGATCTCAAGCGATCAAAAACATACTCACTTATTGGAAGAGTTAAAATCTGAAAGTCGTTCATTACATGAACAATTAAAAATTTCGGAAGATCAGTTGGCCAGCGAAAAAGTAAAGAACGATGAGCTGCATTTAGTTATGGAAAATCTCAAGGCAGGAAATGAAACCTTAACGGGCAATATTCAATCCTTGCAAGATCAGGTAATTCGCTTAATATCCATATCTATGTTTCCCATTTTTTTATCAATACTCTAAATTTTATTTTATGATTTATGTAGATGCTAGGATTATCTTCATCAGCTTCTTTGTCTGAAGAAGTACTAAGTAATTGGGAATTAGAAAAAGAAAGTTTGGAAAATGCATTACTGGATAGTAGAACCAAATTAAAAGCATTGAAAAATGCGAATGATGCCTTAAATCAAGAAAATAGGTCTTTAATTGCCAATTATGAACAGCTAAAAGTTGCCAATAGGCAAGTTATTGAAGGGAATGATGAAAAAGAACAGTTACTAATGGAAATAGAACATCTTCGCGAAGAAATTGAAACTTTGAATAGTAAATTGACTGAATATGAAGAATTAAAAGTGAATTTAACGAAATCTACCGACGCTAAAATAACCGAGCTTACTGAACAGTTACAAGGCGCTAATATCAATTATAGCAAGATATCAAAAGAGAAGGATACACTCGAAATGGAGATACTGAAGAAACGTAACACTATTGAGTCTTTAGATAATACTAAAGTTCAGCTTGAAGACGAAATTCAAACCTTAACAGATACATTAAAAGCCAGTGAAGATTCTAATCGACAAATAGCAGTAGAAATAGATTCTTTACGAAGTGAAAATGCGAAATTACTTAGCGACGCCAAAGCTAACTTTAAAGTTTCAAGTGAGAGTGAGGAATTAAAAGAAGAAGTACAAAATCAAAGAAGCACAATAAAAAATCTTGAAAATGAGAAAGTACAACTACAAAGTGCTAATCAAGCTCTAACAGAAGAAGTACGACAGGCAGAAATACGGAATGAAGGCATGCAAGCTCAAGTGAAGCAATTACAATTGGAATCTCAAAATCACAATTCTAAATTAATGGAAATCAAAGAGCTTCATAAAAATGATTATCAACAGTTGGTGATGCAGAAGGATATAGAAATTAGCAAAGTGAAGCAAGAAAGGAACAATCTTGTTGAAGAAATTGAAAGACTTCAAATTGAGCGCAATGATATGGCTAAACGTGTTAATGAAATTCAACAGGCTACATTTGTGAATCATGAAAATAATTCTGATGCTACGAATGAAAATAATCAGTTAAAGAAGAAATTACAAGATTTAGATGACGAACGTAATCAACTTCTACAAACAGTGATGGAGCGACAGCGGGAAGTTAGTTCTTTGCAATCAGAAGTTCATAAATTGACAAATATAATTGGGGTTGATAAAGATACGATTAGTAAGCTTCAGTCGGACTCATTGAAACTTCAAGAAGATGCTTCAATCAAACAAAGCACCATAACTCAATTAGAGTACGTTGTTAAGAAATATGATAATGATATAAGTGCCATGAGGATAGAAAACGAAGGATTACTTAATAAATTAGCTACAAATGAGCAGAAACACCAAACAGAACTTGAACGACTTCGACAGCACTTAGTTCAGGTATGCTCTGTTATATTGTCATTAGCTATCATTTTTGCAATTTTAGTTGACTTTATTTTTAGTGGGTATATCTTCTAATTTATCATTAAATGACTATTGACATTTGTTATGGTAGATTGAAGAGTCATACACACAGGAAGCACTGAAGGCAAAAAGCACAGAGGAAGCGCTATATCAACAGTTATCGTCAGCACAAGCTCAAATGTTAAATAGTACCAGTTTAGCTCAAAATAATAGGTATCCGTTGTATATATAGTAAATAATTATACGTGCTATTATCTTATGATAACTCCTGCAAACGTGCGATCACTAAAGCCTTAGATTTACTTCAATTATTTGTTCATGGCTGTTCTATTGTTGACTAATTATTTGTATATTATTAGTCGTCAAGCATTCCTACAAATTGAAAGTCTACAGAAGCAGTTAGATGCAGCTGTTGTACAGCGTGATAATGCTTTACATCAACTTATGTTAACCCAAGAACAACTACAACAGCGAGAGCTCTCCCTTAACAATTTGCAAATTGTGCTAGAGCAATTTCAGAGAGGTACTCGTACATCTAAAGTGAGTGCAGTATTATTTTTAAGTAAATTTAGTTATTTCCTTTATTATCTTTGCCGTATTAGATCAGTCCAGTTTGAATGCCACCGAGTTGCAGCTTTTAGAGCAACAGCTAAAGAAGATGAAACGAGAAAATGAAGAACTACAAAGGAAGGAAAAGGATGCTCGGGTAAAAGCCTTTACCTTGACTGTAGATTTAAATATTAATAGATATTTATAAGGCGATGATTTGTTATTGTAAAGGATCAATTAGAGCAGACAATTCTTACTGCGAGTAAAGTTGAACAACTCGATGCACAACTTAAAACGAAAGACAGTATAATTCGAAATTTAACAAATGAAGGTAATGACGTTGATTAACGTTGAGGAATAAACCAAAATAATTTATTGTATATAGCTTATATGGTATCCTTAGAGGTTAATATGATAAATTATCAAATTGACAATTAGTTAGAAGAAAAGAATCATTCCTGCAAGAAGCTAAAAAACATCTAAAAATGATGCAAACTTCAAATCAGGCCCGAGTTGATAAGTAAGTTCAACATAAGTTATTACTAAATTTAATAATGGAATAAATACATATTTTCTCTTAAATCTTATATAAAGATCAAAATTTCATTGTAACTTTTCTGTTTGTTAATATTGTTTCTTTTAAATTAACTAACTAGGATTTTAGTAAAGAATATGCTTGTCAGTTACCTAACTGTTTCAAATAACAAAAAGGGCGATGCGCTGAAAGTATTGAGTAATATACTAGAATTAACTGATGATGAGAAATCAAAGGTATAATTTTAAAATAATTATGGATGCGTATAATGATTCACCGTAAATAAGTCTAACTGTAATTGCTATAATGGATCTACTTAAAGGTTGGACTTAATGCACCAAACAGAAGTTGGGTGACAAGTTGGTTAGGATTTAGCAGTCAGCCTCAGGAACAATCAGTACAGGCAGCGCCAAATAGCGATCAGGTAATTTCTATTTTCTACTGTGCTATTCTAGACCTTTAACTGCCGCTCTTTGAAAGGTTTATCCTCTATCTATCTGAGAATGGTGTATTTTTACCTAATACAATTTTATTCCTGTACCAGTCCTTTACAGAGCTGTTTATCAAATTCTTGGAATCGGAATCTAGTTCTACCATAATGGAAAATTCAACACTTCCCCAGACTCCTACGTTTGGGAACCCTAATCCCGTTGATATAACACCAGCGATTGTATCCAACGAAAGCCCATCTACTCCGTCTAAGTTTTTAGCAAGTCTCCAACAATCTACAAGTTCTCCGTTAACAGTCGGCAATGTAAATATGGCCACACCAGCGGCCGGATCTACACCTAATGTAAATGTAAATAATCCTGTCTCTTCTAACCCGCTAAATTCTTTCAATTCGGTTTCTGAAACGCCAGTAAAGAATCTTCTTGCGTCAGAGAGACCTATTAATATTTCAACATTATCGCAGTCTTCTGTACCTATTATACCGCAGTTACTGCCATTTAGAAGTGAGGTATCCACTAACTAACAAGTTGAAAGTATGATATTCGACGGCTTCAGTGCAATAGAAAATAAAGTAGAAAATTTTTATGACAACATATTGAGAATAAATACGACATACATTCGGCTGCGTCCGTTCACCAACAATTTACGATTTATTTCATTTTCTATTCTTTATTTGATTCCATAAACGGTGACTTACAACAACTTTTTAGGCCGTTTAACAATGAAAATAATGTTACTGATAAGATAGTTTGTATGGTGACAAAGAAGCAACAAATCAAAGTTTGTTAATGGATAAAAATTAGTCAAACTTTGTAAATAGAACTGCTGATCATGGCAATTACTTTATGTCATGACGGTCTCTTGTACTATCATGATAATTATATCAGGAATTATAAAGGATATATCTAAAAAAGATAATTTTGTAAATAGTAGCTACTTTCCGATTTAAACATATATATATATATGTATATGATGATAATGTGGTACGTTATAATCGATAAAGATGGTACAATTAAAAAATAAATTTTGGATTGATGAGGGCATTGAAGACTGAACGTTGATAATGTTTCATTCTTGCAATGTTAATGATTGATTATGTACTATTATTCTACGTATAACAGCTATAAAAGGTATTTAACCTGTACTCTCAAACGAAATCAGATTTAAATTTAAAGATATCAACAGCATGTTCTGATGACCAATCACGATCAAAGACATCTTGCAGTTGATCACGTATCGATTTCTTGGAATGGTCCGACTGTGGTTTAATTATCACGCCTACGCCGCCGGTATTAATAAAATAATCACCCGACCAATTTGACGTACCTAAAATATTAACACACCAATATGTTGCTAATCAGTATATAATATACATCGAACATTAGTCAATGCGGGTACTGCAATACATATATTATTAATCAAGTGATCCAAATTAGGTTACCTATGTAAGCAACTGAATCAGTCACCATGTACTTGTTATGATTAACACGAGCGAAAGGTATTTTTCTTTGATCTTCAGTGTAGACAGGAACTCTATATAATTTCTATTACCGATAGTTATATAATTGAAGTCAATAAAATGCTAGGTAGATCCAAGAAAAATAATATGTATTGCACAAATTACAAGTAAATACTTTCATTCCCAGCATGAGAATTAAATTTTTATATGGATATAACAAATACCAATTACACTTGGTATACAGCATGGAAATTTTACAATTTGAAACAATCAAAAATGTATCACATCACTCGAATAAATATTAAACTGCAGCATGCGCAGTTTCTTGTGTAAAAAATTTAAAGTATTTGATAATTGTGCCTTTGAGAGTATTTGTACTGTACATTCATTATAGCCATAACAGAAAATGGCACCAGAAATACGGTGAAATATGTCAATAAGTATAGTCAGTCAACTTACAACTTGCATTGATCCTTTGGAAGTACCGTCTATGCTAGCCAGCGACTTAAGAAATCGTATCATATTTGATCTGGTGTGATTCCAGTAGCTACCCATTACTTTGACGTTGACACCTCTGTTAAACATGGCATCTCGGAGAGCGTCATCAATTACTGGCCAGTACCTTGCTCATGTAGAGACGTTGTTAATGAAGATTAGTATTAACATGAAACTAGTAACGTATCTGAACTGAACGATAGCGTAAACATCATTCTAAGGAAATAAAATCTTAAGTTATTGCTAATTAGGCACATGTGCAGATATAAAATGGTTGTTATCAGTATTAGAATCAATTTGCAGATTAGTTGCGGCCTTTGAAGTAAGCAATTGCTGAGAAATCATTTAATGAGAATAAAATCTAAGATATTACATATCATTTAAATATCTAAGTTAAAAAGAGCTACCAGCTTGACACCCTATCGTTTCGCTAACTGAGATATCACGGTTCATAAGCAGAAACTGGCTAAGAACTTTAGACTAAGTAATAGCGTATACATCATCATTTTAAAGGTATATAGTTTAACAATAATAATTAGTGACAACATACTTGTTTGGATGTGCATACAATGTTGTCGGTGAATAGTCCATAACAGCAATAGAAACGCTCTTCTTAGCAGACTTTATAGTTGCTAGAATTGAGTCAATATCGGTAGTTCTTCCATGAGGGCAAAATTGAGGTGGAGATGACTACCGTGTTAAGACAAAGTGTAAAGAATGAAAGTTTTGAATTATTTAACTACGTTATGTAACTTAATAGATATAATCTAAATCTGCATGAATAGCATGCAAGTATTGAATAATTCTATTCAAGATACAATGTTACAAATGCCATAAATCTATTTGATGAACATAGAAATGTAGAATATGACTCCATTGTACAATTCCCTACCGATAAGTACACTTGATAATTGTCTTTGTTCAAGCGGACATTCAGAGGATGATTAACATTGATTTTAGTATCATAATTGGGACTCCAAGAAGATGGAATAACCGAATTAGGCTCGCTTAATTTCCAATAAATCTGGAAAATTTTTTGCAGATCCGTAGCCAGGGTTTTGCAATTAGACATCATAATACCCACCTCATGTATCTACGACCATTGCACAGATTTCATGAAATGATAATAATAAAATCATGATATGAGTTACTTTAAAATAAAGAACAAAAATTATACACGTATTTTTAATCTCATACTATTCTGCTACTTGTAGACTCATCAATCTTAAAGGATATTCTATATGAACAGTGATAAAGTGCTAAATAAATTAAGACATAACAGTTTGTATATACAAGTTATCCTTTAGTGTTGTTTGTTAGTTGATATCCCTCTTTTTCTTTATTTATTCTTTTATATGATCTTAAACAAATCTAGTGTAGTCTATGATAAATGGTCAGAGGCGCTTCTACTACTTACTTGAGTTAGGGCTCTCCAATCAAAATTGGCACTTCCAACTAAGAAATGGCGATTATCAACTAACATGAATTTGGTATGCAATATTCCGGCACGTAATAATCGCGTAAAATTTATACTTCGTACTTGAGCTGCATGCTTATTCATTAATTCCTGGGTATCGACATCCTTCATTCTTTTGCTTGGCTCATTCTGGACAATGCGTATAGATATATTTCTCTTTGTACCAGCATTTAGTAATTGATGAAATATTGATTGGCCCTTTTTATATTTAACATTGTAAAATTAAGAAAATAGAATCGATTAACAGTCAAAGTCGAATTCATCGATTCAATAATTAATTAATTAATTCATTGTTAGGTAGGATAGTCTGAGAAGAATTGCTTGGATAGAAAACATTCATTTTTTATCTCAAGTACGGTATACGGTATAACGTACGTCGATTTATGCTAGTATGCAGGTTATACGAATGTAAGTGAATATAGCATTCCTATGATTGTTGTCCATTTAAAGAAGCATACAAAGTGATTAAATAAAGGAAGTCCATATTGAGTAACAGATTCGTAATATGTGATACAAAAGTTGTTTTTTATTTGCGATTGAAATTTTAAATATTAAGTATTGTAAATTTACCTCATTTGCTGAATTATCATGAAAGCTGGTGTCAGAACCTTGCAGCGTCCAGTAAAAGGAGGCAATATCGATGGTGTGCTGAGCAGACTTGATGAGTTTCATCCAAGCTTGATAAGTGCTGTTTAAATGAATTGCTTTGGCCGGGTAAGTTAAATTTTGAGGTACACTTTCCACCAGTTCAGCTCTTGAAAGAAACAGAGAATGGATAAGTAAAATAATTATAATTAGATAGGATGTACAAATGGTCGATGAATGCGCGAAAGTGCTTTAAATTGGAATATCAGCCAAGGTAGATGAGTGTTGATACTGTATTAGTATTTTTTTAGCAAGACTAAATCGAATCGTTGGCACTCTATCCGTATCTTCTTTAACCATTCTGCAGGTATTTTAGTTTTGAAAGCCAATGATCCCATAAGCATTGAGGCATTCGCTAAACGGTCGTAACAACCACGCGAGATAAGTGTTCCTATTCCTATTTTCTAGCGAGATTATGTTATGCATCAAATCGTCGGTACTCTCGTTCTCATTTTATTTGATCACTCATTTACAGGTATAATTATTTAGTTTTGGAGTCGATTATATTATCATTTAAGATACGCTGTACGTACTGTACTAGAATACTAATGCGTAAAGGATCATTGAGCATAAGCTTTTAGTTAACGTTCGTAGTAGTCAAGAGAGATGGGTGTTAACATTGTTACTTTTCAGGGCGACTAAATCAAATCATCGGCAGATGAGTGTTGCTATTATCTAGTGAGACTACATGTAATCGTCAACACTCTAGCCTTTGTCTTCATTGATCATTCTGCACTGCACAGTATGTACTTTAGTTTCTGGGTCGACTATAATCATTCAAGAAGTAGTCACTATGATCATTTGCAAGCAAATGGTCATTGAGCATGTAGGTATTAAACATTGCCAAAGGAGACGAGCGTTGATAGTACTATTATTTTAAAAGACTAAATTAAATCGTTGGTACTCTAGTAATTGACTCGTTTTGTCCTTATGTTAACTAATTCAATCAATCTGCAGGTATTTTTATTTAGTTTATGAGTCGATGATATTGTAATTATTATTCAACAGGAACGATATTTACTAGAACATTAACGAACAATTAATCATTGGGCACGTAGGCATTCAGTTAAAGCTTGTAGCAATCAAGGAAGATGGCTGCTAATACGTCTTACTCTTTCTTTAGTGAGGTTACATTAAATCGTCAGCACTCTAGTGATGGAATTAGTCTTATCCTTATCTTATTTTATTTAAACAGTCTGCAGAAATTTTACTCCTTGAGTCGAATATTATTATTGCTATTATTCACATAATAAATGCGAGTAGACTAGAATATTAACAAGTACATGGTAATTGACGATTGAGACCTTCAGTTAATAATTATCGTTCGTAGCGCTACGGGAGACAAGTGTTGATATAACTCTTTTCTAGCCAGATTAAATAAATCTAATGGTGGGCACTCCAGCGACTGACTAGTCTAGTCTTTATCGTTATTTTATTAGATCATATCTGCAGGTACTTTAGTTTTTGAGTCCATTATAATCATTCAACATGTACTTTACTAGAACATCCGTGCGTCATTTAGGCATCCCATTAATGCTCTTAATACAGCAACAAGGAAGGACATGATGATCAATATTAGTACTTACTGACAATGATCTTGAGAGAGATTGATGTTGTTTTGGTCATCATCTCGTTGCGATTGCTTGGGCGGATGTTGGGTGGAAATATCATATGGGCGATGGTAACATAAGATTAGAGCCATGGCAATGGCAGAAATAACCAGGATAACTTTAATGCAAACACGAAGATTATTGGATGTCGCCAGAGTTTCTTTACTATTCACACCAGTGACAGTATGGATAGGATAGTAGCGAATCTATGCAATCAAAATGCATTGCATGTTAGGCCATGATTGATTGATGGATCCATCAATGCATCCTTCAAACACCTCATTTTATATGCCCATCTCTACAATCAACAGCAATACAACAGGCAACCTGCCTACCTTATCATCCTTATGCATGATTGTTCTACGATGAAGGAAAGTAGCTTAAGGCAAGAAACCAATCATGAATTGTCAGCCATGGAATGAAGAAGTAGACATGAAAGTCTGGCCCAACAAGACCTGATTTGCCCAAGTAGGCTGCCGTCCGTATGTCCTTCGTCCGTTCATCCGATGGCTACAGTACCGTTCGTACGGCCTACGGTACAGAGAATTACAGTACAATCTCACCTCAATCCAGGGATTTCGGTTAGGCCAGGACATGCTAAAGGAAATTGCTACTTTATTCGGTTATGGTTAGGCCAGCGATTGGTTTAAGAGGAAAATTGATTCCTCTTACAAGTCCTTGGTTAGGTCTAGGTACTATTTTCCTCTTTCTCGCTCCAAGCTCGGCCGTTGAAGTCCGCTATTCCAGTCGTCCATGATGCTACCGTACAGTACTCGGTCTACAGTATTGTACTGTACAACTCTTGATGACTCAGCGAAAGAGACGGACGGCAGGAAGGAAGCAAATGATGGAGATGTCCGGCGATTGACAGTAAGGTTATATACCGGCCGGTACTGCTTAAGCTTTCTCGCCGCCATTAAACAAATTATATTCATCGATCATCAACGTAGAAGAGGAAGTAAAACCTCCACAACGTTGCACTTTTTCCTCGTTATTCTTCATCTTGTTGGTCTAGTGTTGGGCTATAATATCTTAGTTGATAAGTGTGCTATTGGATGATCTACCATGATTTCTACACCTGAAATTGCTGCTGTTGTCGGCGTCGCTGGCATCGCTCTGTTGATTTTACGTTCTTATAATCAAGGAGGTTCATGCCATAGTAAAGCTAAACTCCATCATAAGACCGTCATCATTACTGGAGGCAATACTGGCATTGGCAAAGCGACTGCCATCGATTTAGCTCAACGTGGTGCTCGCGTTATTTTAGCATGTCGTAGTGAAAGCAAAGGTAAAGAAGCAGTGGAAGATATTATACAGCAAAGTGGCAATAGTGAGGTTATCTTTTGCCCACTCGATTTAGCATCTTTGCAGTCGGTACGAGACTTTGCCGACTATGTCAATGAGAAAGAAGATCGAGTGGATATTTTATTAAATAACGCTGGTATTATGATGTGTCCATACTCCAAAACACAAGATGGATTTGAAATGCAGATAGGAACCAATCATTTTGGCCACTTTTTATTGACCAATTTATTGCTGGATAAATTGAAAACTTGTGCACCCAGTAGGATTATCAATGTATCATCGTTGGCTCATACGATGGGAAAGATCAATTTTGATGATATCAATAGTGAGAAAGGGTATGGTTCTGTAGCTGCTTATTCTCAAAGTAAATTAGCCAACGTCTTGTTTACGCGTGAATTAGCCAAACGATTACAAGGAACTGCAGTCACTGCCAATAGCTTACATCCTGGAGCTGTCGATACGGAACTCCAGCGTCACTTTAGTGTTCGTAAATTTAGCTTCCTCAATTCTCTAATTACACCCTTGATTTGGCTTGGATTTAAAACACCCAAGCAAGGAGCACAAACCTCCATCTTTTGCGCTGTAGATGAATCATTAGAAGGAGTTAGTGGTAAATATTTCAGCGATTGTCGAGAAAAAACGTGTGCAAAACAGGCTTATGACGATGATGTTGCTAAAAGGTTGTGGCACCTGAGTGAAGAGTTGACAGGGTTGTCGAAAAAGCGTGATTAAAAGAAAGGCAACTTTGCATCAAGCTCTCTCCTTAGTAGGTGGCTTAAAAGTAGGGTCTAAACTTGTATTTTTATTCTAGCAATTTCTCATCCATAGATAGTTATACAGTGATAGAAGTAATGAAGTTTTGCTTCAGCTAAATGCAATCAGGTCTTGATCGTAGGATAGCAAATACTTGTATTACGTAATAGCGTTTGCATAATCTGTAGATACTCTATCCGTAAACAGTATCATTTAATAGTTTATTCTTGAAGTACTATCCAGCTTGCTCTACAATATGCGTATATCAGCAGTGATGATAATGCATTGAAAGTGTTTGGCGTTAAAACTAAGCATTTATTGAGGTCATCGTCGGTTAATTGATTTGCGTTACCTTAACTGCGCAACAGTTGGCAATTATTGAATAGGTTCTTCTACTTAACGAACAAGGATGGCGTTTGTGTTTATGACTGCAATAATTATTGAAAGCATGATATACAGTTTTCCTTTTCTGAAAGGAAATAGTTGAAAATGTCAAATAAATGATAGCTATTGCATGTTATTGTCTTGTGCTAATGTGGCTTATATTTATAGCAAAATGAATTGAGGTTATTCTAACTACTTAATGCAATGAGCTAGCGAGATTAGTATTGTTTTCACCTAATTATCATTAATTTTCGATGACATACGTATTAACGGCATAGCATGACCAATTTCCAATGGATTCATACTTGTAGTCAGGGTAAATAACGATAGGTATAGCAGAAGCACTAAATGGACTACATGTAGTCGAAAATAAAAATGATGATTCTTCCTTTTTACGGATTGAAAATATCTTCACCAAACTGACTTAATCAGCAACAGGAAAGCTATTATCTATACGTAGATATTACAGATGCACTCAATGGATTAATGGAGAATGAAATGACTACTCTCTTCCTTATGGATTCAAAATGTCTAATTCCATGTAGTAGGCAACAGGAAAGCTATTATTTATTCGTAGATATAACACATGCACTCAATTTATTAATGGAGAATGAAATGACTACTCTCTTCCTTATGGATTCAAAATGTCTAATTCCATGTAGTAGGCAACAGGAAAGCTATTATTTATTCGTAGATATAACACATGCACTCAATGGATTAATGGAGAATGAAATGACTACTCTCTTCCTTATGAATTCAAAATGTCTAATTCCATACAGATTCTGGATTCGAAATGTCTAAATCCAAGTAGATGGGGATCAGGGAAATTTTATTCTTGATATACGGATATAACAGATGCACGCAATAGACTAGTCAGAAATTCAATTTTTATTCTTCCTTCTACATTCGAAATGTCTAAACCCAAACAATTAGGGAACAGGAAGTTAGTGTTGACATACATTTTATTAAGGAGTATTTGGAAAGTATGGCGAGATTAATTATTCAACTATCTATATTTGTAATGAAATAAAAGTATTCATCTCACAGGTTATTTACGGACTAGATGTCATCAATATTACGCTGTAATGTATTCTTTCTACTACAGCAAAAGCTGATCAAAAATATCAGTTAGTAATTTGATGGTAGTTATAAAACGAGTTATATTATACGGTAGTGTATTCTTCCTACTACAGCAAAAGCTGATCAAAAATATCAGTCAGTAATTGGATGGTAGTTATAAAACGAGTTATATTATACGGTAGTGTATTCTTCCTACTACAGCAAAAGCTGATCAAAAATATCAGTCAGTAATTGGATGGTAGTTATAAAACGAGTTATATTATACGGTAGTGTATTCTTTCTACTACAGCAAAAGCTGATCAAAAATATCAGTCAGTAATTGGATGGTAGTTATGAAAGGAGTTAAACTGTACAGTAAGGTACTTGACCGATAAGTTACTATTGCTTGTGCAATCGTTAACTTCATGACAGATTCTAGAGGAGATAATGAAATGGATCAATTTTTCTGACCCTCCATTTGAACAGCAGGTTTACTAGTGATCTACATATGAGGCATATTATGAGCTCCATTTATACTAAAGGAAATTCTAGTTTTTATGATCAAGAAAACTTGGGTCTGTGCTAAGCAGCCGTTGGAAGCTATCTTATGTTGATGTGAAAGATGCGATATGATGCTTAACTTCAGCTTGATTTTCTTGGCAAGTAGCGGTATCAGGATGATTCTCACCAAGTGTTGCTATGTAGATTGCCAATGCCTTGTTTAACATGGCTAGAGCATCATCATACTTGCCTTGATGATCATAAGTCAGTCCAATTTTATGATATGAACGGGCGACACTTGGATGGTTTTCACCCAATTGAGCTAGTTGGATGGTAAGCGATTTGTTATACAGGGATAGAGCATCATCGTACTTGCCTTGATGATCATAGACACTTGCCATGTTGTGATATGTTGTAGCAATATTTGGATGATTGTCACCAAGTTGTTCTAGCTCAATCTTTAGTGATTTATTCAACATGGATAGAGCATCATCGTTCTTACCTTGATCAATATAGGCAAGCCCAATGCTATTATATAATGTGGCAATACTTGGATGGTTATCACCAAGTTGGGGTTGTTCTATCTTCAGTGATTTATTATACATGGATAGGGCATCATTAAATTTGCCTTGTTCATAGTAGACTTGTCCAATGGTGTGATAGAGTGTGGCAACACTGAAGTGATTCTCACCAAGTTGTGATAGTTGAATCTGCAATGATTTATTCAATATGGAGAGAGCATCATCATACTTGCCTTGCTTACTGTAGACTTGTCCAATATTGTGATATGGCGTTGCAACACTTGAATGATTTTCGCCATGTTGTGCTTGTTCAATCTCCAACGATTTATGATACATCAACAGAGCATCGTCATACTTACCTTGCTTGTAAAAGACATGGCCCATATTGAGATAGGTAGTGGCATTACTTGGATGATTTCCACCAAGTTTTGCTTCTTGAGTCGCCAGTGATTTTTTCATTATGGATAAAGCATCATCATACTTGCCTTGATGTTGATAGACCACTGCAATATTGAGATAAGTTGTTGCAACACTTGCATCATCTTCATCAAGTTGTGCAAGTTCAATCTCCAGGGATTTGTTATACATAACTAGAGCATCCTTATACTTGCCTTGTTTACTATTGACCAGTCCAATATTGTGATATGTCTTGGCTACGTCAAGATCATCGTCGTCAAATTCTTCTAGCCTAATCTTCAGCGCTTTCTTATACATCAACAGAGCATCATCATACTTGCCTTGATGATAAAGGATTTGTCCCATGTCGTGATAGGATGTGGCAACACATGGATCATCGTCGCCAAATTCTGCTAATTGCGTTTGTAGTGCTTTGTTATGCATGGATAAAGCATCATCATACTTGCCTTGAATTTCATAAACCTTGCCAATATTTATATAGGAAAGGCCAACAATGATGTCTTCGCTCCCTAACTTGGTCAATTTTGTTTCAAGTGCTTTCTTGTAATCGCTTAAAGCTCCGTCGATATCACCTCTTAATCGTTTAATGTCTCCCTTAACATCTAAACACATCGATATTTTCGTTTGATCTTGCAGTTTTGTAGCCAACTCCTCCGCTTGACTATGCCATTGATCAACTTCTTCCAATTCCTCTTCTTGTACATAATGAATCGCTATATCCAGACAGATAGAGTACTCAACTTTATCAAAATAATTACCTCTATCAGGAATCGCTTTAATTTGAGCTGCAGCCTCTTTATAGCAATATAATGCTCCTTCAGAATCGCCTTCTTGTGCTCGTTTCATGCCTATTTTATGCATATGTTTTATTGCTTTACGGAAAGTCGCTAATTCGGACTGGCTAGCCATATTTAACTTATTGAACAAGAATGACAAGATATCATATAAATAAAATAGACACCAATGCTCTTTTCCAAATAGAATGCCACTTTGATAGTTGTGCCAAAGAAGAATTCAGTCGATGTAGGCAGTAATATATAAAATAGCTACCTTCCCCTTGATTGCAGTTAGGGGCGGACTTCAATTTAGCGATGCTTAATTTACGGAACGACTACCACGTGCAAATCATGATTGTCATAATTTTAAAGAAGAAAATATTGATCAAACTGTGTAATTGTTAATTTTCCATCCTTTTTTTTCATCAACATTATTCCAGCATCAGTAATCCACGGTATCTACCATCATCATTATAACGCACGCATGAGTATAAAGCTGGTGTGGAATGAGTAAATACGAGTATTAATCACATCATGAATGTAAAATTAGAGAAAGCCTCGTAAATAGAACAGAAAATTAACATGACAATATCATTATATCAATTTTTACACGCTTTAATAACGTCTAATACACCACAAATGAATGGATTATTTTAGTGTAAATTTACTTTAATGCCTAGATCACTACATTAACATGATATTATCGTTATATCAATTTTGTGTTCGCTTTAATAACGTACAATACATCAAAAAATCGATAAGTAGTATTAAATTTTAAATTGCGTGGTACAAGTACTGATTTATACATATACTAGCTAACTCGCACACCTTGCTGTGCAGTCAGCATACCGTTATAAAATGATATTTTAATGATATATAATACATTAAAAATGCATGGACTATTTTATAGCAAATTAACTTTAGGAACTAGGTAATTAACATGATAGTATCGTTGTAATAATTTTGTATTAGCTTGAATAACGTACAAGAATTGACAGTAAGAAAGGATGAATCATTTTATTGTAAATTGACTTTAATTTTCAGACAACATGATATAGTTACTGATTTATACATACAGTATATCTTCATAAAACTAGATAATAATTTTTAAAATACTAGTGCTATAGCTTCTGGTTTGTCATGTCAATTTTAGACAGTGATGCGAGTATAATTAGAAAAAAATCGGTTAGGAGTATTACCGCTGATATAACCTATATTATTACTCCTGATTAATTGAATTATTGTTATGTATTTTCTTACTCTAAACTTTGCAGTAGTCTTTCTGAATAGCTAACAAATTGGGTGCTACATTAACTAAAATTAAGCAGTACCTGGTGCACAAATTACACCTGACTTTTATCTATAACACTCCATAAAGATTAATATTACCTAGCAAGGATAAATCATGACCCGGATAAAGCGATCAAGTTTCCATCCTACACCTTCACTAGACCTTATCTGCTGTATGATTGCTACGCTTGGAAGGAGAATAACAGTATATTATAAGGTACGAACGGTCCAGAAATATCCATAAAACAACACTTTAATAACCCTAGCACTTGATTGTAGCAACTTATCAAACAACCAAAAACAAAAAAAAATATACTACAAAGTCCATACCCAAGACAACACTGACAATAGTTGCTTCAATGCATACATATGGAACTATAGCAATAAAATAAATACATTTTCTTATTTAATTAGAAAACAATGAATAAATACTGATATTCCGTTAATAGGGTGTGTCTGGAATTTATTAAGCAGGAGATATAGTACAATCATGCGTCTGATAAGAATTAGAAATATTCCAAGATTGCATTGGTAGCTTTAAATTATGTTAATTATTAGGATCGCATTACAATAGACATGAAAATATATCGTATCTCTGAACATGTGATAACTATAACTAGTATTGAAATCAATTGGAATACAAAATAAAACTCGGAATTAGTGTGCTTTAGTCCAATTTACAAATATTTATGCTATACCACTTATACTATCACTACTTTTATGTAAAATAGACTAATGCGATACGGCATAGAGTAGAGAAGAGACTGTATCATCAGACACTACTGCTGCCGTTCTAGTAGGATGGAATTTAAAGTTTGTGTTATCAGTTATTTCTATAATACACGAATGTTGAGATTACTTTCTGATGATGTAGAATGATCATTAACTGATTGATTTACTGATCAAGCCGTGCATGATGATGTATGATATTGATTGTCTCCGGCATTGCTGCTATTTTAAGGATATTCTTCTAGTTGATCACAACATTCGGTTACTTGTAAAAAATTGTCAAGAATTTAAGGGTAGTCTTCTCCGTAAAGATTGTATATGATAGAAATGGACTCTTGATAGAAGAGAATAGCTTGATGATAGTCTTCTATCGATGAACTGCCCCTAATTTGATAATATATAGCATCATGAGGATGATTCCCACCAAGTGTTGCCAGGTAGATTTGGAATTTCTCGTTCAACATAGGTAAGAGCATCATCATACTTGCCCTGCTAAGAATATTATAACATTTAATTTCCCATTTAATAAGTAATTTTTTTAATCTATTGCCATGGTTTCCAATCTTGCACAATATTCGTAGCATATTTTTATGTTAATTAATCAGTAATTGTTGGAATAGGACAATTATTTTGTATAGTGATTACAACAAGTAGATACTACTAGCTTATTACGCTAACGGAGTAGGTTTGTTTGACGAGAAACTAATTTCATTTATCCTCGTGTATGCCATCTTTAATAAATCATAGCTCTCACGATATCTGAAATAAAGTCAAGTCTTTATTCAATATAACAATTATTATTTGCTGGTGTTATAGATTAAAGCAGACATTCACACAGAAGATGTAATGATAGCCCACTTAATTATAATTTAAATCAGCACTGCGATAGATTATCCTTGAATAGAAATATTTAAAGTATGCCCGGATAAGAAATCAATTATAGTCACAAGGTTATTTTACCAGTTGCTCAATTTACGTATGCAAAAATTGCTTTGCTTGCTGGTGTGTAATAATAATAATCCTCATTCTAATAGGAATGATATAGTATTAAAAATGAAAATATGATAAATAAATTGACGAAAAAACTGCTTCAAATATACTGAGAAATTTTACATTAGAATTTTGGATTATGTGAATTATCATTAAACCATTATTAGTGGTTTTAGCGCATTACTATTGAAATTTATTATTAAAATCTTAGCTTAAAACGAGCTTTGATTATATCCCGATATGTTAATATCGATTATAGCGTTTACACTTGAAAAGATTATTTTTGAAAATAGGCTTGCTTATGTATCTTTAGTTTTCAACTATAAAGTAGATGGAGACCGATCTCGATCGACATTTATAATAAGCCACATCTTATTCTTCAAATACTTTACTTCTAGTCAACATTTGCCTATCTTCGTAAGTTACACTTGTGTGTTTGCCACCAATTTCACCCGCATAAGGTCTTGTAGGCACATTGGTTTCTAACTGAGCGGCTCTGATTTGTGGTTTCAGTAATTTATCCATGACAATCTGTTCACTTTCATTTACTCCAGCGCATTGCCGAGTTGGATGGCGTACTCTGAATCCAAATTTCAATTTAAAATAAAATTTAGTGGGATATCGGGATAAAGAAACTTATTTTGATCGTTCAATTGCACTAATACATATCTATTTCATTATTTAATTTAGCCAAAACAGTAGATATGGATGCTAGTCGTTCATTTATTTTTCTCGATTTAATATAAAATAAAACACACACACACACATATATATATAAAATAAAACTAAATAGATTTATACGTCTATATTGATAAGCAATGTCACAATAGAGTCCCGTATCAGATATGTATTTTTATAATGTAGAAGCAAAATTTTGTGCCTTATATCGCTAAATTGATCGTAATAACAAAAGGATATCAAAAATCTGTATCTTAAATTAGGCTAATTTATCCAATATTATTGGAGAATGTGCTATAGAACGAATTGGGTCTAAATGCAATACTTTGTTTTCATCTTAGCCTCTATATGTTGCTATAAGGCTAGAGGTCATTAAGTGTAGCATATTATTCATGACGTAGTCAAAAATCATCAAGATTAATTGTACGTATAAATTTAAATCGTGATGATTAGACATTACAGTAGCCATAGACTATGAACGGAGTATACGCGTTAATCTATGCTATATTATAGAGATCAAGTAAATCATACTATGGCTACTACCTCATGCCTTAAATCGCTAGTCATGCATAAAATTGAAATCATTTTTAAAGCAATTGCTAATCTTCTCTATTCAAGATGAATTCTCACCCTTTTCGTTTGGTACGAACGTAATAGCAAACGGCAGTAATAGCTAAAATAATCAGAATTACCACCGTACTACCAATAGCAATGATAGCAATACCGATATCTGATGATATAGAAATAAATCAATTGTTAATTCCAAAATTGAAACCCTATCAATCAACTGTAGTGGATCTATATTGCATTAGTAATGAACATATTCAGAATACAATTTTAGCTCGAAAGGATGTTACTATTTGATCTAACTGACATACCAGTCAAGTTCTGGCATCGATCACCTTTGAAAAAAATAATGCACCTAAAATTATAAGTAAAAAATTTAGTATTAAGTCTATTTGCCATCATCTTCCGTTAAGCTATTGTTATTGTATCGAGCTATAGCTAAATAATGAATCATAATTCTAAGATGAATGAAGGGGGTTAAGAAATCATCCTATGCTATCCAAATAGAATATTGGGCCATAATAACATGCAAAAGGTTAGATACGAATCTAATTGATATTTTCATTACCAATCCACATATTAGCTCATGATTAGACTATCAATATATACAGTTCCATTAATGTAATAGCGATGTACTGCTGTAAAGCTTCTAAGACAAGATTATTTCGTTTCTTCTTAGCAATATTAAATCAATTAAAACACACGGAAAACATACTTGCAAGTGATGCTATTAGCATTACGTATTTGTATACAGGTGCCACTATATCTGCAAGGATTTGGAGTACACGATACTGCAACTAAAGGATAATGAAAAGAAGATAATACAAAATTGAGTTGATATGTCATCAAATGATAGATCCAAGCTGTCAAACAGTTATGACTAGAGAAAAATTTTAAAGTTTTCTATCCATAAAGAAATTGCCTTACCAACGCAACTTCTATTGACTCTATCGTATTGCTTGTCAGATGGACAAGACTGGCAGCTAAATGAGCCAACGGCATTTGTACAAGTACGATTCTGATTATGGCAGAATGATGGTTGGGCTATGCATTCATTGATATCTTAGACAGAATGGGAGCAAAGTTATGGACGATGTTATGAAGTAATAGCATTATGAAAGGTAGGAACTGCTCGAAGTGGAAAGACTAAGCTTAACTGAGGAGTTATCACGAGTTAGAAAAACACTCATTAAAATAGATAGTTTTAATGGATAAAAACTTACCATTACAAATATTGGTCGAACTATTATAGCGGTAACCAGTCCGACAATTTCCACATTGAAAGCCTCCATTTGTAGGAGTACAAACTTGATTTGTACTTAAACATGGGCGATTACTTCCAACGCATACATCAAGTGCTATGAAACGATTGAAAATGGGAGAAAATAAAAACTGTTAAAACAAATTGGATGTCATTGTGAATTGGTGGTATAAAATTCTGAAATCCTTACCTGCTACATAAGTTTTTGAAACGTTGGCATTTCCCACTGTTGTTACTAGGTCGGAAATGGTCAAGGCTATTTGAGTTGCATTATTTGTTGAATTTGATCTCATGATGATGCGGAAATCAAAGATAATGCTTCCATTTCTATATAAAATTAAAATAAGAATGAACGATTGAACTACGAGAAACTTGAAGGGGTAACAAGTTATGAGTTGGTGTTGTGACGATAATTCATCCATCGTTTCCAACACGCAATCAAATTAATCCCATCTATTTTCGTACCTAATTCTATCAATCACAACACGTTCAAATACATTTCCATATTCTTGCCGTAGCACTCCTTCCAACTAGAACAGATTGATGAGAAAATATTGAAAATGAGCTCAATAATCCAATACATTGGTATATGAGTACAAAACGATTTGGACATTTCCAGGAGTCGATAATATCTAAATTAATACTTTTTTTACCTTTTGCTTGGCAGTAGCCACTAAATTTTTATATTGAGTGCTGCTTTTATTGGCTAACTCAGGAGTATATGTCGTATCAAGAGTTAAATTACCACCAAGAAATTGTCCAGCTAAAGAAATTAATTCAATTTCGACGTGAAAAACTCAAGCAATGCAAAATAATGACTGCTTAATGTCTGTAATCTAATGATATTGTCATCTATCTTTCTACTCTATCAACTTACGTCGGCAATTGTCACCGGATTGATTCTCGACCATTGGTAGAGATTCGTTTCGAAGATAATGACCTTCTTTACATCGACAATAAAATGACAAGCCTGCCGATTTACTTACACAGGTAGCAGTATTACCACAAGCTCTCGATCCTTGGCATGGATTGGTGGTAGTAGTTGGCGATGGAGTTATTGTGGTAGGTGCTGTCGGTGGTGGACTAGTTGGTTGCATTGACGATTGCACGGATAAAAGCATGGAACTCTTACTGGATATTAGGAGATCACTTGTTGTCGCGATAACATATTCGCTGGTCATAAACATAACTAAAGAGATTTCATCATTTCCAGATGCGCTTGAGGTTGAGCAAGTGCAAGTTGTAGCAAAGAGCATGAAGAACAAGGGCTATAGAGTATCAAGAAGATTTTAAACCTGTTAATTATGGCTATCGTTTAGGAATAAATATCTTAAGCTCGAAATGAAAGGACAATATCATGCAAGGAAGTCAAGCTAATATATCAATATTCTAAAGATTGTAATTATTTGGCTACGAGTATCAAGAGATTGAAATCCAGTTAATCATGGCTGTCGTTCAGGAATGAGCATATTGGGCTCGAAATGAAATGATAATATTATGTAATATATATGTTATGTTATATATGTAAAAGATTGTAATTGTTCGGTTATGAACATCAAGAAGATAGAAAATCAGGTAATCATAACTATCACTTAGGAATGAGTACGCTAAGCTTGAAATAAAATGATAACATTGCGGAAGAAGGTAAAGATAATACGTAAATATCCTAAATATTCGAAACAATGTTCATAATAAAGAGACTGGCTGAATTAATTTTAGTTCATTTGATCGGGATAGTTAAGCTGATTCTAAGTTATCATTAGAAGAGATTGCCTCGTCAATCATCAACTGCATTCATTTCAAACTCAGCCTATATCTTAAAATCGCATCAAACTAGAACGAAATATTTTCATTTCTGTGCCTGAGATGACCTATTCCTTTCTTATTTATTACTAATCTATATACGTATAGTATAAATGTACTAGAAATCTACCCACAAAAGTATAAGATCTTCTCTTAAAATCGCATCAAACTAGAACGAAATGTTTTCATTTTTGTGCCTGAGATGACCTATTCATTTCTTATTTATTACTAATCTATATAGGTATAGTGTAAATGTACTAGAAATCTACACACAAAAGTATAAGATCCTCTCTTAAAATCGCATCAAACTAGAACGAAATATTTTCATTTCTGTGCCTGAGATGATCCATTCTTTTCTTATTTATTGCCAATCTATATATAGTATAAATGTGCTAGAAATCCACTAACAAAAGCCAAGTTAACTGTATTTTTATAGAGCAATTGGATGGAGGAGGAGGATCTACTCTACAAATAAATAGAAATTGATTCTTGGTAGCCTTCAATTGCTTCGTTATCCCATCTATCTGCCCTGACCTTTTACAGCATATCTCTAGCTTGCATTTGTCCAATCCCTCCATAAACTCTCAATATAATACATTGAATTGAGGAACAAAGTTATTTGCAGTCGAATGATTAAAATAAATTAAAGAGCATAAGTTAAATGGATAGAATCAGTCTTGCATGATGACAATGTGTCATATAATTAGAATGACAATGAGTCAGAAGAATGAAATTTGACTGATTCAGTAAAATAAAATCCTTTCTATCATCAAATAATCATGGCAAACTCTCAATTATTCCAGTATTCTGGCAAACATGATGAAAATGGAACTTTAGTTTAGCCATTTTTCACATCAATATACGAATTGATGTGAAGATACAATGGTACTATTACTCTTTTCGATTTTGGGGCCATTCAAAATGATTGTTGGAATTCAAATAGATAGAAATAGCACAACTGGATTACTGGTTGTCGCATTAGTATTTCTACTCAACAATCCATGAGTTAAAGAGCAAATTGAACCGGTAAAAGTGAAGAACAAAATTCCAATTCAGTATATGCGAATTGCAATATTCTACAAGAAAACTCAAAAGGTGTACACGGACGTAAAACGATGATTGAGGCAAGTGAAATTAAATCTTTGTCCATGGTACGGAAAGAAATAATAAACATCGGTCTAAGGCTGTCCGTATTGAATCTTCACAGCGGCATCTACGACGCAGCAGTTTTAATTTAGGAATAGACTAGTTTGGAAGATAGACGACAATATTCAAGAAAACGATTAAAAAAAAACTCTACAATTCACCATAAGTTATAGTCCCGTGGAGTAAAAATTCCCAATTCATGATACCCAACGAATCAACATGGGCAATTTATGCTTGATATCTAAAGGCATAATCTAGCTTAAAAATCTTCGAAACTAAAATGTGTGTAAATTCATGGTGAGCACCGCAATAGTTGTTCTATCCCGTAGAATATAATCCTATAGAATAGAGAACTCAGTTCTTAAGATACAACATGAGCAAAATACTTCTTACTTTCCAAATCTGTAATCTGGCTAAAAGTCTCTCCAAGCGATGATACTTGTAGATTTATGTTGAACGTAACAATATTCTTCCTATTCAGTAGAATCTGTCGCTAATCTACCGCATATCTCAATCTAGTTCTATTTAAATCAATCTCGAATCAAGCCAATAAATTACGAGAAGATTCGCGAAGAAATGAATTCAAATAAATTTTATCATCGTATAAAATCCATAATTTAACAGTGATTATAATTATGGATCCATCTTTAGCCAATTGGTAACTTATATGGTGGTTATTCGACTGCTACCTAGCCCATCTAGAGGAACGATATTGAATCTGATCGGGGAAATGATATACCTTGCTCTGTCCAATCATTTAATATCTCCAGCATATCATTTAAAAGGTAGGGAGAGTGTTCAAGGAAGAAAAGCTGGAAAAATACTTTAGGAACTAAAGTAAATTTGGACTAGAATATGTGGAGGCATGCACATCGTCAATTGTCAAGAATCGAGCTATAGCCATTAGCATTGTTAAAAATAGATACGTCAAAAAGTTAAACTAGCTTATTCTGCTTTTGTCTCCATTCGATTTTGGCCACGCAATAAATTTCGTTCAAGAAAATTAGATCGAAATGAGGGAATGATTTATAAAATGTGCTATCATGCTATCAAAAACAAATTGATTCTACTGTCGTAGTAGTATCATCTTACAGTAATTACTGTTATTTATGAACTTTTTATTTGGAGTTAATTAGCTGCTAATGAAAATGTGACGAAAATGGATACAAAAAATCGCTTATAGAATAAATCCAAATAGGGGATCGATAATAACATAAGATTGCCCAGGAAGATGAATGGATAATTATGATAAAGCGATATTTTATTCTACCAATACACTGTTTATATCTTCAATCGATAGTACGATGCAATGGATTGAGAGGAACGATTGAGAATAAGTCAGTAGAAGAAAGTATTTCAGATATAGGGTGATTTTGAAACAATGATCAATGGAAAATCCTTTCGAAAATTTTATCCATCAGCAAGACACCATCATGATCGATAGAGAATCCATTGCATGATAGACGATCGGGTAATTCGAGATACGGCCTCTAGTCTATGGTGCTGGAGGCATATTGATGTCGTGGCAGGAGCGTTTTTCTCGCTGAGAATTATTTAGGGAATAAAAAAATTGCCCAAGACTACGTGTGGCAAGAATGGAGTTAAAATGGCGGTACTAATTGCATCTGTTAACTTTCATTTCTTCTAAATAGTCCAGAAGTTATGGAATATTGACAGCTAATTTGTTAAGTCAATAACGACAACTGAACAACTGCATTTCCTAACTACTTGGATTTAGATGTTGATTTAGAATAGACGCCTTGCAAGGCCAATTGGCGTAATCCACTCTTGCCTATTTAAGCAAACAGACTACTGCTGCTAGTATTTTCCATTGCTGTTGTGAATCATCCATTACGTTCTTTAAGAATGAACATATCAATACAGTTAAGCATAAGTAATGTACAAAGATGAAAAATTACCCCCATGGAAGGCGTCTTTTCAACTCACGAGCACAATCAAATCGTTGGTAACCTAAACTCGATTCAAGCTAAAATAGACAGTAGTCCTACGATTACTCTTGATGGCAATGATTTAAACCATTTATTATTACAAATGGATGGTGAATAGTATTATAATTTGATAGGCAAATCAGCAGGATATAATTCCCTTTAGCCAACACCTTGTTCACATTTGCATTCGAGCTATTCAATTCCTTAGACTATTTTCATCATCGATGACAATAGATGTTAAAGGAATGGCGACGGCACGCCTTATTAAACTACCTTAAACAGCCGGTATAATATTGATCAAGCTTGCTGCCATTTAATTTTCTAGTTTACTAGTCCTATATTAGTCGGTCTTAGGATAGGGGAATGAAGCTCATTCTCCCTTATTAAAAGGATTGCAATAGAGATAGAAAGTAGGAATAAACAAGTTACGAGATGGTAGATCATTTCAAATTCAATTTCCGGATCCAGTTAAACAAACATCGTCGCTAAAGTCAACATTTTCCTTGTTAAAAGAGTAACCTCTATTCGGAAAGTTCATTTGAGTTGAAACAATCCATTTATCTTGGTTGTTCCACTCCTTCTTGACAGCAATAGCGTAAGGCAAAAAAATCAATCATTTCACCATGGAAGCCAGTGATTTACTGCCTTTAATTCACTTTTAAAATTCTATTTATATTTATAACTACCGTTAGACTAAAATGATGGCACACTTCTTGACAGTTTATGCTCAATTATGCCGCTTGAAAACGAGGTCAAATCCATTTAGAAAGCTTAACTGATATTATAGGATCCATCAGTGAGGAAGAATGCAAGACGAAATCGACAAAGAATGATGAGAAAATGGCCAATTTGAAAAGCTGTCTTGCCGAGGAAAAACGGTTTTGTTTTCATATTTTACATCTTGTTGGATAATGAAATGGATTGTCATGGTTATCATGATAGAAATACTGTTAAAACGTAGGGATTGAGTGAATGTTTTTGAAAGGACTGTTAGAAGCAAGAATAAATTATCTAAAATCATGACGAGGTCATTTCCAATCGATTAAACTGCAATAATCATGATGAGTATAAAACACGGTTAGAGTAAATTAACTTGTCAATCTACGATGATGATATAACTGCTTCTAGATGAAAGTGAATTAAACAAACAACTGGTAAACTATCTTTCAATTCTTGTCAAGTAATTACATTAACAGTTTTAGTTTTAGAATACAAGGCGGACTTGTAGACTTTGGACGATTATTCCCAGGAAATGAAGAAAAAGTTCTCAATTGGGATAGTCCATGATAATGTAATTACGTAGTAAAGATGAATTGAATTTCATTACCCGTAGACAATCATTTCACTTGATCCATTCTCTCTATATTTAAATTATGCAGATTATTCTTGTCTGTAAAATACGAGAGTTTATACAGTAGTGTAGTTGAATATCAACTTTAGAATGGCTGAACTTATTTCGCGAATGGATTAATCTTGGATTGCTGTTGGATGATACAGTTTAAGAATCAACTCTGTGACTTTGTTGTATTATTTCAGGACTATCCGAGTTTAAGAAGAAAGATGTATTACGGACAGGACATTATCATGGGCTTGGTTGTGGTTTTCAAAAATATCAAGTCATTTTGCAAGTCTAGAAGAAGCAAATGCTTATCTAAGCATCACTTTGAAATAGCTAAAGGAACAAATAGGAGTCTACTAATTTTATATGAATATCCATTACAGTCAAATGGAGTTCAACGAACCGATGGATCAGATTTGTGAAGAGTATAAGAAAAAATTGAATTTAGACGCATTTAAATGATATTCAGGATATGATAGAATAAGTTTTCTACGAGTAAATTCTTCATTGGCTGACTATCCGTGAAAAAAAGATACTAATACAGCAAATAAACCGAGTTTAACGCTATTTGATGGCTATAACCATCATCAAATCTTACCAAGAGAACACGTTTGGACGTCAGCATCATTTCTTTTTTCCTTCTGTACTCTATGGTTTTTCTTACCCAATAAAGATTTAACTTCAAAGATCGATATAACGATTGTGTAACCCAAACCAACGGATTGAAATCAATGGAAAGAATTGAATTTACAGTGGTATAAATGATTTCAAGATATGAAATTCAATCCGACGAAACTATAGATAACGATGAAGGACTGACCAGAAACGAAATTCAATCAAAAAGGAGAATATCTAAAATACGATAGTACTCATTCAAACACAAGTAATGATGATATGAATGAAAGAAGTCAATGGATGGAGTTTTTATCTAGTTTAACTAATCAACAATCAGCCAATTTATAACTAAAATTGCGCTATCTAATTATATCGCTACGGTCATACTATGGACTACGATAATGGCTAGCCTTTATTCTCCAGGATTGCATTCTACCACACCTCGCTCCACGATGTAGACGAAATAATTATCGAATGGATACATAGAGGAAAGAGAATAGTAATATAACCTATAGAGAAATGATGTGAATGAAGGAGACTGGTACTTGTCCAATTGAGGAATAATAAGAACAAGACAAAACAAAGCAAATCTTGTATTAAAGGAAAAAAATAGGAATAAACATTCAGTGGGTGTAACTGATCATCAATACGATGCGGTAGATCAATCATCAATAGTTATGTCGACGTAGTAATAGAGACAATGAAGTTTATAGATGGCCGAATGGAAGAAGACTTGTATTTCCATAGAATCTATTCAATCACTTTCACAGGAATCATTGAATGGTGGAAAAAGAACATTAATGATTCTATTTTGTCATCATTTGCCTTTAAGAATATGGTCCATTCTCTAGTTGCCTACTCCACCCAACCCCCTACCTACATTGCTCTAATGGATAGCAATTTGTTTCAGGTTGAATTCTCACTCATCATTAGGGTGTTAAATTGGCGAGGCAACTGAATATTGTCTATCTATAATGGCTTCATAAATATGGATTAAAGAAGATAGATCAAGGTTAGGTAACCCTACAGTGATGCTATTTTCAGCCATGAGTTTGTGTTGATCTCCATTGGGTGCACTCAATTTGCGTCTACAGCGCTCTATCGAGCACCGACATCATCCATATATTATGACATCATTACCTATTCTATAAAATGGCTAATCAAAGATAGTAATCAATGATGACAGGATCGTAAATAAATAAGTATTCAATGACTTGTGTCAATATTACACCACAATTAGGAAGGAGAATTGGATTAACGTTAGTTATCGTCATTGCTCAGGTTGTAAAATGATTGAATTCCTACCTTGGGTTACATAAGTAGGAGACAATGTATTTCAATGTTATTATTATGATTAGTGTGCTTTGGCTAGGGCCAATACTGAAACTGAGCTATTTGCTTTCGTCAATACTGAACTTAAACAAAAGTTAAAGATAGTAACATTGGCGTCCATTTTGTTAGGCCGGTAAGCCAGTTGGGTAATAGCTACTGTCGCTAAAGTGATTGATCAACGATAATCAACTTACCACGCTAAGGTATCAACGAAGCGAAGAGTAGGAGTAATCTGGAATTCATAATATCACAATCATGATATCATTCTATGTAAATACTTCGGCAATGATAATGATGTGGAGAGGCAAATTTCATTGAAAGAGAGCGCCATGACTATCGACTCTATAAGAATAATAAATAGCTACATATATCAATCTAAATTACACGCTTTCTTCCCTAAGGTATCAGTTAGCATAATGATATGATTGATACGATAAATTGACAACTAGTGTTACATCATTGTCATAGCCTAGCTGCTACGATAGTTATTTTGTAGTTAAAGAATTTCTACGGTCCTTGATCGTCTTCAAATTGGTCATATTTGCTATAAGAGTATCTGGGACTATTTTATCCAATCTATTACTATTCTGCAACGATTGTTTTTTGTTTTTATAAAGAAGTAAATACGACAATCATTCATTAGCTGCTAATTGAAATACAGCAGGGAAAGGCAAAAATATGAAAAATTTTCGACTAGCGATCAACATTAGTTAAATTTTTGGTACCGATCTCTGCTTATGACTTGAAACATTCTTCTAATTTTAATAGCATCCTAACCAAATAACAAGCAATAAAAAATTGGTTCGATTTATTTTCTAGCTTGCTCATTGTAATAGGTTTGGGACGACTTGGAGTTGCAACAACAATTTTTATTTCGAGAGAAAGCGATTGTTAACACTTTCAATATGTTTATCGATCTGCTTTTAAATAGGTTCATTCCTGACAATGATATTTACCATTTTTCTTCTTGAGAAATGATAGCGATCATCCAGTGTAAAGTAAATTGAACATTCATTCGCTATTTCATATTTATTTAATGCGTTCGTATACCACTGCAGACAGTATAATCATGAAAAGCAAAAATAGGTTAATATCCCTAAATTAGAACACAGATAAAGTGATCGGGTTTACTCCTGCATCGTGTCCTTTGATAAATTCACCTTATTTCTTATAAATACTCTCATCAAACTTGATATGTAATGGCAATGCAAGGAGTAGTGGATGGCACGATAGAATATAACATGAGCGCAAATAAAGGCGCAATTGGATGTAGATCTGATCGCATTTAGATATCAATCATCGGCTTTTCCACTGGCTTTTTGCTATCAAGATGTAAGCTGAAGTAGTTATAAACAAGGGTAGAAAATAATTTCTTGCTAGTAAAGTAATAATTACTCCACAGTCAGCAGCAGCCAAGGTAAAAGCAACAAGATATATCAACAGCAATGATGTCAACAGCAATCGACAGTATGATTAGGAGACATATACAAGATGAATATAAGTCCAGTAGTTAGTTTAATTTTCTCACGTTACAGATTTGCATTATGAACAATAGCTTTTCTGATGTTATAAATACCCCAAAAGAATAATTATTTTTATTCTTGTACAATTCTTGCAAATTAGTTGGTTAAAAATTAAAAGAAATCTCGATCACTGTTAATGATTCCTTTTCCACTATCCATGATGTAATCATTACCCCAAAAGAACACTTATTGATACTATTGATACTAATGGTCACAAAGTAGCTTTATCAACGATTCTCAAACTAATTCACTCTAGAAGGCTTTCTAGCTAACTTAGGAAAGCTCCAGGATGGAAAACTAACTTATTCCTTGACTGTCCTTCAGTGAATAGTCTAATTAATGCTAGTGGTTAATTACTTTTATGCTATTAGTCTTAAATGATACTACTGTACGCTATATAACTCATCAGCACAACAATCTGTAACAAAATATGGTTCTACTTATAATCAAAATATTTATCAAATACGCGGAGCGAACTCCGTAACACTAATGTATAATTCTTGCAAATTAGCTAGTCCGAAATGGAAAGAATTCTCTGTCACTAATAACGATTCCATTTCCATTATTCATGATGTAATCATTACCCCCCCCCCCCAAAAAAAGAACACTTATCGATACTAATCGTCACAAAGTAGCTTTATCAACGATTCCTAGTCTAATTCACACTGGAAGCTCCAGTATGGAAAACTAACTTATTCCTTGACTGTCCTTCAGTGAATAGTCCAATTAATGCTAGTGGTTAATTACTTTTTATGTTACTAGTCTTAAATGATACTACTGTACGCTATATAACTCATCAGCACAACAATCTGTAACAAAATATGGTTCTACTTATAATCAAAATATTTACCAAATACGCGGAGCGAACTCCGTAACACTAATGTATAATTCTTGCAAATTAGCTAGTCCGAAATGGAAAGAATTCTCTGTCACTAATAACGATTCTATTACCATTGTACAGGATTGTTATGGAGCTTGATGCTCCTTGATTACGACTAAACCCCTGCCGTCTGCTTCGATTCTCGACTATTGGATAGGTTAGTTTCTGTATATCCCGTAGTTAATCGGTGATTCATTAAATAGAGTAGATAGGCTAGTTTAGGTTCGATCACACAAGCTGTTTTGTGACAATGATGTAATAATTGCCCATAAAGAACATTTATTGATACTAACTTACAATCCTTGCGAATGAGCATGTCAAAAATGAAAAGGCATCAAAGTCACTAATAACGATTCCTTTTCCACTGTACATGATCTTATAATTATCCAAGAAGAACATTTATTGATACGACAGTAATGTACAATTCTCACAAATTAGTTAGTCAAAAAGGTAAAGAAATCGGAGTCACTAATAACGATTCCATTTCCAATATACATGATGTAATAATTACCCAAATATACATTTATTGGTACTAACTTACAACTCCTGTAAAATGAGCTGGTCTAAAAAATGAAAAGAAATCTGTGTAATCGATTGTTTTCCATTGTACATGATCTTATAATTACTGCAAAAGAGTATTTACTTCTATTCACCTATAATTCTTGCAAATTAACTGGTAATAACATGAAGAGAAATCACTTTAATAAACGATTTATTTTTCATTATGCAAGTATCATCTTTACCAGTATTATCCATTCCATGGATATCATTCAATTTCCCAGCAATTTTGAAGTTTTACGCGTAAATGACCTAGTTAATTGTCTATAGAGATTAGATAATCGCTTACAATAAGGACCACTTGCCTTCAGATGAAATAATTGAAAATTTAAGCAGTATAATTTTTATATATGAGTTACACTGCGTAAACTTTCAGGTGTAATATACTCATACACGAGTACAGTTATCATTGCTGGCAAACCTAGCTCAAATGCATGTAAGTAGTTACTTTTTACATCAGAGGGAGCTCTACCTCTGATTCTAGAGAAGACTGGCAATGTATAAAAAGCTGTCGAAAATAATTTCTAAGTTACTTTAGTAGACATAACAGCAGTGGCTATTTTATTGCTGGAAGCTGCGACAAGAATGGTTTACGGTCGATTGGAGCAACTACTGTACCAAGTCAGTTTCAACTAGTTAACTAAAATTGAGAACTCTAAAATTACAGTATGGCTTAATGAATATTATTTATTTATAAGCACAACTAATAGCCAGATACATCTCTTAGCATCGTCATTGATGTCGTACTGACTATATAAACTAGCAGAATTGACTGTAGGTAGGAAAGTAATAAAGGGGCTATTTCTTTTTACTTTCTGTTAGATTGACAAGTTTGCAGCTAATATCCCATAGTTTCTTGGCAACTTCATCGTCTTTAGCCCTTGGTAGTAATTTCTTTTCCATGCAATCGCTGTAATAACGACCAGAAACACCTTCCAATTCTTCTGCAACAGCGCAGTAAATAGATGTCTGAGCACCTTGCAAAGGCGTTTTTAATATTAACATCAGCAAAGGCCTTAATAGAACAACCCAATATGACTTGGCCCATTCGTAGTGCCTTCCTAAATCAGTTCTGACTACTCCAGGATGCAAAGAATTGACTGTGACACCAGAGCCTTGAAGTTTCTTATTTAACTCATGGGCAAAGAGAAGGTTAGCTAATTTACTTTGCTTATAGGCTACTTGAGGTGAGTAATATCGAACACCATGCAAATCATCGAAATCAATCGTTGCATATTTGTATATACCGGAGGAGACATAACGATTCGACTGGGAGCAGATTCCTTTAGCTTGTCTAATAACAAGTTGGTTAGTAAAAAGTGGCCAAGATGATTTACACCAAATTGCATCTCAAATCCTTCTTGTGTTGTGCTATAAGGGCAATGAGCTACAGCTGCGTTGTTGATTAGTACAGAAATTTGTTTCTCATTATCAATAATATCATTGGCAAATTGACGAATAGAAGCAAAAGATGCAAGATCCAAGTGTTTGTAGGTAACATTGTTGTTACCACTTTGCTGGCGAACCTGTTGAGCGGCTTGTAATCCACGCTGATCATCACGACAAGCCATGATAACGCGTGCTCCTCGTTTTGCCAGATCGATTGCCGTTTCCTTGCCGACGCCAGTATTGCAGCCGGTGATGATGATAGTTTTCTGATGCATCATCGCCTTACTGTTGCAATATCTACCAGCAAAGTATCGACGTAAGAAAAATAGGGAAACACCAATCGCGGCAGCAATACTACAAGTGGTGATGGCGAAGGTTGAATCTTTCATGACGATGATATCTAGTAATTCTGTTAATAGTGTAGATGGATAAAAAAATAAAAGTAAATACGCGCATACAGTAGTTTCGTGTGTTTTTAATTAACATTCATCATGCAGTAAATGTAAATTTGACCAAATGACTATTGAAATTGAAATGAGCTTGATCCAAGCATCCTGACGATGTTAACTGTTTAGTTCAAACTGTAAAGTTTGCTTTTATTTTAGACTTAGCTTACGGTTGTAATAAGATAATCTAGCAAAAATACAAGGGTTCTAAGGTTCATCCCTTTTAGTGCAATGAAATGAACCTCAAATCAAGCCTTATCCTTGTTTAACAACAGTTTGATTGCCGGTCCAATGGATACGGCTACTGATGGAAATGTAATTATGCTCACCACTTGAAATAGGGACAATTAATCCGTTTACATAGTAAAATTAAAATTCATCGAATGAATAAAATACCGCACCTTAGTTCCTTATATATACGTCCTGTACTATCCAAGCAAATTTCAGTAGCACTCCGATTATAGTGAACGCACACCAATTTTTGTGCCCAAGTTTAGTGAATTTTAACTCTTCCAATAGAGTAGACTTTGAAGAGTTCTTCGATGCCGGCCGGCTTAGACGAGTGCTTGGGCCAAATGTTTTTTATTTTTACTTTGTGAAACGAGATATTAATTAACTCTATAGAATTGAGAGCGATTGATCGCAAGGTTTATTAAGATCACCGTTTAACCTTGGGTTAAAAGCTTCAAGGCACAGTTGGAAGGAGGAAACTTTGATTCTCCTGTGCAGGTGCTGTACTGCTTTGAGGAAGATTAGAGATCCTCCTCCAGTATGGTTGCCGCCCTATACAGCAACATGGCTTACAATAAGATGAAAGTAGTCAAAGTACTAACTGAGACACCTGTTGGAAATAAATTAACACTATCACATTAATGGACGGATTGCTTCTGTGACTGGTGTTATTAATGAATAATAATTAATTAAAGCAACGAAAGTGGACATTGGACACCGGACTAAATATAATATAATATAATATAATATAAGAATATTATCCTAAGAACTCGTTTAGCTCATGCAGTTGATTACCAAATATCCAAAGTTGGAAAGAGGAAAGTTAAACTACTACAGGAAAGTAAAATAATGAGTCTAATGTCAGATTTTTCATCCAAATATTTACCTACTGTACGTGTTGAAATCGTGATGATATCCTATCGTCGGGAGGAATAGAAATAGTGCATAAATTCTATGATTAAGCATGTATTTTCGTTATAAGAATTAACCTGGCGGCAAGGCACACTGCATATTTCATATTTTCTGACGATACAATTTTACTAGTTCAATCTTCTATGAGCTTGTCTTTACTGCAACTACAATTACTATTATGACGAGAAAATGAGGAATTTTGCTACAAATCTTTCTCCTACTACTGATTCTTGTCATTTTATCTAACCTTTCAAGTGAAATAGCTTCACTCCCGACGATGGTAGATCAATAATTAATTACAACTGGAATATATTTTCTTGATCTGAAACTTTCTAAGTACGAAATTTCATACCTATAGCAATGACAGTTTTGCCTCCATATAGGTGTAAAGCGTTTCCAGATATTCGCATCACCCTGCACAGCAAGGTTTAAAGGATTTTCTATTCTATTCTCCAGCTTGTGAGTGTACTACTGCACTATAAAGTAGCAAATTAACGCTAAACGCTAGATTGTTACCGGACCGGTGAGCAATGTTACACCTATTCACTTTGCCGTTATTCAAAAAAGCAATATCTCTCTTTTCCTTGGCAGGTGAATTTAACTTTGCAGCGATTTTAATACGATCTGTATTTGATTACATGATAGCTAGACAATCACGGATTGCTCAACTATTTGATGGCATCCAGCTACAACTAGGTGAGAATGGGGGGGGGGGGGTCAAATTTAATTATAATTCGATTCCATCAAGATTATCAATAATGTTGATGGAATAGATTGACAGCGATATGATTGTATGATTATATGATTGGCAAATATAATTCAGATTTATTATGACTTACTACAGTTTTACAGGTTACTAAAATGAGTTTTTACTGTGCTTGTGTTAAGCTGTATTTTACTTCAAATGAACACAAAGAAACAGTTTAGAAGTGAAATATGAAGCTTATGGCACTACATGAAACACGATCAATTGTCGATATGTTGCAGACCATGCACAGATTAATAATAAAATTTTCATAAGCACCAAATTTATGATTAATATCCACCCACTTACATTGATAATAATCGCCGTTACTCAATTTCCCGTAACCTCTTTTATGTTATTTGCTATCTTTCGAGTTAATGATCTACGTCTATAAAGAAAATGATGCTCATTTCGGGTAAATTATAATCAAAAAATAGGCTGAAGTCCATTACAATCGAAATAATACTATGACTGATCTACAACATTAATTGCTACGACATAAATAAATAACATGGAAGAAAAACATTTTTAATAATTGATGTTTATTTGACGAAATAAAATCTAAATTTTGCATAATTTAGCAAACCTTAGCGCTAGAGCATCGCCAGTGGGATATGATGTAATGTTAACTGAAAATATGATTCTTTCCTTAATTACACGACAACGAGTGCAAGCAAAAGACTTGCAGATATTGCTAAAATATCAAAATAATAATTCAGATTACTTTAAACCATCTTACCATATTATAATGGTAAGGGTTATAAAGGCATTGGTAGGGAGATCTTATTACATGTATACTCGAAGTCAGCATGGTATTTCTCTCTCTGGACTTGTATACCCTTGTTAAATACTTAGGCAGTTAGGAAATTCTAAACTTGCTTTAATATGCTTTGGAAATTATACTACGAGTCTACTGTCTGGTTTGTCCTCCCTGACATTAACCTACAGTATGACACTAAATACTGGCGATCTTCTATCGTTAGACTTTATTGGGAAGTCAGTTAATTTATAGTCAATCGATTTAAATAGTAATTATAGATAATATTAGAAAACTATGCAGTTATTTATTAAAAATAGGTAAAAGGATATAGATAGCGGTATGTAGATACGTTCCTAGAAAGATTATCTTATAGAACCTATGTTACGACAACTATGAAAAATTACTCGGTAACACATGCGTTTGCTGACAAATTTCGATTTAATTGCGTATAATAAGATAACAAAATTCTATTTAAAATATTGATTCGAGTTGTAGAAAGATTCTCTTGAGATTTAGAATCAGCTTGGTCTGATAAGAGAAAACCTCTTTTTATTCTCATGCTTCCCTAAGAAGATAATATTGCCATCATAGCTGTATCATAAATCTACAGATAAAGGCTTTATTGCTGAATTTGAGAGTTTATTATTTATAGTTAGACACTAGTTATAGTTCGTGACTGTATTTTTAATAATTAAGAACACGGGTTGCATCATATACGAACATGGTAATTGATTGAATATGATAGCAAATGATGCAATATTTAATTCGTTTAAGTTACATCATTAACACTACCGTACTTATCTATAACAAAGATTGTCTTCTAATAATAAGCTAGCTAATTCTTTTATTAGAATCATGCGAATGTGTTATTTATTATATCTGTAAAATGCTAGCTGCAACTACCTGGAAATACTTCGCTAATACTTTTACATTAAAATGAAGATCTTTCTGAATTCACCTAGATTAAGGTTTCGCTCTACAGTAAAGTTATAACTGTCTACAGCATTCATAATTACTAGATAGAAATCTCGTATATTAATGATATACATCTTTTCAAATACTGCCGTAAATAATTATGATGTTTGTGACAATTGAAATCAAGCCTTAAAACAGGATAAACATCAGGCTATAGCTATTACGCACTATGTACAATCTCATTTAAATTGTGGATTTAGCTACGTGTAAGAATTGCCGACATGTTTCCAGATTACCTCTTTTCCTACTCATTACTGTCTATTGATCAAGCAGGTTCAATCGTACCTTGCCGCAAGGGATTGCTATTTATCTCGAATTTTTATCTTCTTTTCTCTTCTTACTACCAACTGGAGGTAACAAGCTATTATATAGTATACAGTAACTGTAATCTTTCAACCCCATTGCTTCTTAAGTCCGTATATACTGTACAGGATTAATGATTAAAAGTTGGAATAACCTTTTACGGTTAGATGATTATTTTTAATCAATCAAATCCAAACAGATAATAAAAACTCTATAATTCAATTATTACAGAAATTTTAGCTTTACATTCCTTAAAATAGTATGATAGATAGCAAGTGCAAATATGCAGACAATGTTTTTGACTTTCAAACGGAACAAATCATACTATTATCTCACAGTTCCTGTTACCTTAGGTCATTTCTTTTTATTCATTGTAAAAATATGCCATAAATTTCAAGTATGGGTAGTCTCTTTAATTTGAAGTATTTATAGGTTTCTTTCGAAAATCCATAGTGGATAAAACTTTTCTTCTACGTATTTCAGCAGTAGATAAATAGCTTTTATTGCAGTAAATCTTACAAATGTTGACTAAAACGCACTTGATCCAAGCATTATGACAGTGTTTAGTTTAGGATTTATATTTTAATATAAAACTGCGGATCAAATGCATTTCCATTGCAACTAACAATAGCTATATTACGTATACTTGAACAGAAGCAAAATAAATTCTAAATTAAGAAAAACAAGAGTGAATATATCATAAAGTATCTCTTCATTCTAGAAATTTCAAGTAAAATACGTGAAGGTCTGCTGATAGTAGTCTCATCTCGTTTATCCCTTTAAGTGTCCTGGAGTTAATCTCAAAGCAAGACTTTCATTTGTCTATCAGGGATTTGATTGTCGATCAAATGGATGCAACTACTGCTTTAAATTAAGCTCACAACTTCAAGTAACGGGTAATTAATAGGTTACGTAAATTACCAAATTCATCAAATCAATAAAATGCCTTATTTATACTGTACAAGTCAATGCAAATTTCTGTAGGATATTACACGACTAGGCACACCATTTTCGACGTGAAAACTCGGTGATTCTAGGCGTCTATTTTAAATTAGTAAAACGGTAGACTTTGACGAGTTCTGCAATGTGTATTAGACAGGCGCTTCCATCAAATATTTTTTGATGTCTGCCTTATGAAATGAGACTTTGGTATTGGATGGTCTAAAGCGTTGCATAATTGATTTGCTAATACTCTCAACTCAGTTAAAATCAATTAGAGCAATATCTCGTTCGGTAAGGCAGAAACATCGAAAAACTTGACTGGGTATGCTATTGAAGCACTATGCGATGCAGTGGTGAGCTTGCTTCCGAAGACGTAGTCTACTGCAGCGTTGCAAATACTCTTCAAATATGGATGCCGTACTATAGTGACATCATTAAGGATTCCTAAATTACTGCTATTTCACGCTTCCTTGATATTTGCACAGTAGGGGACGGATTGCCATTTTGACAGTTGAGAAGAAATTAACATTAGCAAAGTTATTTAGAACTACCCGAAACTTCCAGAATGGTGCATAATAAGGTACTTCCCGTAGGTGTTGGTAAATAACTAAGTCAACTAATAAACAGTCTGTTATTACTTAACACATTGCTTTACAGGACTTTAAAAGCTTTTCAAGTAGCGTTTTGAAAGCCAGTCAGTATTGAACTGCTAGAAGTTGATTGGAGTTGTTAACAATTCGTAGAACCTTCTGTTTACTGGACGTTAGTGCATCCATACCAAAACGAATAAACAGTTCCTTACTACTCGGCGCCTTGATTTATAGTTGAGGCAATCCTTTTCGGATGCATTTTTACAGTAAAGCCATCCATTCTAGCGGCTAGGATCAAGTTCTGGAAAAGGCAAAAAAACATCAATAGACTTCAGCAAAGAAACACTTGATTAAGTAATGCTGTAATTTCTTAGTACTCTGCTGGCCGCTTGATAACAGAAGCAGTAGTTTCTCAATGCTTCTTTCATAGTCAGCCAGTAAAATAGCTGTAGGTTAAGTGTAGTGCATAATGTCGATATTTAGAATCTAAAAGTTGTCATCTTTAATTCATTTACTATTTGTTTACAACTCAAGTCGATCTCATTATTAATTAAGGCGCTTAATATACAAGCAAACTTTCAGTAACTAGTGCACCAGATCAATGATCACAGCATAAATCAACTCTTAAACCTTGGATAACGTTGTTACACTGTGTACAGTAGTTATACACTATTTACAATATCGGACCATTGATTATCATCATGAAGAAAAGATTTAGAATATTATTCCTAGTCAAAAATTGTAAATAAATCCATTGAATAATAGCGAAGCTAATGGATATACACAACAGAGGTAAGTGCAACAATAGGATAGTCTACGAGACCAAGGAGAACTAGAATGAACTAGAAATTCATGGTGGCAAAGATATATAAGTGGCCGGCCTGGGAACTTGATGATGCTGTCGATGGCATAGATCAGTTTCTTCCAATTGCACCGTTTGCCTTTAGCTTGTTGATAAATCAGTTTCCAGATTTGTTTCTACGCTTTGGGTACATAAATAGTCAGCACTCATCGATACTATTAGAGACTGAAATTGCTCAATTCCATCAACAGAATGTCATTTTCACCCTGGTATCCTAAAGGACTACGATCCGGTAGGAGAAATTTCTTCGACCAGCCACCTAGGTGGTAAGTAGAATATTATTGAGAAACGATGGAAATGGTAACTTAAGATTGAGCAATTTGATATAGGCGTTCAATGATTTAATTCTACATTTTAAATGCAGAATGGTGTAGCCTACGACTAGTAAGTGTTTTGTTACTACTTATGATTACTTACTGTAACTTAATAGACCCATTTACTGGATATTGGCTGTACTGTATGAGTATGGATGTGCATCTACCTACTGTACTACTTGTATTCCTTAAGAAATTGTCGAATAAATATTGAAAATTGCGATTATAATTAGTACAGTATACTGCGCAGATTTAAAATTTCTAGAAAAGATGCTGCTATAAATTTTAAAATTTTTTATTGATCAAACAATAAGTAAAACTATATCTAATTTTAAACGTAGTATTGACCACTCTGCACGTTATCAATTGAAGAGAATTTATACTCTTATTTTCTTTATCGGTTATATCTCCATATCTTGGATAACTTTTATTTGGTCTATTTTACAAGAAGTAAAATATTTAAATTATGTGCTGATTCTAGGCCATACAGAAGAAGTTTATATCCTTCTTACTGGCCATACCATGACATGCCAGAAGTTGAAATGGACGCATTTGGCGATTGCTTTGTTTTTCGGCCAATGCTACCTAGCGAAAGATGCAGGCATGAACACCGTAACAAGAATGCTCCTGGGTCTGCTACTACGGATAAAAATGCTAGTAATCAAGTAAATAATGATCAAAAAGAAAGCAAAGAGCAAGATGGACATGCAAACCAGGCATTACATGGACACCATGCCGTCAGACCTGGACATGAAGAACGTCGCAGCCAATCACGATTCTACCGTCCAGTACCAGGATATTTGCACTTTTTCGGACAAAATCCGCTAGAAGAATTAGAAGCAGCAATGGACGATCTGACAGTCGACGCTATGCACGACTCTCAAAATCCCTACCTGAGCGAGCATGGAACTATACCACATCAACACCATCAGAAATCCTCGAGCTATCAATCTACTTCACAAACTAGAGTGAATGGAGGAAAAAGTTATAGCTACAATAAATCAACGATCATTTCTGAGGATGGTGAACACAAGGTGACTATTACTCGTAGTATCGGTGATCAAAAACATATTGTTACATCCATTATGGATGCCGATGGTAATGAGCACCAATTGGAGAACTATGTTAATGTCGATACGGATAACATTTAAGATTTTCACGAAAATTTGAAAGTTTTTAACAAACCGGATCAGTGGCATGACTTATTTAAAAATCCGACAGGTCGCTCATTGGATGCAGCTGAAAAACAGGAGCAACCAAAGCCAATTACTTAGTAAAATCTATAAACTGTTGCCTTGCTCTAGTAATTTCTGCGTAAGTTCATGCATTAGAAGTTTCTATTATCAGCAACCTCCTTTAATTAATTAACAGTTCACTAGTTTAATTAATTTGTATTATTCTACTTATTGTATTCAGCTTTGTTTTTACTTCACGCTTCTATTGTACGGCGTAAATTATTGGAATATTATTTCCAGTAATTGATTTACTGTTCTGTAAAAGGCTATCGGTGTAAAATGTAAAATGTTAATTATTAATTCGCCGTAATTATAGCTTGCAATTTGTGCTGGAAAGTAAGGATTGAATTCCTTTAATTTAGACTATCGTACGATTACAAACGTTATTTATAGTTGCTGTAACTTAAGCATTTGACTTGTTAATGTGTTCTTCATAAATAGATCTCTGAAGTGGTTTCGATACGAAGATATTCCGATAGCAGCTAATCTACGAGTTTTATTATGTTTTTCGTTCTAAGGTTCACGGAGTAAAATTTAAATTTGCAACAATAAAATATTTTAATATCTAGTAGTAAATAAAAGATGGTTAGATAGGATAAATTTTCTACTGGTCTTTACGAAGTATTGAAAATCAAGGATCCAATGCTAAGTACCGGGACTGCTGTGAGTATCGATAGCACGAAGATGTTTCCAACTCTCTTTGAAATTATCAGCAGGAATAAATATAGCGTTTCCAATGAGACTAAAGATTGTGATTGGCTATTTCCCAGCCCGTTGATAACCATTATTCAACGTGTGATATATAATATAACTGTTACTTAGATCCAAAATTTCATTTAGTTTCAGAATAGAATGCTTTAATACTAATTAATATTAAAAGCATTCTATTCTGAAACTAAATGAAATTTTGATTTTCAATACTTCGTAAAGTGAATTGGACTGTTAATGAAGAACTAGCAGTTCACTGTGGCAGTAAGGTTACTTACTACTCATGAAAATGATAAATTTATTGAAGGAACTGCAACACTACACACATAAATATCTATCTACTATCGCGTAGAAGCTTTCATTACTCTATAAATATAATGATGAATTGGTGATTTACAGTAGAGTGCCTTGCTTCGGTGCATTCCCGCACCGTACCTATGTACAACAAGAACAGCTATTTCTACTTAAGCAATTAATTACTCAATAAATAAGAATTTGACTTGAACGGTAATACTAACCATGCGGTGATCTCTTTCTTGCTCACTGTACTTTGATAGTGTTATTTCAGTAAAGGGCAACAAATTTCGATGAGTACCAGTACTATGTCTAAATTTAATTTCTTCAATGCACACATTTTTCACAATTGTAAAGCCAATTTTTGACGTTCTAAAGATACCTTAAAATACTATATTTATCATGAAAATGATCAGTTCTACGTGACTGGGGGATAATTATAATCGTTGTGTTTTTCATAAATACATTGTCTCGTGGAAACCTACCTTACGATTATATAGACTTTACTATTGTTTAATTCCTTAGATTAGTCGTCATCGTGCTATTGTTGCTAAATGTATTTGGCAAAAATGTCACCGGTTTATTTAAGGATACTGTTCAGTTGACCTTGAATAGCACCATTCAATTTCTCTGTATTAAGACGTATACAATATCGATTTATTACTACATTATTTTGGGTATGTAGTAACTAAACATCGAATTAATTGCAGGCTGGCTTTTGCTTTCTGAATAAACATCCTTCTACAAGATACTATAACTTCAAATGAATTGATAAGAGTTATTATCTATCCAATTCTAATGTTATCTAAACGACTAGAAATTATTGACATGGATACAGTATACTGCTAGCTCAAGCAGAGATTAACTATCATTGCAAGCACATTATCATGCCACAGTTGAATCTAAGTAGGAATGAATCATGTTGCTGTAGTCTACTGATATAGTAAAAAATACCAAGCTAAACTTAGTGCTCAAAATTTTCAATTTCTAATGGCAAAACCACTCTATACGGTACATAGTGGTTTCACCCAATCTGACGTCACCAAGGTCATCCTGCAGCCACGATATTGAAATGGCTTGTCTAATATTAGCAAAGCACATCGCCTATACTTGCATCGAGAAAAATCGATTTCTATACTCGATAAGTAAATAAATAGGATGGATTGGGCACTCTTGCTACCTCATTACCCGCCTGCTAAACGTGCATAACAGCACGTCTTGTATATTGGTCTAATTATACTTGAAGGAAAGACAATTGCAGGAAATAAGGCCAATACAATAAAATTTTTAAACTATTCTAACGTAGTCAACAAGAGTATACAAACCTATTCACTACTAGGCGTCCTATAGCGTCTGACTGAGATTCTGGAATAGACCAGAAAGGAAGAATAGAATAGTTTAGATAAACAAACCTTGCTCACGGTATATATATATATATATAAATCTTGAACATATTCTAGTGGTGCTATTGTTTGGATACGCTAACCAGTAGAAGGAGCGAATGGAGATAGCTTTAAAAATTGAGAACTAGCGTCGAATTGAATCGGTTGTTTAGGGATTGATCTTGAGCAGGAGACCAGTGAGAAGTGAAAGCAATCATCCGATTGATTGGAAAGTAATTGGATAGTGCATTCTTATTGATCGTAGTAGCTGATCGTTGAAGTGGATTTTAGAGTCACGTAGATTGTAATTAATTATGCTACTGTCGATAGGTACTGGTGCATCTCCAGCAATAGATTAAATCAAATACAGCATGGCTTTTACCATTTTTTGTCCGCGTGAAGTTATCTTGGAAAGGTGGACAACTTGCAAGAATTTGCCTTGGTGGTACGTTCAAATACAGTATTGACTGCTGTGTTTTAATTTACTTATGCTATAGTTTGTTTAATTGACCAATAAGTAGCACATATCATGCATAGCATCGATACGAAATGCATCTAGTTTGATCATTTCTTGGATAGTGGAACAGGATAGAAATAAAGTAAATAAATGACTTATTTTGATATGTTAATGCCAAGGTGATATGAATACAGTAAAGTGTAATCTTACTTGAAATTATGATGTATTTAACTTTTGTAAAATCGACTTGCATACGATAGTGTACCTTAATCCGTGATATCAATATCGATTTAGATATAGATTCTCTCGAAAGCGATGATTGTTGCATTAAGGTCTCCTTTTTCTTGTACGCGTCTACAACTTGACTGATTCACGTAATGCAATTTTTTAGGTATTATAGAAAAACAGTCATCAATCCTGTGATAGCTTCCGATGGGTGGTTCTTAAATAAAATAACCAATGACTTTGAAGAATCCATGCAATTTTATTCCAGAAAATGCACGATGAAAAAAAATCGGCAAAAAATTTGTAAATCCAAATATCAGCATCAAACAACGCCTGCAGATTCTCATCAAGAAAGCGATTTATTGCTTCAAGGTCAAAATCAACTTGAAAGCGAAGATATTGATTCGACATGTCATCCGGAGGATAAATGCTACAGTGATAGCGGTAGAAAGGATGACTACCAAGCTGTGACGATCACAAGACTTTATAAACCCTTATCGACTTGGCTTCCTGTGGTACCTTCTTATCCTTTACAGCGAATCGAAGAGGTGACAGAAGAGGAAACTACAGATGATCCGCCTAATGAAAGTCTACATATAAATCAAAGCTCATTAAATACCAGTAGTTGTATTAAAATCAAAGAGTAGCAAATAGATACCGAAAGAAAAACGAAGTGAAGATAAAATACCAGTGATGTTCGAACTTCTACAGAAATTGAAATTTATTGTAACGCCAAAATACTGGATACAGTGCTCAACAGTTATGCAAAAGTAATACTATCCATCTTCAAATTTGAAACGCCACCTTCCAATCCATATGTAGGTCAAGAAATCTTTATATCAATTATGCCAACGATAAAGAGAAAAAATACGGCAATTTTACGGTAAAATTTACTAAAATAAAATCATAACAGCAAAAAAATACTTGATGGCATAAGCACCTATTTAAGTTAGTCTTAATAGTTAAGGTACGATAAATAAAATATGTCATTATCAAAATGTCGTGATAACGTTTCAGCCGTAGTTCAATGGTGTATAAAATACTTGCAAAAAATCTGCCCAAGTTATTTTTATCTTATTCTATTTATGATGCTACTTTAAAAGTCGTGTATTTTTGGGTATTAAATTAATGTAAGACCTGTAAATACATTGCAGACCTCGCAAATATGTTTATTCAATCTCCTAATCTTCCAAATTTGAAATTTTATATTTCTTTCTTATTGCGAATGTGATGAGCAATGTACATGTACAGTAAGTCGTCATCTCCAAATTTCACTCATGACATGGCTTACTTACTAAAATCTACTTGATCTGATAATTTCGCAATAAGCAACAGTGTATCATGAAATGGATAACTCTTTCGCAGTTTATCTTTGGCCTTATTCATTTGGTTCAGTTATAGTTTAAACAGTGCGACAACTTTACGAGCACTTAGCGATATGAATGTATTGATCCGCGGTAAGACATTTAACAGGCAAATGTAACTTATCAACGATGGTACAATTACAGATGTTGTATATTTTATCGTCGTATTTGTCCCTGTTTTAATTTCATTTTATGTGACTATGGATTATGAAAAGGACTGTAATAAAGAAAAATTCTCAATCTCTTCTCTACTTATTTCTGTAATATCATGAAAATAGCTTTAATACTGCTCGTAGTGTTTTTCATTCAGTCAGTGCTACGAAGTTATGCTATTATCAGTGTTGGTAATAAAGGTGAAAAATTTCAACTGTCATTCTGTACTGTCTGATCTCGCTCAAAATCAGGAAGATATCATTTAGGTAAGTTTTATATTTTATTCTGGCTGTAAATGATCGATATTATTGCCAAACATCCATTTGCACTACAAATTTCTATTTAATTTATTAAGCAAAAATATATTGTATAAACATATTTTGAAAATTAATCGTATTAGCATAATCAAACAATTTAGTGTTAATCACTTATCACCTACCTGTATTCTATTCTGGCTTTTCCCGCTTGCAGTAAGGCGAATATGTTATGTCGGCAACTGAGTAAAAATTGTACTTGAAATTGAATGCTACGGGACAAGAAATTAAGAAAAAATTGAAAAGAAGTTATTTGGCCAAGTAAGCTGGCTATACTACTGAATTGATTATATGCATATGTTTTATAAATTTTCAGTTTATCCAAGGTTAGCTAGTTCGTTTGGTCAGCTAATTCATGCGATAACACAAGAAAAAATACTATCGAATTAGTAGCAAAATGCAAACTTAATCATTACTAAGAGTTTTGGTTTATATATCCTTTGCGTAGGTAACTATTAATTAAAGAGAAATAACATCGTTTTAATTTACGCATGATTAACCTTTAGTATCATTAGCGTGTCCTATTAAAACAATTTAGTGAGGTAAGTTTATGAATTACTAATTTTTAAGACATTATGATATAGGTAAATATCTAAATTTTGTGGCAGAGATTTGAATTTATTAGCACTTAATAATAATATCAATCTATTTTGCTGGTTATTATAGTAAAATTCTAGTGTAGCCACTCACATTAACTTTTTAAATAATGCATTATTACAGTCTATATTTTATTATTCTATCAACTTCTCGAGAACATTTTATTCATTAGAATGGAAGATTAGCATCGTTGAATCTGATTTTAAGTTTTGTTGCTTGTTTACTTTGACTATAGGCAAAAAAGTCTAGAAGTTTAATAACTATGAAAGAAATTATTTCTTTGTTAATAAGTTTTCCAATATATTTTTTTCTGAAGCGTTGAAGCATAAAAGCTCAATTCCAGGATTTAGGCTCCATAATAGATCGCAATTTGCAGACCGTAGACTTAAGTAATTTGCTTGCAGTGTTACACTTCCTAAGCTAAGTACTTTAACTTTCAGATACTAAGCCCTAAAATATTTATTGCCATAGCTATTCTAGCCTAAAATAGCCTTGATACTGTCTACTGATAAGGTTTTGAATAGCAATTAAGCTAGCAATTGGAATGTAGGATATTATTTGCGTATGTTTTCAATATCACAAATTATGTCGGTTAGTAAAATGTTTTACTAAAAAGCGTAGTGGTCATCGGATGTAGCTTACTTCCGTTATGAAGATATTAAAATAGTCCTTTAAATTGCTTATCCATGTCAAAGTAGACACAAGCCTAACACATTAATATAATATTTAGCTAGTATCTATTGGTATGATTTGGCTTATAATTGATTAAGATGATTTTTTTTTAGTTAGCAAGCTGGCTAATATTAATACGACATTATTATTATGCCGTGAAATAATACAAGTCATCCACTTACGGGTATGCATGCTAAATATTTAATATATGCCTACAGAGCTTCAAATTTGAAGCTTTCATTATATTCGAATATAATTAGAGTTAGTATGGTAATATTTATTTGATCAACAGCTTCGATATATTATAATGTACAGCTACTTGACTGATATATGACTTTGGAAAAATAAGAAGAGATCTTTTACATGATATCCCAAAGGCAATAAGTCACAAGTTAGATCTTTGTTTAAGAGAACTTTTGCTTCTTTCGATGTTCATAATTTCATTTAACGATAGTGTCATTAGAAATGTTATGAATTAAAATCGAACAGACTTGAATTTAGGTAGAATATGACATTAATTTGCTAATATAATATTGTGCCTCTAGTTTCATGACTTATAGCTAACAAATTCAAATGTTCCCTACCGCCAAATTCAGATTCTAAGATGAAGTACATAATATGTAGGTACACTTTTAATAGGCCGATAATTGTTTAACGTCCGTAATCTATCAATAACTGAATTAGAATTTAGGACTTTTGAATAATTATGATCGATATTGTATTTTAGCGTAATCTATTTCCTGTTAACACTTTGGAGTACAATACGTCACTAAGACATCAGTATCAATTACTAAGAAATGATAGTGACATTAATTTCTGATCAGCCGGACCCATTGAACAAAAATACCCGTTATAAATTATTTAAAATAACAAAGCAGAAGTCTAAATAGAAAATTCAATTAGCTACGGTCAGCTATATTTAATTTCAGCAACTATACCCTCTAAGTAAATCAAAGGAATCAAAAAAACATTGAAACTCTGGGATCGACATAATTATCCCTATTGATATCGATGTTGAAGGTAATACAACATACTAGCCTTTATGGAATTGTCAATCATCTATTGTTGAAAGTTTAATTTACTCTTCCTGTTATGATATAATAGACGCTGATCTTGGATTAATTTGTATAGTGGCCATGATGATGGATCCATTTCTAGGCGACTGTTTAGATGAGGACAAATAAATTTGCATATCATTAAATTGTAATATTTTTCCAACGTAAAATTGTATTTGTTAAAATTAGTCGATATTTAAAGAAATTTGACAATTCAGGATTCTGCTTATTGCGTTTATTTCTATTAATTTTCACGTAACTCCAAACAATTTTATGACATTGACTGTGAAATCAAGGAAATTTGCCTACTATAAGTGCTATAACTTGCATACGATCTATTCTAGACTCCGTTATTGTCTCGATGTTGCTGCTTTAAAAGTTATGACCCACGTACTTGCCTAACAACAAAAGTCCGATATATTCAACACGTAAAAATTTACGTATCAAGGATACATGATTTGGCAATTAACAGACAGCTGCACTTGCATTTTATGATTGACAGTGAATGAATCGCAAATCGCGTAAGAATAGGTTTAAACAACAAAGTGTTGCAGCTGAGACAGAGTAGAGAGAAGAAAGAATAGGCGGGCGAAGAAGTTTTTATTTCTAATTATTAATTTCAGACGAATAGCGGCAACAAGCGCTAAAATCTGCTTAAGATCGACGGCTATAATGATGACCAAGGCAATACTGAATGAATGAATGATCCATCCACTATTGAAGTAGATTAGATGTATGGATTTCCACGGTGCAAATTATTAAATAAAAATAAGTAAGTAATATTATATATCGTAAAGTGGTACATTACTAGCTATAGCGAGGGCATTTCAATATTTTATTGGAAAATACTTAGAATGATTATTAGCATGTCATTTGAATGATGTTGGTGAAACATCATTAGCCAACCTCCTCTATATCCAGTGATACATCAAAGTAAGCGTAAATTGGGGGAAATTTAGAAGTATTAAATATTGTAGGAGTTATTTTTACACAGTCGAAATTTCGTAATTGATTTACTATGTAAGACTCCTATTTATGACAGGTAAAGGTTAAAACTTATATCGTAGATAATTTATGTGCTCTCATACATTCTTTTGATATTTTATATATCACTTGCCAAGAATTCTTGGCCTGTGATTTTATTCTGGGTATTAGGGTATTATTAACCATTAGTTTTACTCAACAGCATATCCGTACAGGAAGGACGATAGGGTTGAGATTGAAAGCGTTAGCTTTACCGGACTCATCAAAACTACAGGGAGTCGGATATTACTGTTCATCTATTTCTCAAGTTCTCTCTAATCATCCTCGTCATCAGATGATCTTGCCGCTAAGCTATAGCAAGGATTACAACATCAATTTTGTCTCCTTCATAAAGTGGAAGAGTGGGGAGGGAAAGGTACCAATTTTTTTATTGTAGTTCCTAACCATGGTATCTTTTCCATCTCAATTCATTTCTCTTGTATGATTTCTATACCGACATGATATGCCGACTTGGTTTCTAGATTATAGTGATCCAAAACAAGTAATCTGTTAAGTTAAATTCGTAAAATCAGAATACGTGAAACTCCATATTGGTTGTTTGGGATGTTAGTAGCTTGCTCTCGGGAAAGGGTATCGTTACAGTTTAGTTCTCTGCCACTTGGATGATGTTAGGAGTAATACCTGACGTGTTTGAAGAATTGTTGAATTCGATCCCCAACGTTAAATCGTCAGTAAATTAGTCTTTACTATCTATCCAATGGATATATCATTAAAAATGTACATTTTAATGGTATAGTGATAAGTCGGCCACAGATTGTTTATAGATCCCGGCAACCTAATCATTCTATCAATCCATCCAACAGTTTAGAAGCACAGCAGTACAAAATGACTTACGTAATTTTCATGCCGGTTATTACAAGCAAGAATTTGACTCTAAACTCAATCACCTGAGCTCAAGAAAAAATACACTAGTCCAATAGATGGACCAACGATTTTGACATACTGTAACGTATAGAAAAAAAAGATGCAATTTTCTGCATGATTGCATCATCTACAAGTATTCCACAACGTCAAGATGGGTCTACTCTGAGAGTGCAATTATTATCACACAGCGCTCCAGATTAAGATCCTATAGTGGCCATTTCTTCGTAATGTGACCACGAAAAAGCGATTAGTCTGCTACAAAATACTATTCCATTTTCAATTCCACACATGGCCATAAATGAGATGGTTTATCATTTCATGTCAGGAACAACTCATCTTGGCTGTAATCTTATCGCAATGAAAGCAAATAAAAAAAGAAACTGAAAATTTGATTAAGCAATATTACATCATTAACTAAACGATGCATAATTTTCAATCCAAATCGATCGATCACTTCATGGCGGTGTAATCGAGCAAAAGTTATCCTTCTGCCTTACAAGACCAGCTCGTTTTACAGCTAACCTACAGCAAATGTTGGCCGCTAAGAAGTCAACTGTGCACTATTGACACACCGCTACGATGGGAAAAAAATAATGGGAGGGCCTTTGCTTTTACTTTGCACACTACTTATGCAAAGTATTTATTGTATAATGTACAGTTTAGGGCGTTCATGACATACCACCACGATGAAAGAATAAATAGGAGGGCGGGCCTTTGCTCTTACTTTAGACTCTACATTTGCAAAGTATTGATACAGTTGAGACCGGTTAGGGTCAATGAGTTCATTTTATTTTAGTCATTGATTGATCTTCTACAATTCTCGAGATGCAAATGCTCTTCCCGTTGCACCGTTCAAAAGTCAAGTGTGCACTATAGACACACTACCACGATGAACGAATAAATAGGAGGGCCTTTGCTCTTACTTTTGACTCTACATTTGCAAAGTATTGATACAATTGAGACCGTTTAGGTTCAATGAATTCATTTTAGTTTAGTCATTGATTAATCTTCTACAATTCTCTAATTTTCGAGATGCAAATGCTCTTCCCGTTGCACCATTCAAAAGTCGACTGTACACTATTGACACACCACCACAATGACAGAAGGAATCGGAGGACCTTTGCTCTTACTTTGCAGCCTCCACTTGCAAATTATTTACAGTTTAGGCTGTTTAAAGTCAATCAATGGATGTTCGTCATTGATTTTCTATTGGTATTACTATCCTTGATTGATAGTATTGACCATGAATTGTGGATATGCAAATGCTCGAGCCAACCCACCTCCTGCCTGCAAAAATTGCTGGCAATATTACATCATCACGATCCTTCGCTGTCCGATCTGCCAACCAAATTGGAGTCTGCAATTGGATATACTGTACTATAGAACGGAAAGTGTTATTCGTGTCGTTGGATAGAAAGTGATGCGGCAATTTTGCTGACGAATGTACAGTAGGTATGGTACGATGGCATTGCAAAAGTACTGTAAAGTACAGTGTAAAGTACTGCAAGAGGCCATGCCAGGCTATGGCAGCTAGTTAGTATGAAAACTTGGTACTAGCTATAAATAAAACTTAGTACCAGTTAGTATGAAAATTTAGTACTAGTTATACATAGAACTTAGTACTAGTTCGTATGAAAACTTAGTACTAGTTATAAATAAAACTTAGTACTAGTTATAAATAAAACTTAGTACTAGTTAGTATGAAAACTTGGTATTAGTTATAAATGAAACTTAGTACTAGTTAGTGTAGAAACTTAGTAATAGTTAGTTAGAAATAAAACGTAGTACTAGTTAGTATAAAAACTTGGTATTAGTTATAAATTAAACTTAGTACTAGTTAGTATAGAAACTTCGTAATAGTTATAAATAAAACTTAGTACTAGTTAGTATGAAAAGCATGACGGCGCATGTTACAATGCATGATGACAATGCAAAGTACTGTGCGTACGGTAAGGCGATACCGTAGAAAAAGCCAGAAAACTCGGGCAAAATCTTCATAGGTAAACAAGCAGTTCGGCAGCGGTCCTCCGCCCCATATATATAGATACCGGTATCTGGATATAAATATCATTTTCTGTCCAAGTTGGAAAAGAGCTTCAATTCTTTCAGTTGTTCCATTAATTAGGGCAAGCCACATTGCAACTGCTTTAGCGTTGAAAAAAATAAGTTGTTGGAAGAATTGCCAATTGGATCTGCTGGGAAAATGTCCATCCGTGCGGTAGTACAGAGAACGGTGACTTATGCGGTGCATCAATCTCCGCGAGCAATCGTCCTGGATAGCTGGGCCTCCGCCAGCCACTTGCCATGGTAGTATAGTTGCACATGTAGATAGATCCAATATCCTTGTTTGCTGAACGATGGTAGCCGATGCTTTAGTCATGTCTCATTGCTAAGAAAAATCGACCTCATTGATCGATATTGAAGCCGTCATGATGTTGATCAGCAATGATGCAATAGCGACGGCGTGTTTTTACTTGATGTTTGGGAATGAATTAAAATGATGATTTTTTTTTTTATTTACATTTATATCGATCGCTCAGCAGTACTGTAGCAGAAATTCTGCAGAATTATTGTTATAAAATTCTGTTTCATGCATATTGTTTTAGAAGGGTATCTGGTAAATTGAAGGAAAGTTCGATCATGATGTTTTTTTTTTATTTATTTTTTTCTATATGGACTTCTACATTGTTGATAGGCATTTGAGAAGACTGGCTAGACCCCCCTTTCTATCGGAGGCATGCTTCTTCAATCCGCTCATCAACCACTTGGAAAAATTAAGGGAAGTTAAAACGACTGATCGAAAATCACATGGGAAAGAGGAAAGTGGACACAAATCACAATGTAAAACGAAAGATGAATCAAGCCATGCTTCCGCGGAACAAAATCAACCGTCTCACGATGAAAATCAAGCTCAAGCCAAGAATTTAAGTGGCAAAACAACGACAAAGCAGTCTGAAAATAGTTCCAGTCAGAATAACCGGGATGATAATGATGTATACTATAAAACATCCATTGCAAGGTGTAAGCCGTTCTCTCCATGGTTTGGCTCCATGCCAGCATGGCCATTAAGATTTGTTGAAGAAGCATTAGATGAACTATCGCCTCAAAGCATGTTTCAACACCATCTAAAATTAAGAAACGCTATGTACAATCGCGCATTTCCCCAAGAGAGCGAGGGGAAAATGCAAGAGGATAATTCTTCTTCAAAACAAGCAAATCAGAATATTGACAAGGCGAGATACACCTATCATAAATCGACCATCACAAAAAGTAACGGAGAGAAGAAAGTGACTGTCACAAGAAGTATTGGCGATCGAAAGCATACGCTAACAACATTGATTGATGCAGATGGCAATCAGCAGACTACGGAGGATTACATCAATGTACATGAAAATCAAGTGGAACAATTTGAAACCGATCTAAAAGCTTATAGCCAATATGAAGGTAAAGAGTCCATCATGGATAATAATATTGGTATAAATGAAAATCCTACAGAAAGTACAGCTTCTGCATCCGCCGAACCGAGTCTAACTAAAGATCAATAGCATCCTAGCGCTTTTGAAAGGATTGTTATGGCCAAATTACTCGCAGTTTACGTTTGATATCATTCGTTCAGTTTTTTTACCCTACCTATAATATGACTTGCATCTGAGTTAGTATCCAACGTCTATATACAATCGTGTTTGCACTATTTAATTTGTAAGCGTAGTTTTGAATTGAGTTCTGTACGCATACGTACTTTTGCTTTCGCTCGATTATATTATTACTGAAGCTTAATGAACTAGTGAAAATGGAATCAGTAAATATCTATAAGTATTTACATTTACAGTGTTGTAGTGTAACTTGTTAATTGGCCTTAACGAATGCTTGATTGCCTATAATGATAATCAATTACTTGTGTTTCAAAACAAGCCAAGGTTATAGACGACACAGTCCGTCGCCTTTGCTTATAGTTTAAGTTAGTTATGAAGGTGTTGAAACTCTGTAGCCTCTATTCTGTAATAAAAATACGCCATCATGAAATTCTCTAACTGGTTGATATTGATTCGAAAATTCTTGCCACCATCAGCAATGAAACATTATGCATTATTTATTTTCCTGATCATTTATATCTAATATGCGCAACGGGTCGCCCAATTCAAATTTACTACTAACAACTTAACGTAAATAAAAACGTTCAAAATGTTCATTGCGGCAATAAACATCTTTTGAAACGTATATCCGATGACTTAAAACGTTGCTTACGGCCTATATTCTACATTGGCATCATGGCCTGTTTAGCCATCATTTCGACTTATGCTAGATTATGTTTGATGATCCTATTTCATCCCCGATGTCGATAATAATTTACGTCGATCGCAATGAAATAAAATGGCTTGCTATGAAATTTATGATTTCGAATCGGATTACATAGATTGTGCAGTACGAATTATGAAAGCTGCTATCATGACGTACACATTAACTTATGGTAACTCGCTTACAGCTTGACTAGCACATAGATAGGCTCGATTTATCCCCTTTATAGCCTCTACTAAGTACGGTAGTAGATAGGCAATTAGAAATACTCGAATACAGGAGCTTCAGATGATATTACCCTACTAGTATTCCATGACATATCGATAAATCAGCTCATTTCCAAAGATCTGTCTTACGAGTATTTAATTTAAAACCTAACCCTAATCCCGAACCATAGAATCATGGGCCACTTAAAAAATAATTTTAGTGTAATCCATACCCAAATAGAAACCTTAACCATCACTTCCTAGCTAGCACTAGTAATCATATTACACACAGACACAATTAATTGGTAAAATAATAATTGGTTATATTATCATGCTGTTATCCTAAAATGATTTTTACCATTATCAAAATCAGAGCACAAATATAGAACGTTCATGGTACGTATTGATGGCTTATTTCAAAAGTCGATTGCACATATTTCATTAACGAGATGATAGAAAATACCGAGAACTCTAATCCAGCGCGCAAAAACAGTTCGAAAGCGAGAATAAATATCACGCTATCCATTTCAGGAATAAATTATTTATTACTAGTATTGCTATTTGAGTAATCCATGACCAAATAGAAACCTTATCCATCACTTTTCCTAGTACTGCTAATTACATTAATCGTCACAATGAATTGATGACATTATCATGCTGTTACACCAAAAGTATATTTTTACTATCATTAAAATCAAAGCATAAACATAGAACGTTCATAGTACGTACTTACCGTTTATTTGAATAGCAGATTGCACATACTTTATAAACAATCTGATAGAAAATACGGAGACAGCGCGCAAAAATAGATCGACAACGAGGATAAATATCACACTAATCATCTTAGGAATAAATGATTTATTATCAAATGGCAAAAGAGTCCGAAATATGAATGATCGTTCAAGGAATGTTTGCCAAGATGTTACAATTCTAATTTTTCTTATCAAAGTGGAGTTTCATACATTAACAAGGAAGAGTTTACAGATCTATAAGCCAATCATTTACTGTATATGTGTAATATATATCATTACTTTTAAAAATGACAAAGCTTGATTTAAAAATACATCTCGTAATGGTTTAGATTTCATTTATAATCTCTTTTATAGATCATCATTCCATAAATTAAAAATATTGTCAATTTTTGGTTGAATCGATGCACCAAAACTTAAGCCCTATTACCGGTAATTTAAAACTGCTGGCCAGGCTTAGCACCAACCATAAATCGATGGCTTATTTACGTGGTTGGTATTCATTGAAATTTAAAACTAATCATATTATTACCGGTACACAAAAATTAACAGTAATAGTAATGATAAATATTGATTAAATCCATGTCTAGTACAATGTTTCAAGCAATTAAAGTACTCACGATCAGTTGAACTTTTCCTGAATATTGCATTAAAAAACATTGAGGGATATTCAGCCCGGCGTTGGAAGAATGCTTTACAATTTTTTATATGATCTTGCCATATTGTAAAAAGAAAAGCAAGTACATTAAACTAATTAAGTAGAGTCATTGCCATGCTATTCCTCGAATATTCGGCTCTGGCGAATTAAAGCTTGTTTACTATCATAAATGACGGTAGTTTGATTTCCACCAAGCACGCCGGCATAGGGTCGCTTAGGAACTCCCGCATCCACTTCTGCGTAATCTTCCGTTGTTGCCATCTCATAGTAATTGTTAACGTGGCCTTTACCGTCCTCAGAATTTTCGTATAAATTCGTACCTGATCTAATAGGTCTACAGGAATGACGAATAATTTAAAAATAACTTTAGGTATAATAATATAGAACTAATCTTTACTTGTATATCGTATTAATGTCAACTCATTATTACAAAATAATGTACGAAATTCCTAATTTTGCATTACCGCTGTCTTTTCTTATAAATTAAGCATACTACTAGAGCAATGACAACCAAGACCAAGACGGTGCTACCACTGGTAATTAAAATGATAGTTAAAGCTATAGAAGGTATAGATTAAAAACAATGAAAGTCTTAGTTTCAGAAATGATTTCTGTGTACAGCATTATTCATTTTTTCATTAACTTAATGTTAAAGATCTTACTAGAAAGACTTTCACACGCGGAACCGGTAAAAAATTGAGTACAGCTAGAAAATTAGATCAAATTGACATCTATTTTATATTTTTCTACCCAATTAAAAATGCTTATGATCCAAGTATCACTCTAGTCTAAAATTTCGATGAATAATAGCCTAAAATGAGTAAAGGATTACCTGCAAGTAGGAACTGAAAGAGAAGTCTGGCAAGTGCCCCCATTGAGACATGGACTGGGACAACTCTTTATAGGCTTAGCTAATCAAAATAGTTAATTTACAAATAAGTAAAAGCTTTCATTCTGTAAATTAAAAGACTGAACAAGGTTTGTGAATATATTAACGATGAGCTATTATTATAGCCTATTCTGCATTTTAGTGAGAAAGTAGAGAGAAATATGATAGCAGTATTAAACTCATCGCACTTTATATCAATCATTATTACCTGTGCATTTCTTTGTAGAAGAATTAAAATACTGTTCTGTTGTGCAGACTTTACAAGTATAACCATCATTCGTGTCTTGACATTCCTGCATCACTCCAGAACATGGATCGTTGGCAAGTTGACATTCGTTAGTTTCTATAATATGAAATCATAATAACTCTTGTTATTCTCTTGATACGTATCAACACTTTGGCAACAGTATATAAAATCGTATGAGTTTTTAAATTGATGCAACGCTGTATTAACTAAAAATAGAAAATTTTAACCAGCAAGCTATCAGTTGATCTTACGTGTTATTGCTGCAACTTGAGTAACATTATAATTATCAATGCTCTGAACGTTATTTTCCACGGTACTCTGAATAGCAGCAGGCAGAACCGCTGCATTGGCACCATATACAGCATAAAATGAAATTGTAATGCCACCACCAGGTTTTTGGCTAAGAAAAACAAGTTTATGTAAGATTAGAATACTCTACGTTATATCATGCAATAGTCTATTCCTAAAAGATATGTGAACTTCTAAAAATATCTAATTATGGCCACTTGACTAACCTAATCTTTTCGATAACGACACTTAAGAAATTTTGAGCGGTGTCTGAAGAGTTTCTGATGGCTTTTTCCAACTAGAAAGATGGGTAACAATAAGAATGAATTTTAATTTATTGCTTGATCTGGCCTAGACATACAGTAATCCAACTATAATTAATGGAATGCTAGAATTTTTAACTGACTTCTAGTTTAGCCTGATTTCGAATTTTCTTTCCTTCTACGTTATTAGGATCATTGAGATTGTTATTGAAGGCAGTATTGATAGAAATATTACCAGTAAAGTATTTTGCGGCTGTTGAGAAATTGAAAACAAGTAGAAGATATTCATTATTAACAGTTGAATTTAAAACGAAATAATGGTTGCTGCTCTTATTATTAGGCTACATTGCAGAAGCTTTACTTACAGTGCATGAGCGTTTAGTATTTAGAAGATTATGATAAATGGTTAAATTTTTGCTACTGTATGCTATGTGTTTGCTATAATTCGGAATTAATATCCTGGAATTATATATATATCCATTCAAGCATAACTTAGATTCCTTACTAACCTTGGCAACTTTGGTCATTTTGTAAAGTGGCTGTCGAATTTTGTTGATAATAGCCTATTCGACATTGGCAGTTATAGCCACTTTGGAGAGCCGCATTAAGTACACAAACCGCTTTTTGCCCACAAGGATTACGAAGGCAAGGATTAGTGGTTGGAGTTGGTGTTATAGGAGTTTGACTGCTTGCTCCAGTGGTAGCTAATGTAGCCGATGTACTAGCAGCACTTGATATACTAGTAGCGGTAGTTCCAGCTACTGAAGAGGTTGCTGTGGATACTACTGAAGAGGTTGCTGTGGATGCTACTGAAGCTGTTGATGAAGATTGGATAATGCTGGTAGTAGTAGACATTGGAGAACTTGTCGAGGTATCTACAGATGGTTTGCTACTAACAACGTTAGAAGTGGGAAGTAAAGTAGATGAAATGGTCATAATTAATGCAGAAGTAGTTGTTACAAAAGCTGCTGAGGATTGGATAACCGCGCTAGGAGCTTTACCGATGAGGATAGCATAAAATGAATACTTTAATTAGAATTAAATGGATAATAGCCTGCTCAATCTGCACTATTATTGTTACTTCTAGCTTTCATTTGGTGGAGTATTTAATTGATCATTACACTACTCTTTTTTCTTACCTCCACTGAAAGAGGATTCAAAATAGTCAACTGATGTTATCAAGATTTGATCCGATAATTCTGAAATAGTCAACTGAGCAAACACATCGTTTTTGGCAAATAAACTAAGGATGAAGGCCTAGCAGGAAGCGCAATAGAAAAGAATATCATTTTTAATTTCATCATAATTTGGTAACGATACGCTAATTCTTTAAATTTAGAAAGTTAGCTAAATGGGCAAATTATACGAGTTGTGATACGTTAAAATTTTAAAATTATTTAGTTCCTATAAAGCACGCAGGATTACAGCCAGTCCTGTATATGAGAGTTCGAGGATATGTTCTAGGACTGGCAAAGATAATTTTCTAGCAGCTTCATAGAGTTTAGATTACCCCCCCCCCCTTTATGTTAGTTGTTTAATTCTTATGATTCCTTTCTCTGAGCGTTTTGCTGTTTCAGTTAATTTACTGATTCATTTGACTACAGTCATTGACAAAATATCCACTATTGGAGGCTATAAAATACTGCTGAGCATAGTAGTAAGAAATGTCTACTAGAATATTCAATTAATTATATTTATTGTTGCTAATTCTACTTCAAACTAAAGCATACTTAATCAGCCAAACTTACTGTTTACTATTTACTAGATGGCAGAATTAAAATTTAATAAAGACGTATAGATTATATGATCCTTTAACTAATTTACAATGTGTGATTTTCCAGCCAACTTATACTTTGCTAAAAGGTACATTTTATGGCAAATCTATAGTATATACTATATATTCAATTTGTAAAATAATTGAATGGGTGATTGATGAATAGGAATAAATTTCTATTGCGATTTAGCCCTGTAGTATAATGTCTTTAATTTTTTAAATTACGGACACCAGTGAGAATTTTGTAGAAATAAGAAATGAAATAGTAGTGGTATCACCGACCCAAATGATCATGATTTTTAATCGATTTTCCACATCGAGTGAAAGTAATCAGTCAAAATGTGTCATGAAAGTATTTCTGTCCAGGTTAAAGAAATAACAGTAATTGGCAATGCTAGTTAATTTCATCTCGTGACATCATACAGAAAATAAATAGAAGGTATAGTAGAATATTTTTAAAGTAAATAGAAATGAATAATGTAAGCTAAGATGTCAGTGCATGGTACAAGAACCAATGGAATAGCGATGTTGGACTCTTGGACTAAGATAATGCTAGTAAAAGTTCAAGTTGATGACTTGAAATAGTTTAACATTTGTAGCTGTGTTTAAAAGTAGTGTATGGTTCCAACAAGATTTCTAATGATACTAGCCAACATTTATCGGCACGAGGTTGAAATCATCAAATTTTCCTTTGAAAATAAATCAGCTTTCAATTAGTGTAAAATTACTTGGGTGTAATGCCAAGAATAATCTGTTAATCTGCTATTCTAAAGTCTAAAAACATGCATATCCATAATTAAAAGGAGAGAAAATAGTAAATAGTTATACTCATATAAAAACTATCTTAATAACGCCCTGAAAGACTCTTGGAAATTGTTCGTTTTAGTTTAGAAAATTGACTACTTATGGCATTTTAGTCTACGAAAGATAATTATAATAAATTTATTCCTATTTTACGACGTGACGAATAGAGAAAATAGTATCGTTTAGAGTTAATAATATCCAACTGAGATAGTTTTCTTCTAATTGAAACTCTACTCGACTACGATTGGCAAGTATCGACTTTCAACATGATATCATCATCATCCATATAATAAAGCTTTAATTCATTAAATGACATCTTTTATCCTCATATTGAACCCAATTATCGATTGAAGGATAAACTTACCACATAAAGCGAGATGGAAAATTTCAAATAATTCATGTTAAGGAAATAACGATCGACGCGTTGAAGAACTTATTCGAAATTTCTATACGTTTTATCAAATCAACAATTTAGGTCGCAAACCTTGGATGAAGGGATAGCTTGGCACACTATGAAATAAAGGCAGTAACCTTTTTTATATATAACTTCACGTTGTCTCGTTTTAATTAACTTATAGTGCAGTCAGGCTCCTACGCAGAAATGTGGAAAATAATGTATTAGGCGTAAACTATCATGCAAAACATAAGTTATATTTTTATTGTTCTAAATTAGAGAATTGCTATAGGATTGGCTGATCGCTATTGTGTCGAAGCTCTGCTAATGTCAATAAACTCCACCCTGTATTGATGTTTTAGAATACTTTCCAGGTAAAGAATTAGTAGTTGAAATAGCCTTGGAAAGCATCTATTGAAATATTAGACCAGCTTTATAAAAATAATCTACATTAAAATAGCCCGTATTATGTCATAAATAATCAAATAGTTGACTGTTGATCGCTATATACAGCAAAAATAAATTGCCAGTAGCAAACTGGGTACTAAAATGAAATACAAATAATTTTCTTAGTTTCTCCATTTAACACGAAACAACCACTTAAGAGTTTAAAAAATCTCCATCGCTTGCTCAATGGGAGATACACAAGGATGAATTGTTTCTTACAAATTTCCAGTCTTGCATGGGTCTTCACTACTTTTGTCTTAAGAATAGAAAGCAATAAGATATTTTAAAAAGACCGTGATAAGCTATTGTAGAATTGATATTTTGAGAGAAATAAGCGTTCTATTACGGTTGTGATTTGATATCATTCTGTATATGTTAGCTTATTGTAAGAAGTATACGAACTGACAGCCAATTTATTTCTTAACTTGAATTAGGCAGAGTATTTGAACAAATAGATTATCTTATTTTGACATAGTGTATCTCATGATAAAAACGATAAATTTTGTTCACAGGTAACTGATAATTTGTGGTTTCATACTGAAATAACTATAGACCATTCATTCGAATAACCATAACGCCTCAATTGATGATAATTTTAAAGGGTAATAGAGTTTATTTATAAATATCAATAACATTGACCAACTAACAATAATATACGAATAAGGTAATTTCTTATTACCAGCAGTTGTTGTACCCATAGTTGGTAGGGTACAATAGGATTTCATTTTTAGTTCATTTCTTTTAATGCATTGGCAATTGTAGCCAAGCATTTAAGTGTTAGAAAATCACCAGGAATAAGATCACTAGATTTATTTTAATATTAAGCATTTTACTCTAGTTGGGACGAGCTCTAAAGTATAGTGATTAATTAAAATTGGCAGAAACTATTTTCTGACTTAAATAGTTAAGACTATAATCTTTATTTAACATTTCATAAGCAGCTATCAACCCTGTTTATAAATAAAAGTCGACGCGATCCTTAACAGTTACTTTATGAAAGAGACATAATTATTTACATTAGATACTTAATTAGTGAGTACTATCTTAGCATGTATCCTGATCGTAAACTCTGGCTTAATTCGTTCCTATGTAGCAGTTTGTGGCCTTATAATAGCCTTATATTTGAAATCTTAAAATAACTTGGTCTTATTATTCAATCTTTGGCGGTATAATTATTACAGTTCTCCGCTTTTCGAACTCGAATGTTGTCTGTCATATCTAGGCTTTGCTAAGGCCAAATAATATGCTCAAATAATTTGGACATATAAATGTATCTTGTTAAGCTAAAAATATCGAATCAAATAAAGCTCTTAGCGATAGAAAATTTTGCTTTTAGGCTCTTACTGATCATACTTTAATTGTTTACACTTATTTTTTGGCAGTTAGCCTTAAAATTATTGAGTTATTACTACAATATGCTGCCATATAGGATACAAGAGTCACTAATCAATGACTTTACCTATGGAAAAATTATGATATCGTTCATTTTAAGACATTTCCCTTGCTATAGTTAGTGCCATTACGTGCATATATTTATAGCGTAATTGTTTTTTATATCAAAATTTTACAAGTCTAATTTTTGGCCATATTTTGACGACAGTTGCCTTAATTGGTTTAATTAGTTAGAATTTACGTGGGATAGCAATGAGACTGCATTTTATAATTATCTGTCGTTTTCATAATGCAGGATAATAAAATGAGTTACTGAAATTTGGTAGTTATTGCATTATTATATCAGTTGGAATAGATTGGTTGAAGAAAACTATCTACGAATATATGGGGCAAGTGTTATAGGATAGGACTATTTAGAGTTTTATTACACATTTCGATGAATAAGCTCTGTACCAAATTTAGTATTACCAATTTGCCTTTCGTCTATGATTAGGCTTGAGCAGAAGCACCTATCTGCATTAAATCCATAGACAGATAAAACTATAAATATGGAATTTAGGGCAGAAAATTTATATAATTTGATATTTCTCATCCTGAATATCTAGGGTAATACATAGTATAGTTATTTCAAACATAGCATGATACTACCGTATTGTGAAAAAGAGATTTATCAGCGTTCGTATCTTCAAGCATTCTTTTTCGATATCCTTTCCGATGACAGATTCTCAGGAATAGCTTAAGTATTAATAAATGTCTAATTACAATATTTGGGACAACTTTTAAGTAAATCGAAATTTATAATTATCGGTATTGATCACAAAGCATCCTAATTACGAAGGACAAATTCTCAGGAAATACTTCGTACACAACTACGTATACAATATTTGAAAAATTTTTAAGAAGATGATAATATTTTATAATCTTTAGCGTTGATTCAAAGCAAGATCAGTGATAATACTATAGTAAGCCATGTAATCTGGTATAGCTTGTTCGTGGATGACGTTATTAGATGTTATTATGAACTATTTTTAGTATTGTCGTAAATAAGAGTAAACATGAAGATAGCAATACATGATCATATGGTAGGACCGCTTAAAATAAATTACTACGGATGAATATCATCTCGAATCAGATTTTGCGGTTTTAGCAATTTGACAGGTTAACCGGTTTGGCTAGATGCTCTCATTCAAATCCTTTGCTATTTCAATATTAAGAATACAGTGTATGAGACAGTAAATAGTAGAAACCTTTACGAACTGTTTGGGATGCTAAATGGCTACACTAGAACTGTAAATGATGTTGACGTCATTTGTATATATATTTATCTATGTATATGATATATATATATTTATAGGCTAATCGATATCATGTTTGCGATACTTTATATGAATAAGTCATGAGAAGTTCTTACTACTATATCACTATAATATATCACAAACACGCCGTAGGTGCCGTAAAATCAATACGACTACAAGGTATAACTAGTATCTAGTAACTAGTAATGTATCGGCAAGCCTAATAGTCTAAATTATTTACCTAGTCGCTATAAGATGGGCGTCGGCAAGATTAGTTAGCATAGCAACAACGATGCTCAAACACCAGCTCCAATGCTGTGAGCTTAACCGCTGATGATACACAATTCTATTCTATAATTGCTAATTATTTAAATCTGTCCTTAATTAGCACAGCAACTAGTCGTGGATGTAACTTGTGGCCGTATGCTAATTTATCACACTAGGCGTCGAAACCAAGAAATCAACCAATTCTTAGCTAAATAACGAAGTAATGGCTAAATCTTTAGCGACAAATATCCTAGCTTGCTTTCTAGCCTATCTTTTAACACCTGTTCTAGCTGATAATAACGTTGTTGAAACCGATAAAGGTTTAATCCGTGGAAAGGAAGATGTCGTCTTAGGCAAGACCATTTATCAGTTTTTAGGAGTTCCATATGCAGAACCACCGATCGGAGCAAGACGTTTCAAGCGAGCTGTTCCAATTCAATCTAAATGGGAGAAAACGCGAGAAAGTATCCAATTTCAAGCGTCTTGTCCTCAGCAGCGCTTGGAGGCTGCATTTTTCGAGAGAACGGATCCTAATGATCCTTCTTGGCAATTAAATGAAGACTGTCTATACCTTAATATAATGACACCTTCATTAAAATCATCCGATAAATTGCCGGTTATTTTCTGGATCCATGGAGGTAGTTTGAGAGTTGGCAACGCGGCTTGGTGGCATGGTCAAACACTTGCATCTCAAGAGAATGTAGTGGTAGTCAGTATTAACTACCGATTAGGTTCACTTGGCTTCCTAACAGTTCAAGATTCCGACGGAAATACAGTTATTGATGCTAATATTGGCTTATTAGATCAGCATTTGGCTTTAACTTGGGTACGCGATAACATTGCTGCATTTGGAGGCGATCCAACGAATGTTGTTATAGCAGGCCATTCTGCGGGTTCTATTTCTGCCACTTATCATATGATATCGCCTCAAAGTCGGGGTTTATTTCGAAGTGCCGCTTTATATGGAGGTACATGCTTGTTAAAGGACGTCTATTATACAAAATGGTCCGATTCTAATCGTGTTTTTGACCTCTTTCGATCAAAGACCTCATGCAATGACAGCCATTTCACTCCTCAACAATCTCTCGAATGTTTACAAAAATTGAGCACTGAAGATCTATTAACTGCTCAGCATCAAGCATCTATGGCTGCTATTTATCCTTTTAGGCCAATTGTTGATTCCTACTTCCTACCAGATGATCCAGCCCTTCTAATATCTCAAGGCTCCTTTAACCCAGTCAACGTTATCATTGGTACCACTGCCAACGATGGTGCTGTATTTAGCGCTACTATACCAGGTTACGAACAAGGTTTTCCAGGCGTACTATTAAATCAAATGGTTTATGGATTCTATCATAGTTATCCAGACGAGATTCGGTCCCTTATAGTTCATCATTACACTGATTACTCTCTTCCTAATGACTTGATTAAAAATCGACAAATGGTGGATCAATTTCTAACAGAAGCACTGTTTCAAGCGCCTGTTGATGAATTGGCAATTCAATTAGCTAAACGAGGTTATCCTGCTTTCGTCTTTATATTTGATCAAAAGACAGAACAATCAGCTTATTATCCATCCTACAGTGGAGTTATACATCAGATGGAGATACCTTACATTTACGGTTATCCACTACATCATCCAGATTACGTTAAAGATAATTATACTGAAGACGATCGGCAAGTTAGCATCAACATGATGAAAATAATTGGTGGTCTAGCTCGAAATGGGTCAGTATTATGGCTTTAATGATGTTTAGTAGTTATGTCTGGTAGTCTAACAGGATTAAAGGAATACTTTAGTTTTGATATGAATGTAAATTAAGAAAAGAAACACAAATGAGAGAGTTTTCCTTTACGGTAACATGATAGACTTATTTACCAAGTAGCGAATACAACAATACTCCATGGAAATGAATGCTAATGCATAGAAATAGTGCCTACTTTTAAATCAATTGACTGGCCCATTTTGAAGACGAATAAGTATTACTTCTCATTTATTAAGTGCTACTTTCTTGATTTCAATTAGAAATATCTAAGGCATTGAGAATGTGGTTTAAAAGTAGCATGTTCTGATAATTTCATTTTGCATGAAATAAGATTTTTGTAATTACATAGCATTACTTACAAATCGCTTTAGTTTTACAAATGAAATGATTTAATAGATTCTCGAACGTAAAATTTAATAACAACCACTGTATGGATAAGCTATATAAGAATTTATAGAGTCGTACAGTATCCTGGCAATTTGCTTATAATCCAGTCATGATCAATGTATATAGATTTCAATTCTCGCTTTAAATTTATTTCGTGATGTCCACGTATCTAGGAAACCTGAAGTTGATGTAGACTGGCAGCCTTATTCATCCAGTAACAAATCTTACTTGCATATTAAAAATCCATTGAAAATTGAGAAGAATTACCTCCCTCAAGCAACTACATTTTGGAATAAAGTGATTCCATCTCTTATAGACCGAAGTGATTCAGACGCGCAAATGTCTTTCATAAAATGTCAACTGGGAAATGATAAATTACGAAAGGAAAATAGAAACTATTTTTACATTACTGTTGGATCACTGGCATTTTCATTTAGTATTATTTTGTTAGTTCAGTATTTAAACAAAGACAAAAACAAACAAGATTAATTGCTAGTAGGCTTTCGAGAATAATAAGATGATACCCTTTTGGTAGCCTAATTGCTATCTTAAATGATGGCAGACTATAAAGGTAGTTACAGATTTCAGTAAAAATTTTAATTTACACTGTATCAAGCCTTTCATAAAATTAGATCTTGGTGCTCCATATAGGCAGTAAGAGGGGACTTCTAATACAGATATTTAGATGAGCTATCATTCAGCTCTTCTAGAAGTAAATTCTGCTGATATTTAATCTTGGCAATCTTTGTTAAGAAGGTGTTGGATGCCTGTTTGAACTTTTATTTATATCAAGGTAATACTAATCACCAATAGCCTAAAAATTTAATCGGCTATTTATTAAAGAAGGAAATAAGGCTTGATGGATGATCAAGTTATTACTTTCAATTTATAACTAGTACTTCTATTTAGCATTTATTCAACTATCAAATACTTCATTTATCCAAAAATTTTTATTCTAGATTCATAGGGAACTTGATGCCATAATCGTTAGCACATTGTTATTATTATCTAGCTCTCGCGAAATGTTAAATATTCTTTTCAATAGTTATCCTACATATCACTAGCAAAGTAGCGTTGATATTCTAGACAGTGATTTTCATAGATGACCATTTAAACGTTCTTAGCTCTCGTCTAGCGATCATATTCTGATACTATAGAGCAAAATTTTAAGAATTTCATCTCTTTACTTATTTAAACGTTTTAAATGTATTTTTTGGGGCTTACTTGGTTCTTTTGCATATATAATTATCGCTACTTGTTCTTCAGTATTACGTATAATGATCAAATCGGATACATCATTGTATGTTTCTTATTCCTTTCTTAAAACATAAAGTTTTCATGATACGAAGTGGAATCGCAACTATCCTTCGTTTACTTTTTAGCGTACAATCTGCGTACGTCTTTATGCAATAAAGGCGGCTACGAAAGATAGGGTTTGATAAATAAACGTAATACAGAACCAAATTCTGTGGTTTATACATTTTTGACTATTTGCGTGAATTTCGCTCAATTCAGAATCATTTCGATATTAGACTCTGCAATTTACAGATTCTTGATAACTATAGTGTACTAATCATTCTATTTTAAGTTGCATGGTTATGGCACAGGAATGAATTATTACTCTTACTGTATGATATTTATAAAGCTATAAAGAGCAAGGATTGGAACATTTACACAAACACACATGATGCTCTTAAATGTATAGTTCTGCAAGTATGAAACAAGGTTATTAATATATTTACTAAAATCTCTAGACTATATTATTCCTGCAGCCGGAAATTTCTCTAGCCATAAAAATTAGTGTTTTAATAACTATAAATATCTGTAGATTTTAGATTCGATAGTTGCAATTTCATGCTGTAGGCCAAGAAATTTGCAACTAGTAAATACTGTGTGCACCGACTTAAATCATTAGCATCATCAATACTAACTCCAGGAGTCATGTCAAATCTTGCAATGCTCTAGACTTAGATGATATTGGATACATGCCACCGCTGCGGGTGGCGCTTTTCGACAAGTAAAAGCTTATTTGAAGTGATCTCTGGCGAAGGTAATCATTATGTAAATAATGCATGCATAAATATTCATGATCTATCGTAGTTGTTAACTGATTATTCATACCAGTACCTTCACCATATTAGCACCTTCTTGGCCGATACCGTTTAGGTTCCAGTTCTCCTGATAGACCAACTAAAGGCAATCTACATCATTATCCTCTTGTGAATAAAATTAAACTTTCAAATCACTGGTTAAGAAGTGGAAATTTGTCACAAGTACGTACCGGTACTTTCCTATATTATAGAAATATTCACTATTGAATTATAAATTGTTATACTAGCATTATAAATTGTGTCTATTCAGTGCATGAAATGTAATTACTATACAGGAATAAATTCACCGTTTTAAGAAATTTTAATCTTGATACAGTAACAACAGCTAGTTAGTTATTCCTTTCAGGATGGCAAAGCATGTTCATTAAATTGCATGTACAACTATTTTTCAATCGTAGTTTGGCAGTTTTTTGTTGGACAGGAACTAACAGCCATTGATTTGAGATAAAGAAATCTCAAATTTTGCATTTACTTGTAATATTTTAAATAAATTACATTATGATGCTTCCATGAGATTCATAGATGATAGAAGATAGTGAATGGAGCATTATACTTTTGCTATTTCTCGGAAGCGGAGAGAATTTTAATTGGTATTAGAAATAAAGTTTGATATTAATGATTTATCGAAACTTAAGTGAATCACAGGATTAACTTAAGTTAATCAATCGTAAATTTGCGATTGACTCATAAATCAATTAGACAAGCAGCATAACGCAAAAACTTACATTTCCTTTTAAAGATACGGCATAATTTGTGCTATTATAGTAATTGGCATCTAAACTGGACATTTTATCGATTACAAATTTTTTGTTTTATCAGAAAGTCGCCCATATGAACCTTAAATTGTAAATTAAGTTGGTGTTTGATATATTTACAAATAAAATGCTAGCATGAAATTTTGTTGACCGCAGAAACATATCAGAAAATCAGTCAAACACCAACTTAATCGTAAATTAAATTCATGTTTGATACATGAATAATTTCAAACTAAGAAATTTTCGAAGCCAGCAGTATATAAAAGTTACAGGTATAAAAAATGAATTACATCAATCATCTGTGCCAATAATTTCGCTACATGGATTTTATATGCTTCAATTTCTTTTTATTACTATGCAATAAGAATGGCAAAATTTTTTGTAGCAGCTAAAGATTTGCTACTTACTTTTAAAAGAAATTTGAATCAATCTATATAGCAAGTTAGTCCCCAAAGCCAATGTAGACGGTACTTATGTCTCATTGACTCTGACTAATCTTGTCTAATCTAAATGTCTGCATAAAATGTTTTATTTACAATAGGAAGAGCAATAATGTAACATTGATTCACTCAATTGTTGCAATATCGTATGTATAAAGTCTATGTTTTTGCATGAGCTACGTTAATATTTATCATCAAAACCCACTCGTAGCCTTTCGCCAATACTGTATGAATTAAATCCCATTAGCAAATACAGAGAATTTTGAGGATATATTCTATTCAGTGTTTTGTCATCTTTGATAATATGATTACAATTATTCATATCCGATAGTATCGAAGCTACTTCTAAATGATTATAATTAGAAGAGAAATTCATATTGTGTACAATTGTAGTTATAAGTAAAATAATAATTGCTTAGCCAATTTTGGACTCAACCTATAATCATATTTATACCAATTTAACAATCTCATTAATATATAATCATGTCTCATTCATACCGAAACATTGACATCATTGCTCATTCATTGTTCTTATGCTACTGCAGGCAGCGTTAATATTCATCAGAAAAAAGTTTTACTACACGTAGATTACTAACCCTAGACTTAAAATATAATCTTTTCAATCATTTATCTCAAAGTATGGTCCAATTATGCTAATATCAAAAAACAAAGCATAACTAGTAGAAAAGCTATTATATGATATGGGCACGTGCTTATATCGTACATAAACCATTCTAATATAAAAATTAAAAATTAATTAAATCCAAGTAATTCTATTAAGTTCTCTGTCATGCAAAATGGTTAGAAAAATTGTTTGATATTGTATCGCTAGCCATTCTACTGTGGCGAAAAATTCAATCCATGGCATTCTATTAAGTACTGTGTTATGCAAAATGGTTGTGATAATTGTCGGATATTGTATCACTAGTAGTCTTGGCAAGGGTACAATATCTGTATACTAATATTGTATTTTATTTTACAACCCAAATTTCAGGCTTGCGAATGATTATTGCCCGAATGCTTTGGATAGGATAGATTGATGCTTCGTCTTCTTGGTATAAGATATGGCTTATGTTTTACGGTATCTGATTATCATTAATGCCGGTTTGCTCTCTATAGCTGTATTGATATCTGCCAATAACGATGATTCAGCCACGATCAATATCGCAAATGGTCCTATCCAAGGCAAGAAAGAAGCTATTCTTAATAATACAATTTATAGCTTTCTAGGGATTCCGTATGCCCTACCCCCGATCGGTTCACGACGTTATCAACGAGCTGTGCCAATTAAATCGAAATGGAAAAAAACACGCCAGTGTTTCCACTACCAATCATCATGTTCTCAACATCGATCTCCAACCTCATTTTATGATCGAACAAATCCAAATGGTCCGGAATATAATTTCAGCGAAGATTGTCTTTATGTTAATGTTTTTACACCTACACTTGTAGCATCGGATAATCTACCAGTTATTGTGTGGATTCACGGTGGAAGCATGTTGCATGGTAATGGAGCTTGGTGGCATGGACAAACGTTAGCTAGTCATGAGAATGTGATTGTAGTTACGATAAATTATCGTTTAGGATCTTTTGGGCTACTTGCTACTCGAAACTCCGCTAATAAAGTAATTATTGAACCCAATTTGAGCTTGTGGGATCAAAATCAAGCATTGAAATGGATACAAAATAATATTGCCTACTTTGGTGGTAACGCGAAAAACATTGTGCTAAGTGGCCATTCTGCAGGATCCCTTTCTATAACATATCATATGATGTCTCCAGAGAGTCGAGATTTGTTTCATAGTGTGGCTTTATTTAGTGGCACAAATATGATGAAAGAAGCATATCATCAAGGATGGGAAGAGTTAGATGGGGAATTTGATTTGTTTCTTTCAAAGACATCTTGCAATAACAGCAGAGATGCAGTTGAAAAATCGGTAGAGTGTTTAAAGCAACTTAGTCATGATGAATTATTAATAGCGCAAGAAGAAGCCATGAAGTCGTCAAGATTTCCATTTCGACCTGTTGTTGGTTCTGAATTTATACTTGATAATCCTAGACTACTACTTGATCAAGGTTTGATCAACCCAATGAATAATATACTTATAAGTACAGTAAAAGATGATGGTGCAGTATTTAGCGCTGAGCTTCCGGGCTCGGAATATGGTATCCCTCGACAAGTACTGGATAAAATGATTCACTATATCTACAGTGACTATCCTGAGACCATTCGCTCCCTAATCACCCATGAATATACTCGTAATGTGGAAGTAAATGATTTCATTCAAAATCGCCATCTACTCGATCGAATGTTAACTCAAGGATTTTTTCAAGCACCCGCTGCTGAACTTGCCAGTAAATTAGGAGAGCATAATTATTCCTCGTACATGATTCTGTTTGATCAATTTACTGCTGGTTCAGCATATTATCCACATTATGCTGGAGTTATTCATCAGATGGAAGTGCCATATATCTTTGGTTATCCATTGCATCAACCCGATTATATTAAAGATAATTATACAGAAGATGATGTGGAAGTGAGCAAGCATATGATGAAGATGATGAGCAGTTTAGCTAAGAATGGGTAATATGTCGATTATTTTAACATTAAAATGCGATAGACAATCTGGTGATATTTTGCGTGGAGTCTATGTTTGAGTTAGTTTGATAGTTTAAACAGTCTCGGCATCGATTAAGTGGTAAATAGCTATTTTTAATTGTCGTAATTTATTCGTTTTAAGCTATGAATAATTCATCACTTTGACGACATGTTATAACATTCTTCGTAGCAATACATTATCCTTTACTAACTTCTTTTAAATGGGCAGCTTGACTGGATAAAGCTGGCTTAAGATAAGGCTAGTTTTAATGTGCATAGCATACAAGATGTACAGTATATATGCATTTGTGAATATATAGGAGATACATATCGAATAGAATAGCGATGGTAAAACCAGCGACATTGCTTTGTATCAGTACCTTAATTAAGCAAATATAGACAACCCTGTCTAAAGGTCAAATGGGTAGTCTAAATTACAGCGCTATAGGAGATTGCATATACACGTATAGTATCGATTTTAGCATAAAAATGGATAACAGTATGAAATTAAAATTCACAAAATCATCACAATCGCAAAGTTGCGTAAGTTTATTAGTAATCTAGCTATTGAACTCACTGAAATTTAGTATAACTTGATCCATACTTTAACTTGGCTTGATAATTTACTCAATCATAATTCGGCCTTGCTGTAATTCAATCATGCACTATCCAATAAATAATGCTAAAATTAATCCATTTTAGCATTAACTGACCATAATTTATGTTTTAGGAACCACAATAAGATACCACTAACACCATTTTTGATTCTTTATTGCTTCTCTATAAAACTCCAACTTCGATAACAGATCTAGGCAGTGATAAAGAATGATACTGTTGTGCCATGTAGCAATATTGGAAGTATGTTAAACATGTTTATTATATTTTACAATAATTAGAAAACCAATCGATATTGATGGTTGGACTCCTTATACCGACAGTGATAAAAAATACCTCTTAGTTGGGAAAGAGTTGAAAGTCCAGAAAAATTTTATACCAGCAGCCACGATGTTTTGGAATGAAATCATTCCTTCGTTGTTGAAGTATAGTGAAAGTGATTTAAAGTCGTCCAACAAAGCATTCGAAATGGAAAATGATCGACTAAAGCAAGAAAATATTTTCTATCTCTATACTGCAATAATGTTATCCTTTATAATTATCTTCTTTTCTGTATTTAATTGGTATGCAATAAGAAAGAAAGAGAAACAAAGCTAAAATAAGCCTACATACCTGATACAGGAATATTCTAGACCACTGCAAATTAATGACCTAAAAGTTGAAATTATTAACATACTCGCATACTCGTTTGTAAGGAAATAATGTACTTGCTAAGTTGACTTATTTGTAATTACGACACAAACATAATAGTATTTGTTAGGTTAACTTATTTTAAATCATGACACAGATATAATATCTTATAGCCATGCCGACATGTATGTAAAATGAGTACGTTAAAAGTGTTCTTCGTGTTAACTATTTTACAAGATATTTCTATATTCATATTAATGGCCATATTAATCATTTCATCTATTATAAGCTGTTGGATGATATATTTATGAACTTTCCATTTAGTACCAACTGCATATAATTAAATAAATTACTTGGAATCTGCCTCATCTTTTAGTAGTATTAAGTCGTCTTACTCTTTATGAACAAATTTACTACTGAAAATATTGCAGCTATTGTAATGTATATGTACATGATATCAATTCTATTGAACTTTATTAAACAAGCTACTATAGATAGCATATTACGAATTAATTACAGAGTGGAGGCCTTGATCATGCGATTTTTCTTCGGCTTAATATATAGATTTCGGTTTATGTGAAAAGTATAGATGGTATAGCAATATCAATATCAATTAATAGGGTATCCGATACACCTGATTCATCTGAGAAAAATGCTACTATCGCCATTATTTTAGTTGATGCTAATACTTTTAAAGTCAATGTAATACAAGGAAAATATTTGTCATCTATGTATCAAGAGAGATCAATTGATCTCCTAAAATTAAAATATTAGTTGGATACTTTATATAATAGCATTGCTAGTGATGCAAGTCCTAGGCGATAGTGTAAGAAATATTTCTGAATGTCTTTTAATGTGGGAGACAATATGTCCTGTCGCTGATCATTGGAGCTACTCGTCGTAAGCTACGATTGGAAAGCTGTTTTCATAATTGATACGTGGTACAACATTAAAACAAAGTTCTTCTGTACTATGATCTTTTCTGAACTTGGCCATTTACAACAAGGAGGTCATCAACCGTTATATATTTCCTTTTACCGACCATTTATTCTAGCTGCAAGCTGATGTCGAATGATGTGAGATTCATTGCAATAATTGTATTAAATAATTATTGGGTTTGGCCATCATTCATACTGCTGCAATCCTTGATCAAGGTTTATGATGGCGCCATTGGAGTCATTGCAAGACTAAAAATATATTTCATGTTTCCAGTAGGAAACTAGAAATTAAAACCCTTCTCGCAGTTAAAAAAATTTATTCGCTGTATCATGAATGTAGTCTCAGTGATACCTTACATCTTTGTTTTCTACTTTAGCTTAAAATCATTTTACTGTACGTATAAATCTATAAATATTCAAGCCTTTTGTGCAAAGAAAACGCCTAGTTTAGCGATCAATGTTGATTTAGACGGCATTAGATGCATGCCAACGCAGTAGTTGGTGCGATTCACTGTTAGTAAGAAATATTGCAAATTAGCCTTCCTATTCTTAAAGCATTTTTACCCGCAGGGAGTATAGCTTGCAAATTTTGGACAAAATCTTGCGGCACACAATGATTGATCCTACCTTGAACTATTCCTTGTACCGTAGCAGCAGTCTTTGATCAGTTAAGTCGACATTCTGATTTTACAAAAGATGAACTAAAGGTAACCACAAATACATGGTGTTGACAAGATACTTCATTTTGAATGGCCTTTATGACAGAAATGCGTTTAATTTTTTTTGGCATTTGTAGCCATTCTTGGCTAAGATGTTGCGATAGACGCCAGAGTATTTCAGGCTTGTCGATTCGATATTTGCAAACGTAAAAAGCAGGCATACTATCGGCGAAGCAACAGGATTTTTTACTTATACCCTATAGTAATTATACGAGTATACTGTTATGTATATTTGAGTTTCTGGCCGTTTATAGGAGTGGGAGGCCTTCGATGTAATTAAATTAGAATGCTTAGGAAAAATTTTCTATTTTTCTATCTAAGCTTAGGTATCGTCGATCCCATTGTAATTTAGAGATGTTACTTGTTAGTACTAGGACTTGAAACTGCTATGCAAGGACTTATTAGAAGTAAAGCACAATATAGAATAGTTATTCAAGCAAACAGTAAAACCATGTAAAAGAAGAATGTAGAATAGACAAGATTTTCTGCTAACACCCTGCAGTTATTACAAACTAGTTTGTATGTTTGGATTGCTGGCCTTTTATGTGGTGGAAGGTATACGAATGCAATTAAAGTCAAATAGAATAGATCACATTTTAAGGTATAGTTGCTACTTATCGCTCTAGGACTTGAGACTGCCATTTAAAGACTTAAAAGTAGAAGGAGTAAAGCAGAATATAGAATAGTGATTTAAGCGAATAGTAAAATAATGAATTATCATCAAATCATTTTCAACCTCGACCATTTTTGCCCTAGCTTATGAGACATCATTAGCATAAATTCCCACGTCAAGCGTTTATCCAGAAATTTATATTATTGACGTTGTTTATGCCACTCCAATTCGCTTTCAATGCCAATACGGTTGGTGTATCATGATTTGTCCATAACTAACAGTACCCTTGCTCTTCTTTCCAATCCCCTCTTTCAAAATAAGGAGTAATTATACTAATATAAACGAACAAAGCAAAGGTGATGGGAGTATAGGTTATCATGATTGTTATTTTAAATCAACACGTGATGGTTGAGTACATAAACTATTTCCTTAGGATAGCAGTTTGGTCAAGCAATATGCTTCATTTTAATTATAAATTATTGAACAAGTGGGAAAAAAATCATTTAGAGATGCATTGCGCCTAGCTCTTCGACAGTCGGATATTGCTAGAGGACCTGTTGACCATTCCAATTTGCTAATACTGCCGTTGACGAAGAAATAAGCAGTGCAAGATATGGCTTGTCTTTTGCGTAATCTGATCATCATTAAGATGATCTTGCTATCTTTAGCCGTTCATTTAGATGCCACTAAGGATGATTCCATCACCATCAATATTAGTAATGGTCCTATCCAAGGCAAAAAACAAGTAATTTTGGATAAAACAATCTATAGCTTTAAAGGGATTCCCTTTGCACAACCTCCGATCGGTTCGCTACGCTATCAACGACCTGTCCCTTATGAATCGAAATGGGAAAAACCTCTTCCATGTTTTCAGTATAAATCAACCTGCTCTCAGTATCGATCTCCAACGTCGTTTTTCGATCGAAGTAATCCAAACGGTCCTGAAATGAAAATAAGTGAAGATTGTCTTTACCTAGATGTTTTTACGCCTACAACAAAAAGTTCAGATCAACTACCGGTCATCGTATGGGTTCATGGTGGTAGTTTGTTGCATGGAGATGGATCATGGTGGCATGGACAAACATTATCCAGCTATGAGAATGTGATTGTGGTCTTGATCAACTATCGGTTAGGTTCTTTTGGATTTCTAGCCGCACGAAATGCTGCTCATAAAGTCTTAATTGAGCCTAACGTAGGATTTTATGATCAAGCTCTAGCCTTGAAATGGGTCCTAGCCAATATTGCCTCCTTTGGTGGCAACCCCAATAATGTTTTGCTAAGTGGGCATTCTGCGGGATCCATTTCAATATCCTATCATTTAACTTCTCCTGTCAGTCGTGGTTTATTCCATAGTGTGGCTATGTTTAGTGGTACCAATATGATGATGAATGCATATTATACCAAATGGGAACAGTTAGATGGGGCATTTACTAAATTTCTTTCAAAGACATCATGCAATAATACCAAAAATTCGGTTGAGGAATCCGTAGAATGCTTACGAAAGCTTAGTGAAGATGAATTACAAACAGCACAACTGGAAATAAGAAATCTGGATCCGTATCTATTTCGACCAGCAGTGGATAAACAATTTATACCTGATGATCCTAAAGTCCTTCTCTATAAAGGTTTAATCAATCCAATGGAAAAGGTACTTATAAGTACGGTGCAAAATGATGGTGCTGTCATGACATCCTCGCTCCCTGGCTATAATGCCGGTTTTTCTAGGGAATCTTTCGTTCAAATTACAAAATTACCCTTTATACCTGACTCTCTTCATTCTCTCATCGTTCATGAATATACAAATTATACAGATATTAATAATCCCATTGGAAATCGTTGTCAATTGGATCGACTTGCAACTCATGCACTTTTTCAAGTCCCAGCTGCCTATCTTGCTGGTCAATTAGCAACCCACAACTATTCGCCATATATGATGCTATTTGATCAATTTACAGTGGGTTCAGCCTATTTTCCACCTGCCGCAGGAATTATCCATCAAATGGAAGTACCCTATATATTTGGCTATCCATTGCATCATCCAGCTTATATTAAAGATACGTATACCAAAGATGATGTAGAAGTGAGTAAGCATATGATGGGAATCATGGGTGGATTAGCCAGAAGAGAGTAAGTAATCTAAATCAATACTGCCAGTAGTAAGACATTAGCAGTTTGATACATTGCTAGAACAAGCTAATTTGATTTTAAAGCTTGATCTAAACGGCAAGAATGAAGACAAGAATAGCTAACGTCAAGTTAGAATCTCCAATCGCGATAAAAGATGTGTGCAATATCGACTAACGGTATCAGTTATGACAGTATATCGTTAGAACACTAAAAGCTAGGCGTTGTTTATCCTATATCATTTCGAGATGCTTGCATGTTACGATATTTCATACATTTAATTAAATTGATATGATACGTTAGGAAACTAGATTGAAGAAATATGAGTCCATCTTGAGCATGTACGACTTACAATACTATGACTTCTGTTTTCAAAAAGTATACATCTCTAACAATTTGCAGTTCTTGTCCAAATTTTGGACGATAGGCATAATTAACTGGATACAAACTTTCTCTGTGTTGCACCAGCTTAAAATGGCTTACAAGCGCTATGTTATGAAAATGCTTAGCTGCATCATTTGATCGCAAATTGACGTAACGATAACAAGTAAATCCAGTGCAGAAATTAATTTTAATCCTTAAGTGAGTCGTGAATACGCGTAGGGATAGTGCATATCTCAATGATCAAGTTCTAGTAAACCTCGGTAAAATTATCTTAATATGCAAAAAAAAGATGCAATTTAGCAATATAGGATACACTTTAATCAAGTAGAGAGTCCATACCTGATTAGCTCCGTGCCAACAAATCCCGTAAAATTATCTTTGTAAAGCAAAAATTAAAATGTAATTTAGCCATGTAGGATATATTTTAATCAAATAGATAGTCCATACCTGATTAATCCGGTGGCAGTAAATCTCTAAATATTATTTTGCCAAAATATGGATATAATTGAGCAATGCAGGATATCCTTTAATCAAGTAGATAAACCATACCTGATTAATCCTGTGCCAGCAAATCTCTAAACATTATCTTGTCAAAATATGGATGTAATTGAGCAATGCAGGATATCTTTGAATCAAGTAGATAGTCCATGCCTCATTGGTCCTATGCTAGCAAATTTCTGAAAATTATCTAATTCAGTAAAAACCATGGAAGCAATCTAGCAAGATGTTATAAATTTTAATCAAGTGCTTTATTATATATTACAACCAGGAAACCAATGGATATAGATGATTGGCGTCCTTATGCTCAAGGTGATGAAAGATATCTCCTAGTTAGAAAAGATTTACAAGTAGAAGGGAATTTTATACCAGCTGCAAGGAACTTTTGGAATAAGCTTTTACCTTCGCTGGTGAAAAGTTTTCAATGCAATTTTGAATCAGCAAATACACATAATCCACAGGAAGATAGTCGAAATAAGCAAGAGCTATAGTTCGGTGCTATTCCATAGAATTTGGAATGCGGATATAATTTGTTCTGTATCCGAAGCAAGCAGTGCATAACAAGTACTTAGCTGCTCTGCTGATAGAATACACGTTTTAATTGCACTTCCTTACCATAAGTACATTGCTGTTTGTTCTTATGAAGCTTACTGATTCTATAATTTTTTTCTTCTTGGAGTATTTTTCTGAGAGTTAAGATTGCTTGTGATAAAGCAACTTCAAATAATGAAACAAGAACTATTATTTTCTTGTTAACTTCAATACATTATGCACTCGTAAATTAGGTTTGTCGTACAACTTTCAAGGACGATCTAGCTGCAATCAGCATATCGAAGTTACTAGTGCCCCCAATTCAAATTCGCGTTTCTAATTAAAATGTGATAATAAAAGTCTTACAATTCTCACATACTTTATGCAATTAATTTATGTCTCAGAATCCTAACATGAACATGTCAGTATATTTACTATAATCACCTCCTACAAACAGATACTAAACATCTTACGATAAAACGTTTAATTCATTTATTTTCGTACAATCCTATAACTTTAGTTGTAAGCTAATTTTGGAGCTGTACTATCGCTGCAAAAACATTAACTCTTGCACGTATATTTTTCTATCTTGCATGCATGCTCACTGCATTCAATGACTTTATAGCAGAATATAAAACTAAAGCCCATCCTTATATTGAAATCGTATTATCAATTATAAGCACTTATACAGTACGTGCAAACACCATTGAATAGCATCTATCGCAACATGCAATCGTAGAATTGCAGATTTATTTGTTTATATCGCGTAATAATATTTACCAGTCACCATGACAATTCATGAAGGTAACAAGTTTTAAAGAAATCAAATAGATTATTAGTCTTTCTGGATATTTTTTCTTATACCATTTTATTAATGAGTTTCAAAAATACAGCATATTAAGATTGATAAGTTTAGTATTAGCATCATAATACAACAAAATAAAAATTTGAAATATTGTTATTAAAATATACAAGCCATTTATGAAATTATTGCCCAAAAATATATTACCGTTATTTTTAGTCTATCTCTGTTAATAGGTAGTATCGTATAAATAAAGGCCCGTTGAATTTAAAATTTAGATTAATTAAGATTATCTTTAAAAAGTCCATAATAAACAGTAGATCGATATAAAATTAGTATATTGAACCTCAAAATTTAATGTCAGTTTGTTTAGATATCATCTAGAAATTGTAATTGAACCTTTGCTTAGTGAAATTTAAATTCGAAAGGCTAGGGCTCTTGTGCTAATTCCAAGGACTAACACAACATAAGATAAAGAATATTAGATAACACTATAAAGTTGATACAATTAATAATCAAGATACAATTGAAGAGTAATCTATTTCGTTCATAATTTTATTTGTTCAAAAATAATTTATTTCTTGACTAGTTCACCCATCGCTCGTAATACTCGTGTATTCTATATTTGTCTATTCTATTTATAGTATGCACTGAAAAGTACACATAAACATACTTGGATAAAATTATTTTATGATATATAGGATAGAATTATACGTATCTTGCCTAAAAAGTCATTACTTTAAGTAGAGAATTTTTCCTTACAAGTCATTTTTCTATGCTTTATCATTGAAATGCTAATTTAGCAAAATTATAGTGCAACTTTATATACAATTAATTAATACGAAGTCTTTATACTAGCAAGTACTTTCTCCCGAAACTGATTCCAATTTTAGGCCACTATTCATCGTAAATTACTACAGTATCCTCTCCACCAAGACGGCCGGTGTAAGGTCTAGAAGGAATAGGTTCCAATTTACTGCTTTCCAAGTCAATTGCTTCACTGCTTTGATCAGAACTTCCAGCTAGTTGTTCAATATTTAAGTTTGACCTTTTTCTTTTAAAAAGATTTTGATTCAAGAAAATTTAGGGTGATGTAACATATTTAAACATAAAGTAAGTAATTGGTAATAAGCATGAAATGCAACAGATGAATTGATATATTACGTTTACTATTACGAAATTTGCATCATTGTCTATGATTTTAATACTATAGCGGCAGCTCACATATGCAGCTTTTTCACGTTCCAAAGATAAAGAAGCAGTTGTGCATGAAAGTAGCTACAATAAAATTTATTATCATGAAACATTAAAAGTTGCTTTGATTATTACCTTTGACTCCGAAAATAGATTATTACCACGATGATGACAACAAAAACGGAAGATATTCCTATTCCAAGGGTGATAATAATAATACTGATCGCTAATTAAAAAATGATAATCAATTTAGAAGAATACCAATAATTATGTACTGTACAATAAAAATAATCTTACAGCTTAAATTTTGGCACTGAGAACCAGAATGGAAGGCTGTACATCTGAAAAAGATTGCAAACAGAAAATTAAAATCGATTTTATTACATTCCTATTATAGTATCTCTAGTGATACTAAATATAAAAATTCGATTGCTATACATTATGAAATAATGATCAACAGTCCGTAATTTTAACAATTCTGTTCCTCTATTTTATTTAACGTAATGGTTAATATAGCATTCTAATATATAATCAGTGAGTATGAAACTTACCTGCAAAAGGTGACATTTGAAGAAGTATTAAAACTACAAATTCCGCCATTTTTGCAATGGGAAGGACTACAAGTCACTACAAAATGTAAAAGGAAAAGATTAGTCGACCTAGATACTGACGTGTGCTTATTAATAACTATTTAGAACTTTTAGACATTTCTAAGTTTTATTGATGTAATCTCTAAGAGGCAAATACCGAGAGGTGGTTTAGTAGTTGATTCCGGCCGGCATGCATAACTTCCATTGGTATTAACACATTTCTTATTGCTATTGCAAGGATTGGTGCCGCCAATACATTCGTTGATGTCTAGTACGGGAATAATGATTATTGCTATTAGCCAAATTTTAGGCAGCACTAGATAGTATTTTCATCCATTAGTACATATTATCGATCAAGTACCAGCATAAATGATATGAATCTGCTTTAACTCTATTAAAACATAATTTCTCGCATTTGATAAATGTTGATTTGTCAAAACTAAGACTATACTCTCACTAGGGCTATTTAATGGCAAACTGTAAATTGAATAGTATGCAATAATTACCTGAACACCCTTTGCTAGATGAATTAAATAGAAAGCCGACAGGACAGTTTTCACATTTAAACCCATATTCTAAATCGATGCATAGCTTTTCTTCACCAGAGCAGGGATCATTATCGTCTAAGCATTCATTTGTTTCTAATTTTCCATGGTAATATCTGAGTTAGACTTAACGGATATATCTAATATTACATGTAAAGCGAGTTGTCCTACCTGTCATATTAACAGTTTGAACTACAAAATTATCCACGAATCGTACATGTTGTTTAATAGTTGTTTCAAGAATGATTTCATTGACTGTCGCGTTACTATCATAGATAGCATAAAAATCGACCAGAATGCTTCCAGATCTATAATATAAACACAGTTATTAATTTATTAATTACTTGTACTGGATATACTGCAAATATCATTCGCTATTGGTTAAAGTAAAAGCCATTTTAAAATGCAAACAGCTTTGTAGATTGCTGTAATGTGTAAGAAATAATTGCCTGATTCCCATTCCTTTACTCATGCTTGCTTTATCTATTAAGGATTACTTAACATGATTTCCTTACCTAAGGCCAACAATGAAAATATAGATAAAGTTGCTAGCAGTCACTGCGCTATTTCGTATTGCTTCTTCCATCTAAGGACAACATGAAAATGATCAGTTAAAGATGTCAGTAGTTTAATAGATTGGATAAGGTACTATCGTTAGTGCGAATAAAGGGCGATACCAGTAATTTGCTTTCATGTTTAATTTGTTGTCCTTTTTGGCTAGTGGCATCATTTAACGACGGGAAAAAAGCTGCATCGAGAGTTAACAGACCAGAAAAATAGATTCCTTCTACAATTCCGTGGATAAAATACAAAGCATATCAATCGCTATTTTAAACTGTTTAGTTGTAGATTGATATATTTAGCCTCAGATTTTTCACATACGATTACAATAATTTAAAATGCCATCGTAGTACACGATTGAAATAACGACGGTAAAAATTTTCAGTTTGTACACAAGCACGAAAAATTATTCATTATGAAACGATAAATGGAGAATCTACGCTCTTCAAGACGTATGGCAAGGCAATCAATTTATAGCCCCAGGTAACTATCTATAATGCAGAATTACTCCAATCACGATACCTAAACATCCTTGGCTGCTTGTTAAGAAAATGTTCGGATTTAGCTGGTAATAGCCTACTCTACATCGACAGAAGTACTGGCTAGGTAAAGATTGTTGCGGATAACAAACTGCAAACGGTTTACAAGGATTACTTTGGCAAGGATTAATTGTTGGCGTAGCGGAAAACACAGCCGAAGACGTTGTTGTAAGTAAGGTTGTTGGACTTGGATTATAATTATTTATACCGCTAGTAAGAGGATTTGTTGCAATTAAAATTGGCTTGGATGCAGATATTTCTACTTGGATGCTTGAAGTGGAATTGTTCGTATAGGATAGAATATCGGTAGTAAATAGTTTAGAGCTAATCATTCCTGCTGTTGAGCCAGATAATAAAGGTAAAGACGCTAAATTTTTAGTAGTTATTAACCCAGAAGGGGATTTATCTATACTGATGATGGAGCTCGATATTTCAACATCAGCTGAAATGGTAGTCGATGCTGCGGATGATCGATTCGCCGATATGGGCAAGATATTGATAGATGATGTTGGAGAATAAGAGGGAGTATACGAATCCATTAGGCTACCAGTCGTATTGTCTATCTTAAAAATCAGAGAGATAGTGTCTAAACTGCTAGCTATAGGTTTAGGAATAACTGATGATGCTACATTGATATCAGAAGAACTTGATGTCAAGGTGTGCATGCTGTCTAATAAACTCTGCAAGGTAGTGTTAACCAAAGCAGAAGTAGGAGTTGGCGAATTACTCGTAGGAGGATAGAATGAAGTAACATGGCCTATGCTGAACGAAGGAAAGGATAACGTGATGATATTGGATAATAATTGCGTGGATTCTTCACTTTGTGGAATAAATGGAGTATTAATGGATTCCACTGACTTTGCAATGTTCGAAGCGAAAGCCAAGCTTTCGTAAGTGTTGATGTTGGCTGCAGTCGATGCTGTTAATGAAGATGGTCGAAAGCTAGAGACGTACTGATTAGAACTGAATGTGTAAAATGTAGGTAAGCTAAAGGTAGCCGTTGAAGACAGCGTTATAGAAGATCTTATTTCAGAAGCCAAAATAGTACTGGATAAACCTTCATAAACTTTCGAACTGGTCATTGGAAAAGTTTCAAGGAGGGTTGATGACAGTTTCATAGATATGCTACTAAAGCCAAAGGAAACTACAGCTGATAGATCATCTTTACTGTAGAAATTACTGTAATCAGAAATGGATCGTGTTTGAATCCAATGTGTTTCTGCAGTAGTTGGTAAACTCTCCTTGGCAGTCGATTTAAAATCGGATTGGAGAATATTTGTGCTTGCCAATGATAAACCCTGTTGGTCCTTTAAAGTTGTGCTAGCATTTAGTTGTAAGATGATTGGTGTGGCAATGGTAGTCGATGCATTTTCAAGATGATTATTATTTGTGTTAGCAAATGATAAACTTTCTTGGTAATCTGAAATGGTGTTTGTGTCTAGCTGCGAGATGATTGGCGTTGCAATAGTAGTCGATGCAATATCCGGCTGATAAATCTTAGTGCTTGCAAGCGGTAAACTCTGCTTGTAATATGAAATATCCTGCTGAAGATTATTAGAGCTTGCAAACGATAAACTTTCTTGGTAATTGGAAATGGTGTTTGAGTCTAGCTGCAAGATGATTGGTGTTGCAAAGGTAGTCGATGCAATATCCGGCTGATAAATCTTAGTGCTTACTAGCGGTAAACTCTGCTTGTAATTTGAGATATCCGGCTGAAAGTTATTAGTGCTTGCAAACGATAAACTTCCTTGATAATTTAAAATGGTGTTGGTGTCCAGCTGCAAGATGTTTGCAGTTGCAATGGTAGCCGATGCAATATCCGGCTGAAGAATATTGGTGCTTGCAAACGGCAAACTCTGTTGATAATCTGAAATCGAGTTCGTATCTAGCTGTAAAGCGATAGATGTTGCAATGGTTTTCGACACTATCTCAGGATAAATATTGTTTATGCTTGCAAACGATAAACTTTCTTGGTAATGCGAAAAGGTGTTAGTATCTAGTTGGAAGGTGATTGGTGTAGCAATGGTAATCAATGCAATATCCAGCTGGAGATTGTGAGTGCTCGCAAACGGCAAATTTTCTTGATAATCTGACAAGGTGTTAGTGTCTAGTTGAAAGAGGATAGGGGTAGCAGTGGTAGTGGATGCAATATCCGGCTGAAGGATATTGGTGCTTGCAAACGATAAGTCTTGTTGATAATCTGAAATGGTGTTAGAGTCCAACCATGTTGCAATAGTAGTCGATGGAACATCAGATAGAATCGTATTTGTACTTCCATACGATAACGAATCTTCGCCATCACTTATAGCATTTATCCTACTCGTTGAAATGATCAAGACATTTCCAGATGCTGTCATAGAAATTAAGTTATTTACTTTTGTAGTTACTAGTAAAATTTCATCCTGATCAGTGAAGATATCACGGCTGCTAACGAGCTCTATCCCGCTAGAGGGAACAACATTGGAATACAAGGAGGAAATGGTTGAAGGTAAATTGCCTTGATGGCTTGGAATGGTATTGCTGTAGATTGGTAGATGGGAGAATTGCGAAAAGGCAGAATTGGATAGATAGAGCGATTGATGAAGCAATGCTTCTGCTGACGAAGAATATTCCTCATCATGGATTAATTGAGTGATGCTAAAGGCTGAAATGAAATCGTTCTCATCCATTTGTGAAGGCGACATTATTAGAGATGAAGTAGTTGGCGAAATGAGCAATGAACCTTCTTGATATTCTGAACGACTACTTCTGTCCAACATGGCTAGTGATTGATTCGAGACATCCGATATTGATACTATGTCAGATAGGTCGTTTAAGGTCATTTTTGTCATGAAAGACTGATCTACTGCGCTAAAAACACTGCTAAAGAGTAGAGTATCCTTGACGGTAAGGATAGAGGATGGTAGAATAGGAATTTCGTTGCTAGCAATAACATTGGAGGAATCATGGTAATCTTCTGAAATACTTGCCTCGAGTTGGAAGGTAGCTGGACCTATGCTCAATACTATGCTGGAAAGCGGTTGGAGATTCCCAAGATTTGTTGTCAGCACTGATTCCTCTTGATGACTTAAAATGGGGATGATGGCTGTCGTCAATTCTTTTTCGACAGAGTTTGAGCTAATCCTTAGCAAATTGTCTTCCGTGGCGATGGGGAACCTCCATGTTGAATCATCTCCATTTTGAGAGAAACTATTGGTATTGATCAATATTGTCGATGCAGTTAGGGCGAATGTAGATTGGTGATTCGATAGGAAATCTTCTGTGTTAGTGATTAGCCAAGATTCATCTTCATCACTTAAGATATTGATGTTGGTGGATATTCGAATGAGGGAGGTTTGCATTGAATTGGAGCTACTTGTGGACAAACTGTCTTTAAGACTAATGTTTATAGTCAACGATAGACTGGTTGAAGAATCTGTAAAACTGCTATCGTCCATTGGTAAAATAGACGGAATTAGAATTGTAAGAGGATTTGATGTAGTTATGCCCAGGTTGGATTGGGTTATAGCTGAGGGATTTCCTGGCACTTGTTCTGTGGTAATCAGCAAAGATTGATCACTTAGGATATTAACATTTGTTTTAGCTAAATCCATTTCTGCAGATTTTGAGCTAATCGTCAACGAATTAGCCTCAGTGGGGAATACCAATGTAGAATCTTGTACATATTGAGAGATATCGTGACTATTCATGACTGTAGACACAGTTATGGCTAACGTGGATTGATGATCTGATAGGAAATCTTCTGTGTCAGTGATTAGTAAAGAATCAACTTTATCACTTAAGATATTAATGTTGCTTGATTTTGTAATGGAAGTGGTATGGATTAAGTCAGAGCTGTTTATTGACAGATTATGTACAAGATCAGTGTTGGTAGTCCACGATAGACTGTTTAAAGAATGTACTAAGCTGCCATCATGGATTGGAAAAGCAGATGTGATTACTAGAGGATTCGATGCAGTTATAACCAGATTGGATTGGACGATGGAAAAGAGATTTTGTGGCCCTTCTCCTATAGTGATCATCTGTACAGATTCGTTTTGATCACTTAGGATAGTGATATTGGTTGTGATTAAATCCTTTTCTACAGAATTAGAGCTAGTCGTGAACAAATATTCCTTAGTGTCCATGGAGAGCAACAACGATGAATCCTCTGCATATTGATAGATACCGTTGGTGTTAATTAATGTAGTTAAAGCTGTTATAACCAATGCAGATTGGTGATTCGATAGGAAATCTTCTGTGATAGAGATCATTAAAGATTCATCTTCATCGCTTAAGATATTAAGATCAGTTGATCTTGCAGAGGAGACGGTTTGTACTAAATTAAGGCTGTTCGTCAATAGGCTATCATTATGGCTGGTGTTTGTAGTCAACGATAAACTGGCTGAAGAACCTGTAAAACTACTATCGTCTATTGGTAAAACAGATGTAATTATAAGGGGATTAGATGCGGTTATATCCAGATTAGATTTGCTAATGGATAAGAGATTTTGTAGCACTTCTTCTGTATTAATCAGCACAGATTGATCGCTTAGGATAGTGATACTTGTTGCAGCTAAATCGCTTTGTACAAATTTAGAACTAGTCGTAAACGAATCATCTTCGGTGGCAATGGGGAACACCAATGATGAATCCTCTACGTATTCAGAGATATTATTACTAGTCATGAATGTAGTAAAAGTTGTAGTAATAAATGAGGATGGATGATTCGATAGGAAGTCTTCTGTATCAGCGATCATTAAGGACTCATCTTCATCGCTTAAACTATTGAGATCAGTAGATCTTGCAGCGGAGATTGTTTGTATTAAATGAAGGCTATTCGTCAACTGGCTATCATCAAGGCCGAAATTTGTAGTCAACGACAGACTGGCTGAAGAACCTGTAAAACTGCTATCGTCTATTGGTAAAACAGATGGGATTATATGGGGATTAGATGCGGTTATATCCAGGTTAGATTCGCTAATGGATAAGAGATTTTGTGACACTTCTTCTGTATTAATCAGTACAGATTGATCACTAAGGATATTGATGGTTGTTGTAGCTAAATTGTTTTGTACAGATTTAGAACTAGTCGTAAACGAATTATCCTCGATGGGGAAGTTCCATGATGAATCCTCTACATATTGAGAGATACTGTTGGTATTAATTAATGTAGTCAAAGTTGTTATGACTAATGCAGATGGATGATTCGATGGAAAGTCTTCTGTGTCAGCAGTCAGCAAAGATTCTTTTTCATCACTATAGATATTGAGATCAGTTGATGTTACTTTGGAGATAGTTTGTAGTAAATTAAGGCTGTTCATCAACTGACCATCATCAAGGCCGATATTTGTAGTGAGCGATAGACTGCCAAAAGAATCTGTAAAGATGCTAACGTCTAGTAAAGCAGATGTAATGATAAGAGGATTAGATATGGTTGTATCCAAGTTAGATTGGCTAATGGATAGGAGATTTTGCGGCTCTTCTTCTGTATTAATCAGTACAGATTGATCGTTGATGATATTGATACTTGTTGTAGCTAAATTGTTTTGAACAGATTTAGAGCTAGCCGTGAGCGAATTATCCTCTATGGTAATAGGAAATACCAATGATGAGTCCTCCATATATTGAGAGATACCGTTAGTATTCAGGAATACCCCACTAACTAACGTGGATTGATGATTCGATAGGAAATCTTCTGTATTAGCGATCACCAAAGATTCATCTTCTTTGCTTAAGCTATTGAGATTGGTTGATTTTGCAGCAGAGACGATTTCTATTAAATTAAGGCTGTTCGTCAACAGGCTATTATCAAGATTGGTATTTATAGTAAAGGACTGAATGGCGGAAGAATCTATAAAGCTGCTATCGTCCACTAGTAAAACAGACGTGGTTGTAAAAGGATTAGATGCAGTTATATCCAAGTTAGATTCGCTAATGGATAGGAGATTTTGTGGCACTTCTTCTGTTTTAATCAGTACTGATTGATCACTTAGGATAGTGATACTTGTTGTAGCTAAATTGTTTTGAACAGATTTAGAGCTAGCCGTGAGCGAATTATCCTCTATGGTAATAGGAAATACCAATGATGAATCCTCCATATATTGAGAGATACCGTTAGTATTCAGGAATACCCCACTAACTAACGTGGATTGATGATTCGATAGGAAATCTTCTGTGTTAGCGATCACCAAAGATTCATCTTCTTTGCTTAAGCTATTGAGATTGGTTGATTTTGCAGCAGAGACGGTTTGTATTAAATTAAGGCTGTTCGTCAACAGGCTATTATCAAGATTGATATTCATAGTAAACGACTGAATTGCGGAAGAATCTATAAAGCTGCTATCGTCCACTAGTAAAACAGACGTGGTTGTAAAAGGATTAGATGCGGTTATATCCAAGTTAGATTCGCTAATGGATAGGAGATTTTGTGGCACTTCTTCTGTCTCAATCAGTACTGATTGATCACTTAGGATAGCGATACTTGTTGTAACTAAATTGTTTTGTATAGATTTAGAACCAGTCGTGAACGAATAATCTTCAGTGGCAATGGGTAACATCAATGATGAATCCTCTCCATATTGAGAGATACCGTTAGTATTTAGGAATACCCCACTAACTAACGTGGATTGATGATTCGATAGGAAATCTTCTGTGTTAGCGATCACCAAAGATTCATCTTCTTTGCTTAAGCTATTGAGATCGGTTGATTCTGCAGCAGAGACGGTTTGTATTAAATTAAGGTTGTTAGTTAATAGACTATCATCAAGGCCGCTGTTCGTCATAAATGACAAACTGCCGGAAGAATCTATAAAGCTGCTATCGTCTAACAGTAATACAGATGTGATTATAAGAGGATTAGATGCGGTTATATTCAAGTTAGATTCGCTAATGGATAAGAGATTTTGTGGCACTTCTTCTGTATTAATCAGTACAGATTGATCACTTAGGATGGTGATACTTGTTGTAGCTGATTTATTTTGTACAGATTTAGAACTAGTCGCGAACGAATTATCCTCAGTGGCAATAGGGAATATCATTGATGAAATCTCTCCATATTGAGAGATACCGTTGGTGTTCATAAATGTAGCAGACGCCGTTATAGCTAACGTGGATTGATGATTCGATTGGAAATCGTCTGTGTCAACGATCACCAAAGATTTGTCTTTATCGCTTAAGATATTGAGATTAGTTAATTCTGCAGCTGAAATAGTTTGTATTAAATTAAGGCTATTGGTTAACAGACTATCACCAAGGCCAGTGTTTGTAGTAGCCAACGACAGACTGCCTAAAGAATCTGTAAAGCTGCTATCGTCTACCAGTAAAACAGATGTGATTATAAGAGAATTTGACGCGGTTATATCCAGGCTAGATTCGCTAATGGATAAGAGATTTTGTGGCTCTTCTTCTGTATTAATTAGCAAAGATTGATCGCTTATGATATGGATACTTGTAATGGCTAAATTGTATTGTACAGATTTAGAATTAGTCATCAAAGAATTATCTTTAGTGGCAATGGGTAACATCAATGATGAATCATCTCCATATTGAGAGATACCATTAGTATTTATTAGCGCTATTAAATCGGTTGTAACTAATGTGGATTTATGATTTGACAGGAAATCTTCTGTGTTCGCGATCAGCAAAGATTCATCTTCATCACTTGAGATATTGATGTTGGTTGATATTGTAAAGGAGGTAATCTGTTTTGAATCAGAGTTATTTGTTAGCAAGCTATCTTCATGATCAGTATTTGTAGTCAATGGCAGACTGCTTATAGAAGCTGTAAAGCTGTCATCGTCTATTGATAAAACAGATGTGATTATAAGAGCATTCGATGCGGTTATATTCAGGTTAGATTCGCTGACGGATAAGACATTTTGTTGCACTTCTCCCGTGGTAATCATCAGCAAAGACCCGTTTTGGTCACTTAGGATATTAACATTTGTTGTAGTTATATCCTTTTGTACAGATTTAGAACTAATCACATACGAATTATCCTCAGTAGTTATGGAGAATACCAGTAAAGAATCCTCTGCATATTGAGAGATATCAATACTGTTCATGATTGTAGTAGATGTTGTTATGATTAACGTGGATTGATGATTCGATAGGAAATCTTTTGTATTTGTGATCACCAAAGATTCGTCTTCATCACTTTGGATATGGACGTTAGTTGATATGATAGTGGTAGCAGTTTGTATTGAATCAAAGCTCTTAGTCAATAAACCATTATCAAGACCAATATCTGGAGTCAATAACAGGCTGTCTGAAGAATCGACGAGACTATTATCATCCGTTAGGAAAATGGATAGCATCGCAGACGGATTGGATACAGTGGATTGACTATTTTGTTGGTTAATAAAAGGTAAGGATAGATCTACATCGCTTAATAAATCGATAGTTGTTGCAATGAAATCCTTTTCGTTCGATTTAGAGTTGGCAAAGAATGAATTCTCTGCTGTAGCAATTGAGGATAGAATGGACGACTCTTCTCTGTTTTCAGAAGTATTATCAAGATAGTTTAATGTTGCCGATGCCGATACTTCTAATATAGATTTAATGTTGGTTAGTACTTCTTTTGTATCATCAATCAGTAAAGATTCATCTTGATCGCTCAGGATATTAACAGTAGCTGATATTATAATAGTATTCGTTTGTGTTCTATTGAAATCTGCAGTGGATGGACCAGCATTCGAACCTGATGCTACAATGATGGAGAAACTATCTAAATCACCTTCAATACTGCTATTATTGATTGGAAAAATAGATGGGATTAGAACCAAATTGGATTCGGTGATGGAAGCAAGATTTTGTTCACTATCACTAGCTAAGGATTGATCTGGATGATTTAAAATACTGCTATGATCGAAGAATGTTGATAAGATAGATGCTACCATTACTGGAGTTGACAGAACGTTACTAAGTAGACTTACATTACTTATAAATGAAGGCTTGTCTTGGTCAATTTGCTCTATCGTATTGCTACTTGTTACACTAGATACATTTTCTATCAAGTTGCTAGATGGATTAAGCGAGTAATCCTTTGAGGTTATAGCTTGCTGAAAGGATACGCTTTCTAGATACTCGAAAGCGCTATGGCTGTCCACTGATGAGATCAATCCAGTATCAATTTCCGTGGAGAAAATAGTGGATGCAAGATTTTTTGAATCTGTGACTATGAAAGAGTTCTTTCCATCGCTTGGAATAGCGATGCTAGCGATTGATGTAACAGATTCACTCTCTGAGAAGTATAAGGCGCTATTCATTGGCACGCCAACATTAGCAATCGATGATAAACTCTCGTCGTACTCTAATTTACTATGACTACTATCACTTATTGGCAAGATGGATGCAGCTATAACTAGAGTAGAAGTAATGCTATTGAAGCGATCATATGTGTTTATTATCGATAAAGAGTTATCCTGATGACCATCTTGGTTACTTTGCGCATAATGGCTTGGAGTTTTTAAAGTAAAAGTATATTCCGTTTCAATTGAAGATGCTATTGTAGGAAGTTCTTCACTCTCTATGGTTGAAATGAAATGGTCTTGATAATCTGATATTCTATTGCTATTTATCGAGGATATGGAAGATATTTTACCTAGAATAGATTCGGTACTCGGCAGCAGAATATTTGTGTCTACGATGGTTAAGATTTCATCTTGGCCACTTAAAGTGTTGATGCTGCTGATTTGTGTAGTAAAATCACCTACCGTATGCTGGATAGAGGAAGTGAGTAAATTGCCGTCAATATCGGCCATGAAAGAAGATCGCTCTGGATGATTGATACTCGAAAATTCTTCGGATGTAGTAGAAAAGGGTGCAGGTAGAGTCGATGAAAGACTGAGTGCATAATCTTCCGGTGTGGTTACTCTTGAGAGTACTTCTTGCTCACTTGAGATATTGATCTTAGAGGTTAAAGTATTCGATTCTTCCTCAATAAAATTAATGGATGAAATGGTAGACACATTTTCAGTGTAAATAATTGTCGATGAAATAGAATGATAGGGGGCAATGCTGTTATTTTCATGTGATATCATCGAGGCCATTATCACTGGAGTCGAATCTATGCTAGATGCCACATCGTCTGTAGCAGAAATGATTGGCAATAGGCTTTCATCATTTATGGCGTTGATACCGGTAGTGGATTGACTGTTATAATTATTTATTGCAGTCATAATCAAGGATGAATTATGGATGGTAGAAAGTTGATTCGTAATGGGAATGGACGATAAACCATCATGATTTTTTAAACTACTCTCGCTGCCTATGGATAGGATAGAAGAGATTTCAATTGAAGTTGATGTATACTCAGACAGGAGATTATGAAATGAATTTTGGATGTTCTGTGTATATGCATCAGTCTCAGTTATAGCAGAATCTCTTATGGAATTGTCCATGAAAGAAGATTGGAAATTATTTTTACTGATAGTAAATGCAGTAATCGGTGAACCATCTTTAGTACCGAAAGTACTGCCACTTTCTTTAATTATATCAACCAAAGTAGTAGTGGTCAAATCAAATGTGATATAAGATGTCAAATTGTTTGTATGTAGCGTAATTTTAGAATTTTCTCCTTCATTTAGGATACCGCTACTTGATATGACAGCATGGGATATTTCCGAATGTAAAGATGGACTATGGAATGAGTTGTCAATTGTAGAAGCGATCGAAAAGTCGTGCTGACTATTTAAAGCTAAACTTGTTTCTTTTTCTATTAAAGAAGTGGTTAAAATTGAAGTAAAACTTTTATCTTGAATACTGAAGGTATAGATATTGGTCTTGCTTATAACAAAATCTTTCACTGAATGATCCACTGAAGAAAGTAGGAAATCAGATTTGGTAATGCTAGTCAATAATGAATTATCTTCAACATCAGTAGTACTGCTACTTTCCTTTACTGTTATAACTAAAGTTGTGGTTAAATCTGAGGTTATGGTAGTTGCCAAGTTGTCTTTATCTATCCTACTTGAAGAATTTTCTTCTTCATTTAGGATACTGCTACTGGATATGACGATATTTGTAATATTCGAGGGTAAAGGTGAACTCTGAAACGAGTTTTCGGTAGTGGTAGCAATTGAAAAATCATTCTGACTACTAGATACCATACTAGCTTCTGCTTTTATGAAAGAGGTGGTTAATATCGAAGTAACTATGGTTCCAATGGAAAGATTTTCTGTGTCAAAACTCGGCAAAGATTCCTTTTGATCACCTAAGGTATTAAGGTTTTCTGTTGATTTTGCAGGTATTGAAGACGAAAACTCACCAATGGAATCCGTGAAATGGTTTAGATAGTTTAGACTGTACCGGTCATCAGTAGCTGCAGTTGAAGAAATGAAAGTTGAAGTTGACGTCATGACTAATAGATAATTACTGAATAAACTTTTATCTTGAATACTGAAGGTTTGAATTTTGGTTATGCTTATTACAGAATCTCGTACCAAATTGTCCAAAGAAGAAGATAGAAAATCAGATTTAGTTATCGTAGTCAATAATAAATTGTCTTCAATATCTTCAGTCCCACTGCTTTCCTTTACGATGTTAACTAAAGTTGTAGTCAGACTGGATGTTATGGTTGATGCCAAATTGTCTGTATCTATCTTATTTGAAGAACTTTCGTCTTCATTGACGGTATCACTGTTGGATATCGCGACATTTGATGCACTAATAGCCAGAGATGAATTCATTAAAACAATTTCGGTAGCGGTAATGACTGAAAAAGTATTTTGATCACTGGAAATCATGCTGTTTTCTTTCAATATAAAAGATGTGATTACGCTTGTAGTAATTGTGGTTATCATGTAAAGATTTTCTGGATGCAAACTCGATAACGAGTCATTTTGATCCGGGGTATTTAAACTTCTCGTCGATATGGTATGGTCGAATTTTAACGATGACAAAATGTCTGTGGGCAAAATTAATGGCTTTTCGCCTTGATCATTTGGAATGATGGTAGTCGTAACGGATTTTGTAGAAGCTTCCTCCGTTAACGGCAAAGAGACTGTAGATGAGAATTTATCACTCGAATGGATAGAATCATCTACACGGTTTAAACTATTGCTATTCTCTAGAAGTAAGAGCGTAGGCATTTCGCTTAAAGTTGATGAAGTGTCAACTAGAAAGGTAATAAACGAATTTTTATCCTGATAAGTTATGATATCGTCATTGGACATGCTTGCAGTCGATTCTTTGACTGCATTATCCAAGGTGGAAGACAGGAAATCACGTTTAGTTATTGTAGTCAATAAGGAATCTTTAACATTCACAGTATTGCTACTTTCTCTTACCATATCAACCAAAGTTGTAGTTAGAGTAGATATTACAGATAATATTAAATTCTCGCCTTTCATCGTATCTAAAGAGTTTTCTTCATGTAGGTTACTAATAGCTGATGTTATAATATCGGACGAACTAGAATCAAAAGACGAAATAACGAAAGAATTTTCTGTAGCAGTAGTCAGTGATAATTTATCTTGACTTCTGGAAGCTTTACTGTCGTCTTCTAATAAGATAGACATGGTTAACACGGAAGTAACCGTTGTTTGACGATCCTCTGTATCTAAACTTTGTAAAGATTCCTGTTGATTATTAAGAGTATAAATACGGCTCGCTGATATGATACTCCCATTAGAAGAAGAAAATCCCATCCATTCTAAGGAGGCCTCGCTGGAGCTGGCTTTGCTAGTTTCAGCAAGAACATCTGAAAATATAGTAAAAGTAACAAGATTATTCGTTGTTGTGGAGGAATGATATCGACACTTTTGATTAGTAAAACTAATACAGCTTGATAAAGCGGAATAAAGGTGTATATGTTACGGCCTATATATATTTAGCTATGCTAGCTATTAGACTTGTTTTTATAACAAGTGAAGAAGCTTGAAAGCGTCCTAAAATATCACCTTTAATTTCTGATGAAGTTAGTGTAGAAAATGCAGTAACTGATGTGAGATCACCAAAGGAGCTACTTGATCCTGAGAAAATGTGAGATCCATCGTCTAGCAGTGTTAAATATTCCGTAATTGTTGTTGGTTTATCAAAACTCGATTCAGTAATTTGCAATCCTACGTGATCCAGGCAACACACAGGTTAAACGAAAGTTCAATTCTTACAGATTAGTGATCAAACTTATAGCTAATAATCTTAAGCATTGAGTAATTCATCAATAAATTCTCTAAAGTTAATTTTGATTTTCTGTTATGCCCAGTTATACCTGCAGTTGCACTGGATTGCAAGGATGGGTAGGAAACTTCATCTACATCGGTGCTTTCCGTATGTACAAATTGACTAAGGAAATTGATTTCTTCACTATTAAAGGAAATTGAATGGCCATCTACCACAATTCTTAGGTACAATATTAATATCTAAGTACAATTTTAGAGAAATACATTAGGAAAAAATAATATAAAGATAAATAGATTGATCAGAGTAGACAAATTTTAAACTTACGTAGCCTAATTTTAATAAAGCTGCAACTTTCATATTTCACTTATCCACAGCCACCTTTTGCCATTAGTCAGGACTATAAATCAACAATAGCCAAGGTTTGGCGATTCAGAAACAAATTAGAAATTTAAATTAGGTTGCACATACTATTTCACTCATGCGATCATCATGTGATAATTTATACATTAAATATCTTTACTAACTAGTAAATATTATCAGCCAAAACTAGTTGTTCACCATCTAGAATTATTTCGCATCATCAGTGGTTTAAAAATCCAGCATGTCTACTCAACACCTTGGATCTTTGATCTTTAAGATTATACTCAGAACTTGTTGTCATAAGTAATTCCAAATCCTGTTTTCACTATCTGCTAGAACTACATGGGCCTTTTCATTATTTTATACGTAAAAATCCCGAATACCTTATTTGAGTCATTTGAATTCATGATCTCGCTATTGTAATAGTAATTAAAACGTCCTTAAAGGTACAGCATATATTAATTTCTTTCCTGCTTAATTACCTAGAGCTCAATAAAAATAGGAAGAATCCCTCAGTATTTGATATTTAAATATATATAACTTTTCTTGTAATAGTTCTAATCCATAATATCACCATCAAAGTCACGTTCAGTTTTATTTTTGATTCTAGCGAAGCAGTAACTAGAACTTGACGGCAATCAATCACCCTTATTTGAGGAACTTTAATCAAAAATCATCTCTCACGAAAACTTGAAATGCAATACCGGTACTTACCATTAATTGTAGAGTTTAAATTTATTTGTGATATGAATAAGCCTGTAGTTTCCTTCTTGGATTGGCTCCACTAGTGTCTGGTGATGAAAATCGTTTTCATGAATTTGAGCGAAAAAGTACAAATCCTACTATTACCCAAATCTATTTAAAAATATTTATTGTAGTTCCGAATATGAACAAGTCAAGAGTGCTCTTCTCTAATCTGTGATAACTATACTATAGCAAGGGGTAAAAAAGTCGCAATATCTCGACTAAATCAGTATCAAAATAATTATTCTACCATGAATGAAGATCACATTCGACTTATGGACCTCGTCAACTAATTTCTTCTCCAATCAATTCGGAATAATCATGAATGAGAAAGAAGCATTTTTCTATTATGCAACTGATGCTGTGACAACTAGTGAATCCGCTTAAAATTTTTTTTATGCAATTATCATAACATTTAATTTATTTGTCACTATTTGAAAGGGTAAATAAGATTATATCCGCTAGGATAGAACAATAATCTTCAGCACAACAATAATAGCGATACTGATTAAAAGAAAGATACGCGTGGATGATAACATTCATAAACAATATCACACTATTAGATATTATTGTTTTGGCTATAATACTATTTCCGTAATCTTAATACTGGCTATTATTGGGTTATTTTTCAATTGATGACGGCATATGATACAGAATGCTATCATATACGATGATATCACAGCGTTAAATCATTCGTCTAGCTAGCTAAGGGGATTAAGCATGCTGCATTACGATAATTCTACTCGCTTCAATCCTTGAAGCCGTCTCATTTGCATATCACCATGATTTTAGGATGCAATTACTTTATGTCTTCCCCATTCTAACACTTCGTGATCATTTTTCAATGGATGCTTTCATAGCCATTATAAACATGTAATTTCTTGCTATGCTTCCGTACCGATCACGCGATGTGTTCCTTTAATGTTCTTAAGCTCTTATTAGCAAGACAATTTATTAATAATAAAATTCGTTTTTGATGCACGTGGATGAGACGATGATAACAAACAGGAGTGCAAGAACTGTGGATACAATCACAGTACTAGTGGCGATCTTAAAACATTTTTAGACGACTGAATCCTTATTGATCTGGTCATTTATAATATTATTATTATCTCAAGACTTGCTTGAATGGGACGAGTATTCTCTTGGATCTTATTAGCTTATAATATGTAGTGCAGCTCAAATTTGCTTCAGATCAAAATATATTATATATTATTATAGATATTCCTTGGTAGTAAGCTGTAGAGTAGGAGAGAGAAATCACGCTAACAAAGTGAAAATTTTAACTTTTTTTTGTCCGTATAGCGAAGCATACCTGCTTAGTGTTGTAATATACTATTTGTATCATCACATAGTGTACTTGTATACTAGGAAACAAGTCCCAGTAATTTATAATGAAGAAGTATAAAGTTGATGAATAAAAGTTAATACCACTAAGTGAAAGATGATTGATTAATTAAAAATGGAACATTGAACTGGAAGGAAGTATTATGTGAATAAAGTGAGATCCTAAATCCAATTTCTCTTCGTAGCAAAGTCAACATGCATCATGATTGTAAAGACGCCAGTTGCAGTAGATTAAGAAATATATTGTGCTTTCAGCATTTCCTTGATCATAGATATCCTAGATTACTTTAAATACACCTTCTATTTAGGTTCTCCTGCCCTAGATAAAAATGTAGTACATCCTGTTATACCGTATACAGCAATTACGAGCAGTTTAACCATTTCTTACCATCCTTCACTCTTCGCCGTTCTATTTACTATTATAAAAAAAAATGACGTATTTCATCCTGAAATCTTACTCACAACATGCTTTCCATCTTAAATAATACAAACAATAATACTACTTATTCCTGTCTCTAATTTCATTTGTGCTAGTTACAGTGCTTGTATTTCTCACATTGTACATGGCAGCTTATACGCATTCAATGCTTTCACTCACTATCCCATTTTTGAATGCAAATTGTTATCTACCATAAAATATCTGCTTACTTTTAAGGGCATTTGTGCCATTCTCTAAATGGCAACTAATCCTATATCCTACCGATCCATTGAATTATCCATATACAATTAGTCTTATTCTACGTTATGTAACATAACTAATTATAATTATACTCAATTGTTACGAAACATAAAGTTGCTATAAATATGATCGACAGTAGGCGAAAGAGGATTGACCACAATTTCGCATTTTTAATGACTTTAGCTAATTACATTAGTTATGTGTTAGGGAATACAGTTGAAGTATGCATATATTAACATATACACTACGGTATATAATTTATAATTATACAGAGTGCTCTCATACTATCTCGCAATTGGAAAACATAATTCATTGCCTTTGAAAAAGTTTTGCAATCTATAATGCTTTGAAACTTTATATGAGCCTGTAAATGATGATAGGATAGCAGCTATTTGAACTAAAATTGCTTGTTACAACAATATTCTCATGAAATCTATATGGAGATTGGCCTGATTAAAGAATTTTTTGAAGTCTTGGTTATAGAAGAAGCTATCTATCTTTATTGAAAAACGAATTAGCGAATAAAGCCCTTTACCCTTAAAATAACTTCTTCATCGTTAACTTGTTTTATTCATTGTACGTAAATATTAATTTCGTGTGTACCAGCAAAGGCTGAGAAAATCATAGAAGCTCGGCGTAATTATAGCTCAAAGTTGGATGGTTTGACATCACTGATCATGAGTGTTTAATAGTTGTCTTTTATTCTACTCAAAGTATAGTCGGCGTTGTATTAATATACTGTATAATATACTGTATACCAGGCAATCGGTCTTGGATAATAAAAGGAGGTTAATCTACACCTTTATGCTATGCAATCGTTTTGGATAATTATATAATAGACGTAAGTTAATCCATGCATTCGTAGATGAACTTAGCCTGCTGTTGACTAAATAAAGAACCTGTTATGTTGCCTTTATTATTAAAAACGCTGGGTATTTATAGATATTCCAGTTTACACATTTTGCCTTTTTACGTCGTGGCATTTTAAGCTTACATCTAATTACTAACTATTATAGCTATTATTTACTTTACAACATATACATATATATATAATAAATTATCAGTCCGCCTTTTACAGTATAATCGTGTACGGTATTACAAGACTACATACAAGTCATCATATTGTAAGTACTTATACAGATGATATTCATGATATTCTAATCATATACTTAACGCTCTATCTAATAGCTAATGTAACATATATCGTAATATCTAACACTATTTACAACATTATCGCAGAGTGTTTACTCTAAACTTTTGGATTGAGTGTCTTTGTTACAAGCAATTTGTGGCAGAGAGATACAATAACTATTCCATGAAAGCCATATTGTACACTTGATTATTCTCACCTTGTTATGTATTCCCAAGTGAATAATAATTAATACTGAGAGAATACCGCTTAAAATCTACAGCAAATAATTTTACAGTTTTGATGTTGCCCTTGTTACAAAGTCTACTGGAAAATATTAGTATTTTCGGCTCTTGATTATTCTTAAGCTGACTAGTTCCCTTCGTCCACAAAGACCGAATTGCATATAATTAATTTAAGCTCTTTGCATGATCTTAATTCACCCAACTGAGCTGTATGATAGCATATTGACACCGCTTGAATATGCTTTTCATACAATTTTATTTATTTTAACTTCTCAATAATGAAATTGGTATTACGAATGACAGACAACTCTTCATTTATAGGACAAATTGAAAGAATGAATCGCCCTGTAGATTGTATGTATATATACACTCGTATACGTTTATGGTCGCCTATTCGAAAATTTTTCTAAGGTTTATCAAAGTTAGAAAATATTCCCCAGAAAATAACGTAAATAACTCGTTCATTATGCTAGGAAATTAAATTGACCGTGCAATAAAATTCAAATCCAAAGAAAACCTTAGCATGGAGTAATAGTAATAGCTTGTCTTCCAATTTATTGGGAGTGCAATCTTAACGAAGGATAAAAACTACCCATTAGAGAAAGATTTTACTTTATATGCAATTGACAAAAACATCATTTATCGTCTGATAAGTAAAATTAACTTGCAAATTAGTGCAGTAGCGACTTCTATTGACACCAATATACCACATATTACTATCTACGTTTTCCAATAAGGCATAAATAACTGATAACCTTGTTCATAAACCTTTAATCGATAATGTTCTTGTAATCATTAACAATGGATAATACATCCCTATTAGTATAGAATCTCTTATATTAATTTCAACAGCTATTTTAGTTAGTTAATTTTGCTCACGATACAGCTGGTCCTATTTATTTGAACGTGATGATCCTATCAACATCTACTATTTCTATAATACTTTAGCTTATTATAGTTCGTCAACAGTAGCAAAATGCAAACCTTTTACCACATAAAAACTTTAAAATAAAATTTAGTAACAGCCATAGCTGAAAACTGGCCTTTTCGTTTCTTACCCTAACTTCGTATCACTTTGTATTTTCGATTTAAATAATATTTATGAGAGTTCAGATGAAAAAAACTACAATTGAAGAATAACTAAGTTTGACATATAGGATATAGACTATCTATTGAAATTCTATTGAAATTGCAATTATAATAGAGTGTATTAATTTGACCCAAAGTTCTGACATAAGAGAATTATTGCTAATCTAAAAAGGACGAGTGCTAGGAATAACGAATAATTGAACTCTATTAAATTAAGGTTAGAATTACCTTGTTCAGTGCTCATAACCTTGCATATTTAAAAATTCAGCTCGATGTATCCTATCCACATTCGGCTGCAGAAATATAATCTAATGACAAAAAACACAATGTAGAAAACAATTTCACTATATTGCAAAATTACAGAAGCTTTTTAAAGATCAACACCCTTAGGAAGACTTTCAATATGCTTCAATCCCTTAGGATGTTTCTTAATTCTATGGAATGCCATTAAATCTGAATTCTTCTGGAATCTCACTTCTCCCTTATTAGGCATAGCTGCCAACAATCCCAAGTGCTATTTTATCTCCAAATGGAGAAATCGATTAAAAGTTTTAGTATCAACCAAAGCTACTGCTTTAAATCCCCATATAGAAGCGAAATTGCAGCTTTAAGTGGCACGAAAAACATAGATTAATTATTAATAGCAACAAGCAGCCGTTTCCCCGTGGCAGTTTACCGGAAACAAAGAGACAATTAGACCACCGTGGAGTATCTTGCTGATGAACAGCATGACTCCAGCTACATTAGTCATGATAGCATTTCACATTTTTAATACGACAATGCATAAATTATCAGCAATGTACCCCCGAATGGATTGTGCTATCTACGCAAGAATTATTGTTCATATTAAAAGTGCGGAAAAATATTTGTTTTGAACATCGATGTGGAATTACCCTAATTTTTGGAATCGGATCATTTTGTCATGTATTCAACCGATTTGGACTAAACGATACAGCCTACAATATAATAACCATTTCTAGTATTATATTTAACTGCTAGTTTTGAAGTTGAAGAAGTAAACCTTTAATTGTACGAATAATTATCTTCATACGTGACCTCTGTTCAATCGATTCATGATGCTTGTTATAAGATTTCACTATGATCATTAATATAACATCATATTTCCCTTCAAATTTCCTTCGATGTAATATCAAGCACATAATACTAGTCTATCTGGATGGAGTTTTTAGGCCAATAGAACAGAGTCAATTAGCTTACTGTAATAAGACATTTACTAAGCTGCAAGCTCTTTAATCACTAATGGATATTGTATGACCCATAGTTATAAGCTTATTATAATAATAACTTTCCAATATTAAAGTGCCTTCAAATTTTCTCGGCACTCGCTGACCAATTATGTAATGATTATAAAGTATGGAACGGCCGTTATCTTGACTTTGTTGAGCTATCTTACGAAATAGGAATGAAATTTATAGCAATATATTCGAGTGATTGCGAATCTAGTTTAGGATCTATAAAGTGATACAAAAATTCTGTCAATCACTATATGCATGCATAGCATGCTCATTTCTGTTGGGTTTCGCCATCTTCCCCCAAAAATGAATACTAGTACATCTATAGTAGAGCTATAGAAGTGAATGGATGTGTATCGTAACCATATACCACCAAGCACCTTTCATGAGGAAGGGTAATCATCAGATTCGCTTGATTTAAAGCAATCATTGAAGAAGAATCGATTGATATTGACTAAATCATTGTGTAGTTGCCGTCATTAAATGTCATTTCAATGTTGTAATAAAGCTGCTGGAAAAGTTATTCTTATCAGCAGGTTATGTCGAGTAAACTAAGTAGAACTTGAATATAATACCCAATCTAGAGCTGATGATAATAAGTATATACCCGTACAATAATATTTATGACAATTTCAGTAGAATGATTGGAACTTTGAAAAATATAATACTAATCATAGAATTGTTTTCATTATACGTAGCTCTTTAAGTATTAAGGGATTTGTTACTAATTTTTATCTTGTAAATAAGGTAGGTTAAATATTCAAGCAGATATGCATTTCTTACGCTTTTATTCTTAGTTCTCCTTTTTCAAGATCTATTGCAAGAAGCTTTCTTCTTCGACTGTTAGAATTTGTTACACTATTTCATAGTGAAGTATCTCAATCATTAGAGAATCAAAAATATAATTGGTTATTATAAAATTCTTCTTGTAACTCACATGCTGGGTAGAGTTAGTAGAACAGATTTATTACAAATGCAAAGGCATTGTCTACGATAACGTTATAACATTTGACAGTACTGCATCGCTAGTCAGCTTTTAAATTGAAGAAATTAAATCGCAACTGTATAAATGACTTCCATAGGTAAACCCCAGTTCAATCCATTCATTTATAATTTGTATTACAAGATTTACCTTGGCCATGAAAGCAAATAGTATCATCCTCTTAAAATTTAGCGTCGGTCCTATATCATAAAGCATGCTGAATTTTAACTTTAGATATAATATCATGTGAATAATATCATTCTGTCTAGATATCGTTTTCTTGCCAATAGATTGAGTTGATTGGCTTACTGCCGTAGGACGTAGACTAAGAGCTAGACCTTTAGTTGTTGAAGGATATTGATTCTTGTTTATATGCTCGTTATGATAATAACTATCCAATATCAAAGTGTCTTTAAAATTAACATCACACTCGCTGGCTATTTATGTATTGATCATGAAAAGTCCAAAATTCATTACTGTAATGATTATCTACGAAAATAGATTTAGCAATCAACCACATCTACGTTTATCTAATTATCTTTAGGTTGTTAGTCTATCCTACAAAATAGGAATTTAATCCATAAATATTCGAGCTTTCACCTTTTGGGAATTCAAGAAAATAAATAAAACCGGCATCTTTACATTCTTAGATCTCTAAAATAATCTAGAAATTCTGTCTATCGTGACATGCATGTATGGGGTATCCATTTCTTTTGGGATTCGAATTCTTCCCCGAGGATGAATGCGTGTATATTAGTTTAGTAGAGATAAATGGACGTGTATCACAACTATATACGAAGTATCCTTTCAGGAGGATGGGTAATCATCAGGGAAAGACAAATCCCTGGTGTACTCCTAGTTAAACATACAATCGTAGGGAAAAGGATACACTTTGGCAAGTAATCTTCGAATCCGTCAGGGGCTGTTCAACTCAATAAAGACGCTTTGTCCATTAAACATGGACTGACAGTAATTCAACATAGTGGTTAGAATAATTGGGATACTTTCAACAGTAATATCAACTCCCCCAATTTTAAATCAAAATACGATAGACATACTTCAGTCATTACTGTAGAATATGCAATATCTTATACAGTGAAAAAGTAGGGTATCGACAGATAATACTGTATCATAATCATCATCACAATTCATTATGTAAACAAATAGCAACAATCCTGTAATGAATCCATATTATTTTGCATAAATTCGAATAAACTCAGCTCAACCTCATGAATCGAACTATCGCCCAAAATGAAGTAAGTAGCACTAGTCGAACTTTCCGCTCGTGATGCTGCAGCTATCTGTTTTCAGGGAAGAATATCTCGATAGACTTTTAAAACAGTAGTGCTGCTAATGCGGTGCTACAACCCTTTACTTGCTCATAGCTGAATAGCAGTGTAGACCATGATTATTTATTTACAGTCTATAACCAGATCTCATTAAATCATCGAAAAGGGAAAAAATCTGCTTAGGAATCATTTAGAAGGTGATTTTATAGTAATTTGCGTAATTTATGCAATATTGCTACATTATAATATTAAAATAATAAACAATGCTGCTTATTTATGCCATAGTGATCATCATCTCGACTTACAATTGGAGAGCAAGCGAACAACATAAAAGGGCTGATCTTCTTACAAAATTCAATTCATCACCAGCACCGGTAGTTTCTAAACTAAAAAGGCGATCATTAATTTGGACTCGTTAAAGTTTTAATCTCTCAAGTCAGTTTCAATCTAATTATCGTTGACATCAAGTGGCAAAATGGTGAGAATAATTTAGAATGTACTGTTTTTTGTTCTTAATTTAAATTCTTAACCTGCTTAGCTAGCTCGAATAGATATTAGTCTTAGTTTTTTGTAATAATAATGGTAGTAATTGTTGGTATTATTGTCATACATAGTAAGTTTATTACTAACCATTTCATTTAAGAGTTTATAACATTTAAAATTTAAATAATTAGTCTCAATTCTTTATTTAGCTTAATTCATTGCTAACTTACGTCAATGGAATGCATGAGAAACATTAACTGATTTTGCTTTGTCTTTGAAAATATAGGTACGCTCCACCATTTCAAAATTGTTGATAATCCCAGTAATGATGATTCTTTTAATCGCCTTACCCTATGGTAGTGCACGATCTTCTCAATCCGAAGATGCAATGTGCAAGGAAACAAAATTGGGTTCGCATTCAGTGAAAGAAATCGATAACACCAAAGGTTTGAAGCATACATCCACAAAGATTAAAAAATCGCTAGAAACAGACAACTTTGGTTTCACTTGCTTTGTCGCTGAGAAACTACAAGCATTCATACCTCCACAAGTATTATCCAACTTTACGCTTCGTGGGCCTTCTCAATATGCCTATACAAGCTGTGATTATGCAGGCTGTTCACCTAAAATGATTGAAAAATGTGAAAAAGCGAATATGAAGCAGCGAATTGAGTTTGAATACGATGTTTTAGATGACAGTTGGCCCTCAGTGGATAAGAAAGCAGTGTTTTCATTATATGTACCAATCCATTGTGCATGTATACAACAGGAAGTAAAATTTAAATTGATAGTAGAACCGTAATTTACTTTCTGTTATGCTGTATAAGTCAAAGATCATAACTTGCCATAGAAGAAGTTTAAATTAATATCAGATAAAGAATTATTAAATTTAGTACCACGATAAAATACTTTTGTATCCTTCCCTTGTTTATATTAGTGGCCGTTTTGCCCTTAATTATAAATTATATTCGGGTCATATACATCCCGTTTAAGCTTATATATTGTTCAAGTTGACATGATTATAGAAAGATGTATCAAGTACTACTTCTATTTATATATCTAATAGGCATAGACTAACTTCGCTTATTTGCCCTGGCAAGCTTTTCCGCGCTACATCCAATTTTGCAGAATTTAAATTTATCATGCAATGTTGGACTACTATCAGTATTGTATATCACGACTGTGAATAATTTAATTATCTATAGCAACTAAGTAAACAAGAATTTCTACCGTAATAACTGATTTTGTTGTCGTTGTGAAAGTAAGACATAGAAAAATATGGTATCCGACTAATACAGTTTTCTAGTAGGCTTTATCTTGGAATTTATTGATAATATCATAAAATTGACATATTACGCGTGTAATATTTTTAATCGATAACTATGTTAATTAATATTTCTATCTTTAAGTATTGATAACTAATGGATAGTGCCATTGAAGTACAAATTGACTCAACTTTTAATAAAGTTTAAGTTCACTTTTTATCGCATAAAGACCAGTGGTTGCTGTAACTTTCTGAGGATACGGAGATCATTGGTAGTTACTCACATACTATAGGGAGAAATCAAGAAGGATGAAACAGACTTACAGTGTCATTTTAGCTATACTACTGTATGTACTATCAGCACAAATAAAATAAAATTGGCCAAATTGTTAAGTTTAGGGACCCAAAGTTTAAATTTAAATAATAAGATTCATCGTATCCTAACTGTATGCATATTGTCAAACTGTAGTTGTATAAACCCTGGTATTAAATTATTAAAAATAGACAAAGAATAATACCGTAAAACAGGCAAACGTTGACGATGCAATTTAAGCTATTCTCATACAATCTTGCTTGGATCACAATCTAAGCTATCTTAGGGGCTGCATACAGTTACTTTATTCGGTGCTCGTGACCTTGCGGATTTGGAGTTTTAGCAAGATGTACTGTATCTACATAAGGCTATAGTAATAAAATAGAATTTCAAAATCACAATGCTGAAAACTATTTGCACTATACTGCAAGGTTTTAGAGAAGTTTTAAACGATCAGTACCCGTAGGAAGACTTTCAATGTGCTGCAATCGCAAGCAATCTCCCTTAATTAATCCTCTGAAAGCTACGACAATATATGAACTCTTAGGGAATATCTCCTTTCTCTCTTGGGCATAACTACCAACGATAAGCTGTTCTATCCTATCTCCAAATAGAGAAATCGAAGAAAACTTTTAGCATCTGCCAAAGTCGCTATCTGTAGAAACCACATAAAACAACATTGAGTGCTACGAACAATGTTATAAATATTAAATGCAATCGCTACTCCATTACAGTTGGCCGAGAACGACGAGACAGTTAGACTGTTGTCGAGTATCTTGCTGACGACGAGCATGACTCTAGCCAGTTAGTCATGATCGTATTTTAAAAGGTTAGTATTAGATTGAATAAATTAGAAATGTATCCCTGAAATAGATCGTACTATCTACAGTATACCAGAATCGATATTCATACTGGAGTGAGAACAGAAATAGTGATCTTGATCATCAAGGAAGAATTGCCTAATTTCTTGACTCAATCTATTTGTCATGAACACAATCGATTTAGGTTGAACGATGTAGCCTATATAGCATTTTACAACATTACGCTTGACGGCTAGTTTATAAATTGAAGAAGTGAAACTGCTACTGTACAAATAATAATTTTCATAGATAATCCTTCCTCAATCGACTCATTTATAATATATGTTATTACAAGATTGCGATGATCATTAATTTGATATGACATGACCTTTCCCGTCAAATTGAGTATCAAAATTTATCATGAGGTAAGCCGCTTTTTAATCTTTGACATAATATCATGCAAAGAATGAATGCTATTCTATCTGGGTGCAATTCTCATGTCAATAGATGGAGTTAATTGGCTTACTGTAATAGAATGTAGATTAAGAGCCAGCCAGTTACTGTTGAAAGGATACTAACTCACGGTTATAAGCTCGTTAGAATAGTATCTACCCATGTCCTTTATCAAAATGTCTTTAAAATTAATACTTTATTGGCTAGGTATGTATGCAATAATTGGTTGGCGTCGAAAAGTCGTTACCGTCATGATCATTTACGAAAATCGGCATGGTAATCAATCAAATACAAGTTCATCTTGTTATCTTTTGGTTGTTGACCTATCTTATAGACAAGGAATGAGATTTATAGCAAAGTATTTGAACGATTTCCAATACGAACTTTAAGAAAATAAACACAACCGGCTCCAATACAGTCTTGGATCTATAAAAATTGATCAGAAAATGTGTTAATCACTACATGTATTTATGGGGTATCTATTTGTGGGAGTTCGCTTTTTTCCTCAAAAATAAATCTATTTACAGTACAGTAAAGAATTAGAGATAGATGGACATGCATCACGATCATGTACAAAGGAGCCTTTCAGGAGAAAGGGTAATAATCACATTCACTTAAATTCAAACTATTATTAAAGAGGAATTAATCAATATTGGCATTATCAATCATCATGTAATTACTGCCATGTATCAAATGTCATTTAAATGTTGTAATGAGCCTGTTAGATTATTTATTATTGCCAACAGGTTACGTAGAAGTAAAGTAAGATAGAACCTGAAATAGTACCCAGTCTATATGAGTAATGTTTACCATAATTAATTTAAGTTTATTGATTTCAGCTTGATTGCAGCATCGTAGAATTTAATGAATACTAATTACATGATTGCTTTCTCATACTAATTTCTGTAAATGTTAAGAGATCAAGTTTGCAATTTTAATGTTGTAAATAAAGTAAGCTAAATATTTAAGCAGTTATATTTTCCGGTCACTATTGGTCTCTGTCCTTCTATCCTAAGATCTGATGTCGTAAGAACTTTCCCCCTCATCTTTTAAGAGCATTTAGTGCTATTAAGTAACATCTCAATCCAAGAACAACAGTAATAAAATTGATTATTATAAATTTTTTGTATAATTTACATACTGAGCCGTGTTAGTAGAACAGGTTTTATTGCAAACGTAGTGATATAGTTTATGATTATATTACAAAGTTTTACAGTACTGTATGGATAGTTTTTAAGTTAAAGAAGTAAAACGACAACAGTGTGAATGGTAAGCTTCATAGGCTACTCTTGATCAATCGATTCATAATACATGGCAAAACTTTTTGCCGTGATTATGAATATAAACAATACCATCTCTGAAAATTGAGCACCTGTACTTTATCGCGTCGTAAGCGGAATTTTAACTTTCGATGTAAATAAAACGATTTTACCAAGATGTAATTTTCTTGTCAATAGACTAAGTGATTAGCTTACTGTAATAGGGCGTAGATTATACCCTTACTCGTTAAAGGGTAGTAACCTATGTTTATAAGCTCGCTGTAATAATAACTATCCAATATCAAAGTGTTTCTAAATTATTGCTGTACTCACTGGGTATTTATGCGACGACTATATACATGGAGAAGTCACTAATGTAATGATATTCGGCGAATACCTGCTTGGTACTCTATTATAAACAAGTATATCTAATTATTTTCAGGTTGCTGACTTATCCTACAAAATATAAATTCATCGTTAACGTATTTGAGTGATTGTGAATCAGGACTTCAAAGAAAATAAATAAGCTGCGACCAATACAGCCTTGCATCTATAAAGTAATGTGGAAGTTCTGTAAATCACTACATACGGTACATGCATAGCATGTTTATTTCTGTTGGAGTTTGAATCTTTCCCAAGAATGAATACTGGTACACTAGAGTAAAAGGAAAACATAGACGCTTATCAGGACCATGAAGGGAAAAGCTTTCTACGAGGGTGGATAATCATCAGGGAAAGAAAAATCTCTGATACGTTGCAAGTTCTACTTACAGTGACGGGGGAAAGGAAGAATTATGGTGAATAGTCTCTGAACCATTCAGGGGCAACTTAAATCAACACAATTGCTTAGTCTATTAAAATATCGGTTGACAGTAATTCGCCCTAGTGATTAAAATAATTAGGATACCTTCAACAGTAATACCTATTCCTCAATTTTAAATCAAAATACGATCAATTTCATACTATTCTTAATGTAGAACATGCAGCACATTATACAATGGATAGGGTATGGACAGATTATGCTGTGTTATAGACACCAAAATTCATTAACTAAACAAATAGCAGCAATCCTGAATTCACATTATTTATTTTGGTAACTTCCAACAAGCTCAGCTCAACTCCCTGAATCAGTTTATTGCCTAAAGTGGAATCTATATAAGTATGCAAGCCACCTGATGGTGATACTTTGCATATCAGTTTTTTAAGTAGAATATTTCAGTACTCACTCAGTAGTACTGCTAGTACATAGTACTTTACTTGCGCATAGTTGAGCAGTAATGCAAAAGATGGTTATTTATTTACAGTATACAAGCATGACGCCTTAAGATTCAGCAGGGAAAAAAGTCTTCTAATAGATCGATTGGATGGTGATTTTTCTAATTCTTTACCTAATTTATTCAATTCTATGTTTTATCATTAAAATAATAAATAATGTAGCATAACTTTGCTATGGCAATTATAATTTCAACATGCAATTGTAGTGCAAGCGAAAAATATAAAAAGGGCTGATTCTCTTTCAAAATTTAGTTCACCAACAGGACCAGTAGCATCCAAACTAAAAAGGTGGCAATCAATTTGGACTCGTTGAACTTGCAATTTCTCAGCCTAGTTTCATTCTCATCATCAATCACATCAAGCAGTAAAATGGTGAGAATAATTGGAAATACATAGTTTTTTCCAATAGCTTAATTATTTAACCAGCTTAGCTTGCTCTAATAGATATTAACCTCACTTTATTGTAATAGTAAGTTATATACTATTTGACCTGTTTGATCTTCAAAAATATAGGTGCACTCCATTATTGCAAAATTGTTGACAATCCCAGTAATGATGATTATTTTAATCGCCTTACCCTATGGTAGCCCTCGACCTTTTATACACGATGAGAGTGTAGAGAAGGAAAGATTTTTGAATGGGTATCCGTTGAAAAAAAACGACAATACGAAAGATTACAAGCATACTTCTGCAATAGATAAAAAATCGCTAAGAAAAGATAACTTAAATTCATCATGCAATATTAGTCAAACAGTAAAATTGTTCAAGGCTCCAAAGGTATCATCCGATCTAGTGTTTGGCCAACCATTTCAATATTCCTATGTAAATTGTAAATATGTAGGCTGTTCTCCTGAAGTGGTTGCAAAATGTGAAGAAGCAAATCAAAAACAGCGAATCGAATTTGAATATAATGTCGCAGATAAGAGCTGGCCCTCAGCGGATAAAAAATTGATATTATCACTAGTTGTTCCAGTTCGATGTTCATGTCTATAATAACCTAGAAATTTTAAATTGATGGTAAATCCGCACAGTAATTTCCCTTGTACTTTACGACGTACAGGGTAACACTTATAATTACTACGGTACTTGTCGAGAAGGATCTTAAAACCCGATTCTAGAAATTGAATTGCTTAATGCAATAAATCGACAAATGTGTCTGCAACTTTTCTCTTATTTATGTAGTGTAAGTTTTGCCCTTAATTATAATTATATGCGGGTCATGTGGATTCTGTTTTGTACTTCTATGTTGTATAAATTGATATCATTACAGACAGTTGGGCTAAATATTGTTACTAATTATCTATAGAAATTAAATAATACAACTATTACTACCGTGATAACTGATTTTGTTATCGTCGAAGAAGCAAAAGTATTGTATCCGATCGCTACGGAGTAACTTTTGTGTAGCACCTGTAATATAATTTTCATAGGATACTTTATCTAGAAATATATTGATAATAATTTAAAATTGATATCTAGTAATATTTTTAGGGTTAATTGACAACACCACTGTTTTATACTTTTATTTATATACTGAAACTAATGGTTATTGTCATTGAACTATAAACTGACTCAATTTTCAATAAATACATTTAAATTTTAGTTCTCGGTTAAAGAAACCAGTGGTTGATAGAACTTTCTGACGATAAGGAGATCATTAGTATTTAGAGTCGTACTGTAGGGAGATATCCGGGAAGATAAAGTATATGTATCGTGTTATTTTGGATTTACTACTTTAGTATTGTTAAAAATAAAATAAAAATGGTCAATTTATTAAGTTTACGAACACGTAAGTTTAACCTAAATATTAAGCTACATTATAGCCTAACCGCATGCATATTTTCAAACTGTTGTGGTGTAAACTTTAATATGAAGTCATTAAAAATAGGCTAAGAATAGTATTTGCTAGGCTAATGTGCATTTGTGGTGGATCTTGAGGTTGACAAGAGATACCTTTCATAAAATGCAACTCGCACTTTCCTACTAATTAATTGACTTTATTGAAGGTTACACTGCACATACATTAGCAGAGTAATTGAATGATCGTGTGAAGCAATGCCAAAGAAGTCTTAAGACTTTCCTTTTTATAAGATACTAGCTGTAAAAGTAACGGATCGTTTTGTAACTTAGCAGCATCGTACTATACAGATATTTTAATTTCTAAATTCCTATACACGACCTAGACAAGCATTTTCATAACGTAACAAGTTGATAATTCGTAATCTATGATTATTATAACTTATAACTTATCTACTATAGTAATAATTATCAGACAAGACTGTGATATATACCAATCACGAAATTCCAAATTTTAGAAAAAATAAGGGCTTTATTGAATCTTATACAAAGATTAACTACACACAGCTCTACTCTAGCCGAATACTACTACTAAAGACTTCTAGAATGAACTAACAGAATAATCTAAAGTTGCATGCTTTTATACTTTTCGTAGCATTCGCAGCTACATTCCGCATGGCAACCTTTTACCTTATATTACACATAGTTAAATTATTCTTAGTATGACTATTCTACTGCGGACCATCATTAATCCAATATGGATACGACTGCAGTACTTACGTAGACATTATTCACACCAGCCAAAGTACAATGAATTAACCATATCCTAATATATGATTTACAGTTTTATTTTTACCTATAGCCTTATTAGTAACTCAACACCTTACTGTATATAGTCATCTGTACTCTAGCATAGAGTCTCTACCACTACAGTCTATAGTTATAGCTACCAAATATCTCTTAGGATAAATATCTACCGTACATTATACTAAACATGGCTAATAATCTGCAATCACAATACTAGTTACATTACAATGACATGTCGCTACGGTTCGGACTTAGTGTATTAGTGCGACGATACACATATTTTAATGATTAAATGATTATTAGCGACAGCATTGATGAACTGGTTGACGAAATAAATTTAATTAACTAGAGGCAACTTTAGACTTGTGATATGCCTTACGTAGACCGAACGGATTACTACAACTGCTCCTTCGTATGATAGCAATTTTAGCGTGCATTGACTATCAAGATTTTCCACTAGATTAAAGTAAATCTACTTATGCTGCTTTGAAACGAAATAAATGTTATTAAAATCAGCAAGATCAAATTTAAAAATTTCCTAATTTCTAAGATGGCATCGCAATTAAAAGTTGTGATTTCAAATTGCGGCTTGATCTTATAGATTATGGTATGAAAAAAGTCATAACAATTTCTCATTAGAAGTGTCTCATCGTGTTGCAAGCTATCAATCCGGTAATTAGATGACTGGAAAAATAGGAAAATAATTTATTATACACTCACTGTAATATCCAATCTTGAAATAGAGAAATTATGAAAACTTTTATCTTAGGTTTAAATATCCTTAATGGCGGACTATTAAACAGCTACAAAGCTTCATAATAGTATTTACATAAGTTAAGCATAGAAAAAATTCATTACGATCAATTACTGCACTTTGTAATAAAATGTTCCGCTAAACTATATCATGACTTTAACCAAACTTATCATCTTAATACAATTTTATTATCAAAAATCATCGAAAATAGGTAAAGAGTAGGATTTGATTAGTTGTTTGTACATTTTTCAGTGGGCAAGTATGTCACGTTAATAAATTAGAGAACAGTTTAAATTCAACTGGTATTACATACTGTAGGACTATACAATACTTGAAATATTGGAATAATTTTAGCTCACTTCACATCAAGATTATTTATTTTCCTACTCATGTCCAACAGAACTTAAGACGTAGATTTATATAAATATCTTAACTAAAATCATAAGGATAACGAAGTATAAATTGGATATTTTGGTTTGGTTCATATATCCATAGCGACAGTTTATCTTCATGGCGGAATATTTTCTACAAACTGTACAGCTATGAAAGTGTTTAAAAGAAGTGCTAAATGCAAACTTATCAGGTAAAAGAATGAATACTATCAGTTAACAGTTTCTGTCTGTAACCATTTTAAGAATTTCTATCCAATCATGGAAGTCCTATGTTTAGCTTCGTAAATGATAGTTGTATACTCTCCACCTATTTGGCCAGCATATGGTCGAAGAGGAATTTCCTCTGCGTCATTATTGATATAGCCCTTTTCTTTATCGACTAGATCATTATTACCGTCAATCATTTCTTCGTAGTCATCATTAATACTTTTCTTGGTTAGTGATTTACTATAAGAAAAAGTGGATTTTAAGGAATAAATATATCTAAGCTTAAAAACTAAGCTTTATAATCGCTATAATATATCCTAGCTCGCACTTAACTTATTTTACGGGAATTTAACGATATAGATATAATATTGACTTAATTATAGTAATAACACTGCAATGCTATCGATAAGAATGGTAAATTAACTAGTTTTCGTTACCCTTGGCGTCGGTAATAAGCTACAGCCACTAAGAGAATGGCAGTAAATGAACCAAGTCCAGCACCTGATGTAATCAGGATGATGGTAATGGCTAAATAGTAGCAAATAATTTCACTTTATTAGAATAAAGTGTTGAATATTCGATAGCTTCTTAGTAATTTTTGAAAAATGTAAAATGAAGTCCTTACTGCTTAAATTTTGGCAATTTTTGCCGGTAAAAAAGATTGTACAACTGAAATAGAATGATTTACTATAAGTCATCATGGATAATGATATAGAATTATTGTAGAAGTCTTTCAACCGCAATTTAATATGAAATCACCATTGCTATAGCCAATAAAAAACAATATAGTAGGCATAAATGCTATCTTAACCATTCCATTTTGCAATGTTTGAGAACTCACTTATGGAATTGTAAGCTTGATTTCATGCTACTCATCAAAATACTTACATACAAACAATTTCGTTAGCAGTACTATCAACACTGCAATTGCCGCCATTTAAGCAGCTAGTAGCTGTACAAGTCACTGAAAAATGAGTCAAAAATAACAATTAAAGGAGAAATAACATTTAATTTCATCTTTTATTCTATTTGCAGAGAATTCGTAGTATGTCAACAGCTATAAAATTGCTTATCTTGTTGGCTGAAAGCAATTGATTTAATAAACGACCAGCTATAGTACGTTTGTAACTACCTTGAGAAGGATTGATGGTAGATTTCAATGTACACGAGTATTTTCCATCTTCATTAATACATTTTTCATTCGCTTTGCATGGACTTACACTTGCCAAACATTCATTGATGTCTAAATTATAAGTTGGTAAGTCATATACCTTAATTCGCGTAGCTTGATGTAGTTAGCTATTTCTCTGAATATAATTCTTTATTGGCCTTATAGACCTTTATGATTGATTCAGTTAGCCTATGCATGACTATCTTATTTCGTAGCACTAATACCTGAACAGCCTTTGGTGGAAGTGTTAAATTGAAAGCCTGTCGGGCAACGCTGACATTTGAAGCCGTCTTGTAAATCAATGCAGGTTTCTTTTTGGCCTGAACAAGGATCATTATCGACTGCACACTCATTGGTTTCTATAATTATTGTATATTGTAAAATAGAGAAGAGACTAAGCGATTACAACAACAATTTACGGAAATATTTTTTATGTGCTGAAAATATTTAAGATCACCGTATATTACTGATATAAAATATATAATGTTCCAAGCAGACTAAGTACGACAGGATATGGTATTCTATTCATTTTAGAGAATACTAAACCATGATTGATCTTCCAATATTACTAAGTGCCGTTATATTACTTAACAACATCGAGCAGCATTAAAATTATATGCTGTTGCATTATGCTCTAGCTATTTTCATAGCTACTACCGTAATAAGAGTATTAATTAGTCTGAAGAAAAACGAAGCTATCGTTAATTTCTAATTTCCGAATGTATTTTTGTCATCAAATGCAAATCAAGAAAACGAACTAAAATTTGTGACTATTTTACTTGGACTGAATAATGTTTGCTTTCGTTTGTATTCATGATCATTTATACTGCAATAAATTGAAATGCATCAAAAGCAGGATAGTTATTACGGAAAGAACTTTTAGTAACTAGAGACGCTAAGGTCATCTATTTTGTCAAGATTACTCAAATCTACACATAAAAGTTTTGAAAGTGTATTCTAAAGGTTAAATAGATTTTCAGATGGTCTTACCCGTCACGTTAACTCCCTGAACTACTATGCTGCCCACCGTTTGAACATTTTGTTGGATAGTGTCTTGAATTGCAGTTTGATTTACTGTGGCATTATTATCATAAACAGCATAGAAATCGACAATAATACTCCCAGACCTAGAATTAGACAAAGAATAGTAAATGAATTAATAGTTTTCACTATAAATATCTGATGTGAAATCTGTACGTGCACTTAACCAATACTAAAATTAGGCAGTAGTCTTAGCAAGATGGTATAATTCAGGTTATACTTAATACGTGTATATCAAGATAAGCGTTTGACGAAGTTAACTATGGTTGTTAAATTATCATTCTTATTTCTAAAATGAATATCACCTTAGTAGCAAAAGATTAATTGACAACGCTCTCATACCTAGTGCTTAAATAATAAAGTGCCGCTAGAGACTTAAGCAAAATCTTAATACCTCAGGCCGGTGATGATGATATATAGAAAATTGGTAGCTGCATCTTGGGAGTTTCGTATCGCGGCTTCGATCTAGAAATAACCATCAGTGTAAACAAAATCATGGAAATCTCGTCCATGTAAATTGCTTATATAAAACAAAAATTAGTCAAGCTGCAACCTAGTTAGATTACCTGTGTTTTGCTATCATTCTTTATTCGTTGTCCTTTTTGATTGTTAGGATCATTTAATGTAGGCTCAAATACATCGTCTAGAGATAGAGTACCAGTAAAATAGCTACCCTCTAAATAGGGGGATTACAGCTAATTAAGTGATCATATTATCAATGTATTAACCTAATCTCTAAAATCATTTTGTATCTGCTTGTATGCAAGACAAGATCAATTTGCCTAATTATTTAATGCTTACTAGCTATCTACTGTTATGGCTAACTATGGTGTAAAACAAGAAATTTTAACCGTAGAATGGCGGTATGTATTATTTTAGCCGTTAGAAATATTAGTAACATACGAAGCTTGCTAGAAAATGCATATTAAACTGCTTTACATAGGCTGTTTAATTATATAATAAACGTACCTAAGCACCCTTGGCTATTTGTTAAAAGGGCGTTTACATCTTGCTGATAATAGCCCACTCTGCAGGTGCAAAAGTATCCGATCGTTAATGTTGATAGTGCATTGCAGACAGCAAAAGGTTGGCATGGATTATTCAGGCAAGGATTCACGGTTGGAGTTGGCGTAGTCACAGGTGAGTTTGTAGTTGCTGGATTACTGATTGAATTCGTAATCATGTCGCCAGTATTATTTTGTGTGCTTGTAATTAAGTTATTGGACAAGGATAAATCACTGGAAAAGAACAAATCTAGGGTTACACTGGATGAAGTTGAGACCGAGAGACTACTCTGTTTCGAGGGAAGAATAGATAGATCGTTCTTGATGCTAGAACTCTTTAGATATAAATTACTGGAAACGAAGGATGATCGTGGAATATCAACCTTGGAAGAGCTAGAAACCGACATTTCTACTAAACTCGTTGAACTCTGCATATTAGACATGGCTACAGGTGAGGATGATAAAGACATGTCTTGAGAATAGAAAGACGAAGAATCAGAAGAGGAGGCAATATCCTTGCTCAATAGTAGACTGGATTGATCCTTTACGCTGGTACTGATTTGGGTATCCTGACTTGATATTGGCTGATTAGAAGTAGAAATAGAGAACGATAGATCGGTTAAGTTGGTACTTGACGACGGTGTTGTTATTGCAGTTGATATAGGCAACGATAGATTGGTTAAGATGACACTTGACGACGGTGTTGTTATTGCAGTTGATATAGGAATATTAGTAGCACTAAGCTGGCTAAGAAACCCAGATGACGGCGAAATTTTAGTAGTGCTCAATTCGGAGGAAGGATTGCCTTCGATACTGGACTGAGCAACTGAAGATGCAAAGACAACCGATAGATTACTGGATGGCGATTTGCTATAGCTGGAAACCATTGATGCAGAGATATTTGCGCTGACATAAATAGTTGGCTGTAAAGCGTCGCTTGAATTTGTTGAAATAAACATTTTCGTAGAATCCAACGTTAACATAGCAGTTGCATTGCTACTAATATAATTATTTGAAAAATCGAGCGATTGTCCAATTTGACTTTGGAGAGGTTCCGACATAACCTCAGCGGAAGTCATTGGAAAGTAAGCAGAAGAATCATCCATTAGAGCATCCGATAGTGAGGGAAATGGAGCACTGTCGGACTGGCTATCAATAGAAAACACTTCATCGCTTACAGTGATGTAGTTGTTGTCCTCCGATAGTAGTTGTTGAGAAGATATTTCCACTGAGTAAGGTAGATCCCCTGAACTATCTGTAGAACATGATAAAGTAGCGGTATTAATTTTAAAATGCGTTATAGTAGCTACGAGGCTAGAGTAAATTGTTATCCTTTTATCCTAGCCTAGCTTTATTTCGTTAGAAATGAATAGAACGAGCATTATTTACCGGCAAGTATAGATGATTGTAGAGCTTGATAAGAATTATCACCAGAAACTGCGCTATCACCGGGAAACTCACTGCTTGCATCAAACTGATCACTATCAATGGATATGGAAGTACCATGCACCACCGTTGCTAAAAGGCACATAGTAAGGTACATCGCAACCATCTGCATTGGAATTGAAAAGCGTTATTAGTGAGGCTAGTGGCAGTAAATTGCTAAAGTATGCAAATTTTACTAATGGCCATAGGTCTATCGCTTGAATGAAACGTTTGTAAATGTGAGAGCCAATAGCTGAACAGAGTTTGAATTCAATTTATGGCTAAAATCAATTCTGAGATAGATTGCGCTTAGAGGTTAAACTGTAAAATCTTGTCAGTATCTTATGAAAAAGTCATTATTGTTGATTTATTTGAATGCTGATTACGCTGGGTAGGAGGTCTACGTAATTAAAAGTTAAACATGAAATATAAGTCTTTTCATCTGCAGTATAGTTTTAGTGGCACATTATTGTAGAGAAAAAATTTATATGCGCAAAAGGAGATCCTCACATCCATCTCAGAATTAATCAAGCCCGCAATAAAGGACCTCTGGCATGATTAAATACTCTAAAATAATGAGGAATGACCGATAAAAGAAAGCTAAGGATTTAAATTAGAACTTAGTCTACAGTTTAAATGATAATCTCATATAAATGAGAAAGTAATAATTTATTTATTATCCGTTCAATCTCAAATTACTAGGTGATATCCATTCCAATTTCTTATCGTTGACTAGGATACTTTTGCAACCAAAAGCAACGATATAAAAACGATCTTCTCCATCATGAAGAATGTTAATTGCAGATTTAGCAGATTCTACTAGCGAACTGTAATGATAGAATTAATTGATGTATATACGATAGCCTTAGCATCTCTAGCGTGATGGCACATTGCTAAGATTGTAAGTAAAGGCTTTATATTCACAACAATGTCTTAATTAATGCCGCCATATTATCATTAATTGCAGTAATTGATAGAAGTTTCCGAATCATTATGCGATAGCACTTTAGGATTTGAAAAGAAATTTGAATATTCATGAAGTTGCTTGAAAGCTATTGTTCAACTCTGGTAGTGAAGAAAGAATGTGCCCTAGACATGGCCTACCGAAACTAAGTTGATGGTTATTGCGCTAATTTTCATTAATTGAAAATTGATTTTTTACAAGCTTCCCCATAGATAATGAATTGACGATGCTACAGCCCGAAATCAATGACTATTTGATCAAATATAAATTCTATGGCCACTTGCTGAGATCTAGGAATCATTTCTAATCCGTTTTGATCCTCTACATCTATCGCAGAAACGTCTAAAGAAATGATAAAATTACCTTTACAGTAGTTCATAACATCAAAATTTTCACGACATCACCAGTCGATGCATTTTTAGATGCTTAGGAAATTTGCATTGCTGGTTATTAATGAGGCAAATAAAATTACTCCCTAACTCTATAATTAATGGATAGGGATTACTTGTAAATATTACCTTATGACATTAAAATCGCCTCATTAGGTATGCTAACAAGTTAATTAAGTTCTTGTATAATTTTCTGTCGACAGAACTGAGGACTAAGAGGTTATCACTAATTGTTAGAGAAAGAAGTAAAATTGGATATGAACATCGGCGATGCCCGCAATTGTTAGGAAGGAAACCACCTGATTGCATTTACAGTGTTATAGAGGTGGCGTATATTATTATCCTTATCGACCCTGGATTTACTTAAAAACGATCATTGCCATATATTTAGGCGTGTGATATACGAAAATACATTACTTGAAAGCAAAAAATAAATTAAAACACGTAACCACAGGGTACTGGTAATTCGATAGCGACAGGATAGATTTATGGTTTATAATGGCATATGGCATTAGTAGAGATATTATAGTACGCCAGCATGAAATCAGTTTGATAACACCGCAGACATCATTTAATACTATCCTCTGCACTTTATAATAACTATAATATTGCTGAATCATGAATTAATTGAAGACTTGTAATGTAATATAGCCTGCTAAATCAAATAAAAAATCGATTCCAATTTGATGCTGGCAACTATCTAATTACTTTAGCTATTTATAATTAGCTGAAACAACCATAGCTAGGGTCTAAGAAATAGTAGTTTTATGGAAATGACCCTATGGGGCTAAAACTTACACATCTGAAAATGTTTGCCATTTTTACATCCGTTGATAGCTACTTCCTTCTTCCGTCTGCTAGAAATCAGAGATAATGGATAGCCTTATTGTTTTGTAGTTTTAAATAGAGTGAACGCCCTTACCTTAAGAAACCAAATTTGAATTGCTAATGATAGCCTGAACATACTGCCTATTTTCTTTCATTTCGATACTCTGAATTAGCGTACCATTCTCTTACAGCAAAAATTGACGATGAACTACAAATAAACAATATGGGAAACACCTATTCAAGAAAATACATAGGAAAGATATTCTGTTAACCCAATAACATAAACGAATTTTACATTGTTTTCCACAACGGCCTCTATTCCGCCGTTACGACACTTGTTAACGAATGATAATTAATTAATAAATATTATAGCTTTGTAGAGAGACTATTCATAGAAATTAAATTGAATTTTAACAGGTAGAGAGAATTTATAAGCACATTTAAATACTGCGTACAATGCCCTACTATATCACTGCTAAGAATATGTAGCTTGTGGTAAATTAGTATTTCTGCGGTCTAAAAGATTGGAAATTTTTCCTGATTTTACCATAATATTGCTTAAAATTGGAAATGACAAGATGCTAGTATCCTAGTTGATCTGCCATTAAGCTACTTCAACTTCTCCTGCTGAGATTCTGTTGGAGATCAAGAGTAATCGATTAAAGCGAATAAACGAAAAGCAGTATCTGTTAATGGAGAGTAGTAAACTGAATAATTTGATGTCAATTTCGCTTCTATAACAGTTGGTGCGGCAGGAATAACCAAAGGATAATAGTATACGAGTTGCTTTCTTTGCTGGCTTCAGAAACACCAGTTGAAGGCAACTTGATCGATTACAAATATTTGAAATATACACGTACATCGGCTATCCGTAATCGCTACTATCCAGTATTTATGCGGGCTTGCCAGAAGGCAATTGTCGATGATTTGATGGATTGAGAGCTGGCGGAATAGAGATAGATCATTGTAAGAAAATGGATTGCATATTGAAACTCCTAGTACCAGTAATCATAAGTAAGATGGCGGCGCTAGATTTGAGTGGGTTATTGGTTTCATGGATTATATTTAGACGTTAAGATAGTCGTGTGCTTTTCGGAGGGTGTTTAGTCGGTAGCTTAAGAGCTAGTTGTATATTCGTAGTTTACCTGGATTAAATTTTATGACTGTAATATTCTACAATAATTTTATATCAGAAACTACTTTTAACGTTTCTTGGAAGACCATTTTTTGAGTCACTAGTTCAGAGTAGGGCTAGAAATAGCATCTTATTAACTTACTGTACGTTATTTGTAGCAGTGCTGGAAGACTTTCGTCAGAAATGGCTGCAATAGCGGTGATAGGCTAACAGATAAGAAAGGCTCTAAGATTTACCTATCAGTCGACAAGGCATATAAATTAGTCGAATCAAACGATGTTGGTATCTAAATTTCCATTACAGATAGCCATGAAAAGCTGATCGAACTCGATCTCGAGAAAGATATCAACACAAAATAACTAATAAGAATATTACGTAACGGAGCTATACACTATATAGATATGGAATTCTGATTGCTTCTACCGGTGATAGAACTAAGCTTGCAATTTCCCTATTGAAGTAACGTTTAAGAGTATACAGTACTATAAATTGTGCATAGACTGCCTGTGAACGAAAAATCTTCACTAGTAGATATTTCAGATTGTGGTCATATTAGATTGACGATATCATTCTTAGATGTTCAGGTCTAAGCACTGTTTTAAAATAATCTGTTGCATGAGAAATCGTTGATGCAAGTAACCTGTCTGCAATCGCATGTCTTCAGCAAGCATACAAACACTTCACGGACTTGCCGCAAACTTTCAGCAATATGATCGCCATCAGCTTGCTTTGCCTATTTCTCTGCCTAACTACTGCCTAAATATTTCTCATTCAATACCGAACGATTTATCGACAGAGCATAAGATAAATGCTTGTGTTTTATGTTTCAGCGATTTAAATCCGAGCAAAACCTGAGCAAAAATAGATTATTTAAAACGCTTCACTGAAGCCAGTTAAATGGCACTAAAGTTCAGTATCTAATGCTCTAGGATGTAAGCTACTAGCAGTGATTTTAATCCCTTGTCATTATTTTGGTTAATGTACTTAACAATCAAGAAATCATGCTACGATAGTCGTTCTCATTATCTGTATCATCCAAAATTAATTTTCGAATGACTTGGCTGTTAAGTCAGTGATACCAAAGGCTGGATAATCTCACAGTTTATCCTAGAATCGATTAGACTATAAAATATTACTAAATGATTAATTTATCTCTTTATGAATTCTTTATGGATCTTTTTAAATATTGTAATAAAAGCAGAATTTTATCTTACGTTTCGTAGGTTTAAATTTATTATGATTTAGTAATCTTATACAGAATAAGATATAGTCTGCCGCATTACAGTTGATCAATCAATTAATTTCAACATTAGCTTCGAAAATTAAATCGTAAACTGGATATAAAACGCTACTAGAAAAGTTAAAATTCCAATAGACGAGAATATTTGCAAGCTATACACTATATTCAAACTCTATAAAGAAGCACTATTTATTTAGCATTAGTATTTATTGATAATATCTCCAAGTTATTAGCATTTATGAGCATTTGTTACTGCCGAACTTATAATACAATTCATTGATAAAGATGAGTATGAAAATGGAACGATGATATGGTTTAACAATTGGTGGCAGCGGCGGGATTTCGAATAGGAAATCATTGTGCCTTTACGGTTTGGAACTCAAGATATTCTTCAAAGAAGAAAATTACAGGAATATTTCTAGCAAATTATATCGTGTTAACTTCCAACGTTTATCACGGAATGTATCAAGCTACTCAACAGATAGATATTCTCACCGATATACTAGGATATGTATACTGAACAGTGGAAGTCGCTAAGTCAAAAATATTCACAAGTGCACCATCGGCGTAGGCCGAGACTATAAAAAGCCGAGCACTAGCTAAGCTGCTCAGTTCCATTTAGTCACTTGCAGGATCACTTGACTATTATTGCTAAGAATTTTCTTACGTTTTCTTTAGTACATTTTACGACTAAGATTAACGTAAATAAAGTGAAGTATTTCAACCTATTAGTCATAAGTAGCTTATTTGTGTAGTTGTAATATCGTTTCCACAGTAATTTTAGTCCACAGAGGAATCCAGTACTATAAAAGCTTTTTATTACAAGGTTCTAAAGAATAGTACAGCAATAATTAATTACTCACAAGAATCTAGTCTAAAGTAATCTGAGCTCAATTAGATATCAAATCTTTTCTCCTCCTTTACGCTCAGATTTGTACACCTTATATACTTTTCTCTGAATCTATTTAAGGCAATAACATCGTCTACAATCAGACATGAATCATCACTACATTTTACAGTATTAATCAAACTGCTACAATATTATTACTTTACCATTAATGTCCAACACCGTAAGGTATTGGGCATCTTTACAATCTTAGTATTTCAAGTCGTATAACGTCCTGTACCATAATTAGTTAACAGCTATATTAGTGAATAACACTTTCTAATATAGTAGTTACCAGTCACCTAAATCTAGCAGCACAAGAATATCTATTTTTAGAAACTTAACTATTCTAAATATAGTACGCAACACAAGCAAATCTAGGGTGCATCACTACAGTAGTTGAGAGTTAATTCAACTATGATAGGTCCCTAAGTTCGTTAGGAACACGAGTACTAGTGAAGATAGTGTTTAAGACCCGTTTTCTAGTTACAAAGGAGAATTGTAACATATGGTAATTAAATACTTTGCAGTAAATCATAAATCGAACCGTTGGATACCAATATAAATTTGATTTAAAATTGATCGAGAGAATGTTGATGGTTGATATCTTTGTAAGATGAGGGTGATCATTAAAGGAAGGCACCCAAAGTAATTTGAGTAGAACTGTGCTAAATGATATCTACCTGCTGCTCAGTTTATAGGTTATGATATATGCAATATTGTTATGAATAGGTATAGTACTATTGTGATGGTCATGATTTATTTATATTGAAAATAATTTTACATTTATAAAATGCGACCGATTGACTGATTTTATACCAATGATATGCTAATAAGTGAGCTTACAATTGTATCATTACATGACGTAGATTACTAACGTTGGCATATTAGAAAAACGGATAGAAAGAAGTATCGACAAGAAAGCCTGCCCACTTTAATTTATTTCATCCCCATCATCCTGATGAATTGTAAGAGAATAATGGATGAATGATTGAAAACCGCTAACAAATAAAGGCGTATCCAATTTGGCTAATTAGAGCACGTTCCTAACTGAAATAGACTTTGTAATGCTGATCTTGATTTGAAAGCATCGAGCATCCATGATAGTGTGCTCTTTACGTATTTTATCACTCATTTGTACAGCGATCAAAATTGTTAACCCTATCGAGTAGACAAATTGTGATTGATTATTTTTCTCGAATTGTATATTTTGATTGTTGTTGAAAAGTAAAATATGGCCAATCAGACTAGCAATTCTGCGATATTTGACGAGATTGAATCTATACGCAAAAAGGGCGTGAAATATCATGGCGAAGGCAATTATGAAGACGCGTTATTTTATTTTCAAAAAGCTGTAGCTCGAATCAAATCGATAGCGGAGAGTAGCGATAGTCGTCGTCAACTTGAATATTCTATTTATCTCGCTATGGCTCAATCTTACCTGCAAAAATATCAATTGATAGAAGCCAATGAATACAGTGGAAAAGCAGAAAAGTTAGCTAAGAAACTAGAAGAGGTCAAGATTTCTTATTGTTTCGATATCCAGGGCGACTGTAAACGACTTCAAGGTGATTTTATGGGTGCTTTGAGTGATTACAACAAATCACTTCAAATAAAATTAAAATCGTTAGGGAGTGAACATCTTGATGTCAGTAAGTCCTATCATAACATTGGCTTGGTCTACCAGAATCAAGGCAAGCATGACGAGGCTTTAAAGGAATACAATAAATCATTAAAGATTAAACTGAAAATTCTTGAAAATAACGATCCAAGTATTGCTGTATTATATAACAGCATTGGACAAGTCTATGATGATCAAGGCAAGTATGATGACGCTCTATCAATGTATAACAAGTCACTCAAGATTAAACTGACGCAACTTGGCGACAATCATCCAAGTATTGCTAATACATATGACAACATTGGAAATGTCTATGATCATCAAGGCAAGTATGATGACGCTCTATCAATGTATAACAAGTCACTCAAGATTAATCTGACACAACTTGGCGACAATCATCCAAGTATTGCTACAACATATAACAACATTGCAAGTGTCTATGATGATCAAGGCAAGTATGATGACGCTCTATCAATGTATAACAAGTCACTCAAGATTAATCTGACACAACTTGGCGACAATCATCCAAGTATTGCTAATACATATAACAACATTGGTCGTGTCTATGATGATCAAGACAAGTATGATGACGCTCTATCAATGTATAACAAGTCACTCAAGATTAATCTGACACAACTTGGCGACAATCATCCAAGTATTGCTACAACATATAACAACATTGCAAGTGTCTATGATGATCAAGGCAAGTATGATGACGCTCTATCAATGTATAACAAGTCACTCAAGATTACACAAACACAACTTGGCGACAATCATCCAAGTATTGCTATAACATATAGCAACATTGGTCATGTCTATAGTAATCAAAGCAAGCATAAAGAAGCTATTTCTATGTATAAGCAATCCCTTAAGATTCGATTATCAGTTTTGGGTCGCAATCATCCTGATGTGGCAAAGTCGTATAGCGGTCTAGGAAATGTATATCTTGCTGAAGGCAAGCATGAAGAAGCTATTTCTATGTACGAGCAATCCTATAACATTCTATTATCAGTTTTGGGTCACAACCATCCTGATGTCGCAAAGTCATATAACAATCTAAGAAATGTCTATCAAGCTGAAGGTAAGCGTGAAGAAGCTATTTCTACGAATGAGAAATCACTCAAAGAGAAACAAGAGGAACAAGAGAAGCAAGAAAAGCAAGGGGAGAAACAAGAGGAGCATGAGAAGCAAGAAGAGCATGAGGAGAAGCAAGAGAAGCAAGGGGAAAATAGGGAGCAAGAGGAAAAAGAGAAGCAAAAGGAGCTAGAGGAGCAAGAGAAGCGAGAAAAGCAAGAGAAGAAACAAGAGAAGCAAGAGAAGCAAGAAGAGCAAGGGGAAAAAAGGCATCAAGAGGAGCTAGAAGAGAAAGAGAAGCAAGAAAAGGAAGAGAAACACGAGAAGCAAGAAGAGGAAGATGAGTTAGCAGGTACCATTGAGCGCTTTGTAAGGTGTTTGATTAGATATTTGCTTTAGGTATTCTGCTTTTCATTATAATTACAGCACTAACAGCACACTACGATACCATACTGAAGTATTGCAGTCGGTAAACAACATGTCCACCAAGTATTTCTTAAAGTATAGGCGTTTCAACCCTGTTCAATTCTAAGTCGGTCTATTAGTCTAATAAGATCGAATAGATCGCGAAAATCGTTCAATGACAAACCTATTGTAGTAGTAGTGTGTAGTGCAGCCCCAATATAACTTAAACATTGATTCTAAGGTGGTATGAGTATTCGTGCTAGTAGTTATAATATTGTTACAGTTTGGTATATCGTGATGAGATGGAGCTGGGATTAACTCACAAGGTACTCCGACTGTCGGATAGCTGATATATTCGACCTACTGACTCACAACAACTTGGTAATCTTCGGTTAAGTATAGTAATGCTTTATTTCTCTATTCACTAAACTGCCCATAACCGCGAGTTCAGAATAACGCAATGTACGTAAATCTTAAGTTATTGCCTGGCCGTGCAGGACTTATAATCTGCAAACTGCAAACCTCTATTTTACACCGTATAAGCTTCAGGCAGTATTCTATTTTGGGCCATATTACACTCAGT
>NW_002060943.1:12753767-12754918 GCF_000150275.1 Trichoplax adhaerens | reverse complement strand
CCAAGATTATGCTTATTTGCTGTTTGAATTAATCTATATAATCTGCCAATATCTACTCAATTTTGGTTAAAAGAGAACAAAGAAAAATTACAAGCACATACGTTCAAAGTTACCAAACCTTGCTATTTCCCTCCTTCCACCAAAACCTCCACATAGTTTCAGGTCTTTGCAGCTTCTTAAGCAAGCAGAATTTACATATAAATTTCACATCACTGGTAAAATACTGTAGTGATATAAACTATTAATGAATTATTAGGAATCACATTAATATACGGTACTCAATTTCGATTGAAATATACGGTAATTAATATTACCAACAGCAATGACTTTTCCTGCAAGATCGTTCATTTATTATTATGCTGGATAGATGATTAAAAAATAATGATTTTCTACAATACCGGTAAAAGAATTTTTTAAAGAATTTATTAAAGTTCTGATATAGCATCTTGCAGCTACTATAACAAACAGCACGATTTCTTACTAATTTTATAATGTCAACTGTATCAGCCTAGCAATAACAATTTCAACTTAATCCTACGTAAATTTCGGGGCTGCTCTATGTAAGTGTAATTGCATTACTAATCCCCATTTTAAAAGACCGTTACTTCTATTTAACTGATAGTACCGTTGTAAGCCATCATTTTGATGTTCTCTAGCCTAAAATACTAATTTTCCATGATTAGTTTTACTTCTTCGCAATAATACAGTTAATATAAATGATAAATACACTTGCAATTCCATGAATATGTGATTACGATATTATGATAAATCCTAACCAGAGTCAAGTCATTGGGCTCATGCTATATTTACGCTATATACTATATGCATGCTATCTATGTATAGCATATACATATACTTTGATAATTCAATTTTGCCCTTCCCATACGATTATGGAAAATAAGTTTCCATTTGAAGACACTAGCAGCTATGCAATTAGTGTTAGCTTTATGTAAGTGTTTCTTTAAGCAAGTATAATGAAGGAAGTCGGTGGTAGGCAATGTACGATATAGTAGATTAATGTTGAAGTATATCGACAGTTTATACTCGTCGCTATTTATCATTAGCTTCAATGAATATGTTGTTATTGCTTACTGCTGATTGTTATTGCTTAATAAAAATACGCAACTTAAAATACCCATAATTATATTGCA
>NW_002060943.1:12694542-12753570 GCF_000150275.1 Trichoplax adhaerens | reverse complement strand
ATAGATACAGTTTATATCGCGCGAGCTATTCGTCATTCACGCGTCTAATTAAAGCATCACAATGCAATTCTCACAGTACTAACATAATTAGTGCTACCTCTATTATTATCATGCAATCTTAACATGAACATCTCAATAATATCTAGACGATACGCATTGTGAACCTCTTCTACAAATAGATATCTTCAAAATCATACAATCTAACCTACGAGTACCACTACTTTCGTACAGTCTTCCAATCACAATCCAAGCTATATTTGGGGCTGCACTACATCTTCATATTATGCTAATTTCGATAACTATGACTTAATTGTTCTTTACCGATACTTGCTAGCAATTAGTAAACAGCAACAACAACACTTGATAAAAATTACTTCTCAAAGGTTAAGCAATTTCTGAACAAATCATTACTACAATATTAGACGTGTAACTAGATAGTTCTATTTATTCTCCGATAATTGTCACTAAAATAAACTTCAATTTTCAATGTCACCTTCGATAGAAAATAAATTTTAAAATAATATACATGTACATGGACCTTCATGTCAATTCATATGCGAACAGTATGTTAGAGTAGATATAGTTCGATGAAATTATTTTGAAGAAATTACGGTAGTCGTTATTAAAATGCTCGAGTCAATAAACATAAAATAAACATACAGATATTTTGTTACTTGAAATCATAACTTTCAACAAAAATTGTTTTTAACACTGATGCTGCTGTAGATTCTACTGTAGAGCTTGGCCAACAAAGCGAGAAACCTGAAGATAAATCGATCAACCAGTCTAGAAATGAAGAACAAACGGCAATAGATGATTTCAATGGTTAGTTATAAGGAGGAAACTTTCCTTGCTAATATAATTAACGTTTATGTATAGAAGAATGATTCAAATTTATTGTATAGTCATTACTATTATAAAACAATCATTATAGCCAATAGAGTATGAGAATTAAATAATGATTAACGGAAACACAGTCTCTGAGTAATAAGTATCCTTAAAACAGCCACATTTAACCTTATGGTATTTTACATTGCACTGTAGAAAAGTGCTTTTCCACTATTGCGAATGAAATTGGAGATGAATGGATGCAGATAGCAAGAAATTTAAATATTTGTGATGACGATATTCAATATATAAGTATCCAACAACTAGATCATCATGTAAGTAATAGATCGGCTTTAGCTAATAAGATGCTACGTCTTTGGCATAAGAAAAATCCGTCACAAGATCATTTGATAGTATTAAGAGCAACTCTACGTCATCAAAAACAAAATAAAATCGTAGAGACTCTTAACGATTTGTTACTAGAAGCTCAATCTGATCCATTATTATCGAATTATGCTATGAAAATTTTGCAAGGTAATTTCGTTGCTTTAGTTAATTATAATTCGTGGATAAAAGTCTAAATTGTGGTATTTTGTATTGGCTCATTAATTGATAAATAGAAGGTAGCTTCAACGTCTCAAATATAGATAGAAGAAATGAAAGTTCTCTACCTTCAGAAGGTAAAGAAGTATTTATGCTTGTCTATCAACTGTTATTACTGATTATTATTCTCATTTTTATCTCAAGTATTGCGATGAAATTGTCGATCTCATTTATGCCTTCGTAATTGCACTAATTTTATATGTACCCTAGAATAACGCTACTTAAACTGTAAAAGCTTCAAATAACTACTTTATGTTGCTAAAAATTGATGATACGACAATCAATCTTGATGAATAATCCATTTCAGACTTACTTTGATAAATATCAAAATTTATATTTCTTATTGAATAGATTTATTCTTATTCATAAATAATTTTGCTATAAAGTCAAACTTTAATTTCATTTATAGAGTATATATATTTACCTGTTATAGAGATTGGCTACGTATTAATATACATTAACAGCTATCCTTAGATGAAGTAAATAATAAGTTTAATTCATGTTCATTTAGACATCAATAAAAAAGAATATCGAGATGAATATAATGAAGCTCTACAATATGGGGAATGTCGCAATGATTTCACTAAAATTGTCTTTAGCGGTCCAGAAAATGTGGGTAAAACGACCATTATGAACATCTTTACAAATCAGGAAGTCACTATTGGCATAACACAAACTCAGATCATGGATAACACTGGCAGATATATCAATTTTATTACATATAATATTTTAGACAAGAAAATTGATAATTTACGGTTAGTATTATATGGGAAAGTGTTAGCGGCGATAGAGAAATTCAAAAAGACGTTGAAATCTCCACCTGACGCAAGTCAAAATATCCAAGATAGGCACATAGATCGTCAATTACTGACGACGAATACAAATACATTGTCAAATACCGTCAAAACTAATAGTGCAATAAACGTAGATGATTCTACCGACACTGCTTTATCTACGGTATCTACAAAGACAAAGTTTCACAAAATTTTAATTTACGAAGATTTCATGCGATCTGTTACTGATTTAAAAGGCAAGGTACAAAGCGATGACAGTCAATATGGTAAATTAGTCGATTTTGGAGGTCAAGCTGTTTATCATGTTACACATCGTCCATTTCTATCAGGAAACAGTATATATATTTTAGTTTTTAATATTACCCATAAATTCGATGATTATGTTATTGACAGGCAAGGAAAGAAGACTAATATGACTTATAGACATGCTATGCAGGAATGGCTTACATCAACCATAGGCAGCCATGATGGCGATGAGACTATTGAAGTAGAAATTAATGGTAAAAAGGAAGAGTATTGTTTACCAGTTGTTATCTTGATAGCATCACATGGTGATAAAATTAAAGACGATAAAGAACGCGAGAGTAGATTTAAGGCATTTAGGGATTCTATTATTCAGACATTATCTGCATACAAATCCAACCTGTGCTGTTCTGGCATTATCTTCCAATATGATTCCAACGATGATTCCCAAGCGGCTATTGAACAGCGTAAACAGACTACATTACAATTACATGAGTTAATAAAGCAATTCGCCCTTAGTTTACCGTTTATGAAAGAAAAAATTCCAATTCGATGGTATCTCATGGCATCGATATTACATACTTCAGCCGATGATGCAAGCAGACTAGCTGCATCACAAACAGAATTCAGTAACACAATAAATAGAATTCATAATATTATGACATTTGAAGAGGTGAAACAATTAGCCAAAGATTGCGAATTATATGAAAGCGACAAGAAATTACGCAGTATGCTATTATATTTACATGATATAGGTGATATTGTCTTTTGTCAGAAGAAAGGCGTAAAAGAAATGGTTGTAACTAATCTTGATTGGCTACTCCGTATATTTCGATCAATTATTAAGCTTGATGATCACGAATTTACTAATGCTAATGTAATAGAATGTTACAATCAAGCTCATCGAACTGGCAAAATGTCTGAAGTATGCATTAATAGTGTGGCGACCGAATTTGAGTTGAAAGAGATTGAGAAAGAATTTTTAATACAGTTAATGGACAGTTATAACATTATCTGTAAAATCGAGGACGAATCTAGTGGCCAGGATATTAAAAAATGTCCTCAACAATATTTTGTACCTTATTTACTCGATCCACTTACTGATGATCTAGATTTAAATGATTACTGTACATCAGATTGGCTTTACATTGGATACAATAAAGATATTATGCCCTATATTCCTGATGGCATATTTTATTGCCATTTATCAGCCTGTTTAAAACTTTGGAATGTTACACAAGTAGAAACTAGTTATCGATGTGCAATATACGTCATGCCAAAATATCCATATCAGATTATTCTTAAGAAAGAAGAATCTTACATTGGCTTAATCTATTGCTATCAGAAAGATCCGCCCGACGCAGCAGCACATATTAAGAAGAATATCTTTAATTGGATTAGTGAAGCACGACTACTCTTCGAAGTCCAGGATCAATTGGACCAGATTATTCATGAACGAATGCCAAAATTTAAGAGAGCTAAAAGTAGATTTTACGTCAAATGCTCTTATTGCAGTGAAATAGTAGAAAAGGTCGATATTCCATCGATGCCGAGTCCAGATTATATTCGATGTGACCAAGAGAAATGTAGAAAGTTTTTTAAATCGAAAGCGGTATGTGATTGGATGATGAATGGAAATGAAAGAATAGCTAGTGAAACTGGTGAGGAATATTCCTATAAAGTAATAAAAAATATTATTTTTATAAAAGCCCGTAATACCGAAATGTACAGGTAGCTGAATTTATTTACAGTTAGGCTTCATCTATTACACGAATAAGCTTTTCTAACTGCTTCTATGGTGAAAACTCCTGTACTTTGTAACGAAGAATATAAATATAAAAGTTTTTTGATCAGTCAAGTAGTCTCTGACTACTAGATCTTAAATGTTCTTAATTTACACATGCATTATGCGGTACAGAAAACAGCTTGGAAAATAGAATAAGCAGTGTGCCTTGATGCTTGTAAAATTCCTAATGAAATAATTTTAAACGATTTAAGCGTATGATTAGTTACTTGATATGCTCTTGACAATTTTAAAAGAGAATAAAGCAGGGATTACTATGAATAAATCTGTAGACGTTCATTCAAACATCAGCTTTCTAAATTTCATAGTTGATGCATTGATGCATAAGGTTGAATGAGGTTGAATCATTATAAAATAAAACTCACGATTGCTATAGCCTGCAATGTCAATGTTTATCAATGAAATTCTGACATAAGAATAAATATTAATTGGCTACTTGGCAATAGTTGACCTTTCTTCCTACAATACAGCGAAAAAATTTTTCTATAGTGATCTAGTCTAAAATTCTCCAACAATTTACTCAGACTAAAAATTCAGACCTCCAAAAAAGAAAACCTACTACGATTAATCCCTCAAGTTTAATGCATTTGTGACAAACTGCCATTGAAACTTGTATTGTAGACAATTTACTAATTTGTGTTAAATTCCAACTGTCTATAATCGCAAATTAAAGGTACTTCCCTTAATAGCGATACATTATTTGAATTCTGTTATCTGTTTATAAACGAAATAATTTACGTAATTGAAATCTCAAAAATGAATTTGAAAGATTTTAACGCGATCATGACTTTAATCCTAGCTTAAATTACGATCATAATAGCATTAATAATACTAATTCTTTATTACTTTGGCGTTATGTTGCGTAGGATCATCCGAAGAAGAGGAATGTGAATCGATATCGAAATTACAAGTACAAAAAGCCCTAGATACATATAACAAGGACTTTATTCGGATAGTTCCTGTAGATGAATTAGTAGAGCCGTTAAAATCAAAGGGTATTTTGAGTTCCAGAGAGGTTACTGATATTAAAAACATGATTCATAAAGAAGATAAAGCAGCGGAGCTTTCAAGCATATTACGAGACAAGCGTGACAATAGTGATTTTCGAAAATTTTGCCTGTTACTTGAAAATCATTCAGTTAATACGGTACGAAAATTTGGGAAAAAGTTGCTAAAGAAAGCAATGTGTCTAACAAAATCACCATAAGCAACGATTTAAAGGTTTAATGCGCTTTCAGTATACAGTCAATAAAATTACTAAAAACATAGCAATTATATTTTTTGATATAAATATAAAAATAATTTAAAATATAGGTATAAAAATGATATAATAACATGCAACACTCAAAGTGCACACAATCTAAAGTATTTTGACATTAACTTGCAGTTACAACCTTAGAATTATAGGTACAACTTGTTATTACGTTGATTTATGATAGCTTAATAGAAGTGTCTATTAATTATAATTTATTAACATAGGCGTTTAATGTCCAGATACATAGTTACAACAGATTAGCTTAAAGAATTGAACATCTTAAGTAGTTTATTGCATAAAGGATTGCACTTAAATCTAAAGCAGACTTTACTTGCAAAAGTTAAATTTATGTTTTAAGATAACTAGGCATTGTAAATTAAATAATCTGTTACCGAAAAGTCTGCACCTGTTTCGAGATACTAAATTACGATAATTTAATCTCACTGCAATTTTGGCTGAATTCTTATCCAATTCTAATATGCGTAAAATTTATGATAAAGAATTTCAAGCTCCATGGGCAAACATGTAAAAGACTATAAAACTATTAATTTTACCAAACTTATTAAATCTAGACGGTATAGGAGTCGAATGCTACGAAGTTATAATATACCATCCAAAATTTCTCATTAGTAACCATTTATGAAGTTTCAAAGTTTTCAACTTTCATCAATATTTATTCATTGGGCAATTGTGATTTAAGTTAATAAATAAGATGAGCATGAAAATTGAATGATGATACTTGATGTTGAAAATTGACTTACAGTAGCTTATATATATCATTCTATTAATGCTTTGCTACTCCTACTTTTCTGAAAATTCGGTTATTATACAAGTATGTAAGCTATCCTTATGTACATTAACATGAAAGCTTAAGTCTATAATACTGCAAAAGAGCATATAAAGCATTGATTAAAGATTACAAATTTAAGTTGGAATAAGAAGTTTGGAATTTTACAGGACTCTACTATACTCTATGTCATTCTGTATATGTTCTGAATACCATTAACAGTAGATTTATTCACCTAGAATTTGTACTCTATATACTGCACTCATTTTCATGAACTATAATTTCTACGTTTTACATTTGCAGTGCTTGATTCGACATCACACGTAGTCGATACCTTTCTAATTTATAGTACTCGAAAAAGCTGTTGGATGTTATTAATTTACAATATTAAGTAGAAGAATATAACCTAAATAAGGCTACAACACTAAACATCTCTAACTTCTCTGCTGTGCGATAGCATCGTAATAATTATTCTCGAAAACGATCATTTTGCTTACTTTTAAACGGAGAGTATCTTGAATATGAAACTCTCGAGTAAGAAATGCATACAAGAAGGTTTAACGATTTTTTATACTATAGCAAGCTTAAATGAGATATGGTATTATTCACTTTGCAAGATTTTGGATAATTTAATTGGATACATCAGAGAGGATAGATAAAATTCCGATTTTAACAGAATTAATCTAGATGGTTACAGATACCAGCTTCGCCTTATGAAAATTAAGAACTTCATACATTTCTTTCCCAGTTGTATATAACTTGACAACTATTTTACAGGTAATAATAGATTTATAATCAAATTATAAATTAGCTAAATAATACCTTTCTTTGGTGGTTTACAGGCCTGCAAGTGAAACTAAGTGACAACAAAACGATAAGAGTTCATCCTGAGACAAGTAAGTAATAGAATAGATTGATAACAATAATGTTATCCAACAATTAGGATAAATCAATCCGCAACAACGGCACAAAGGTATTTAAACAGGAATTATTTCTCAGCAGATGCTAAATACTGATTCATAAAATTTCTAAATGCAAGATATTTTGGATTCAATCATGGGCAATTAAAATCGGTTATAGCTAATTATTTAAATTATTGCGACGAAGTTCAATGACTTAATTAACGGATAATTTTGCAGTGTTAGTGTTCATTGCTAGCATCATTGCAAAGTTTAGTAGTTGCAAAGCGAGGTAGTCGGCTAGAAATGCTGAATTTTAAGAGAAATGAAATTTCGTAAATGAATTAAACCGTTAAAATCAGTAACATCAGTCATTGCTATTTCATGAATAGTCCATTATTAATACAAAGATTTCATAATTAAATAGACTAACTCATCAATGCGAATTGCTAATTCTCGTTATTTACACCCTTTGGCTTCTTTCATAATAGCTAGTAAGTTTTTCATTAAATCTTTCGGTTGTATTGCAGGCTGCTGTGAGATAATAGCTGTGCTTACTGTTTGAATCTTAAATTATAAAGAAAATCATTTAAACAGACATGGCATTTTTAATTAATGTCATAAAGTTATCTTCAGATACGAAATCATTGTATGGATGACTGATCTGAAGCAGTAATACATTTACAACTGCTACTGCAATTTAAGATCTTACAGTAGATTATTTTACAGAATCACAGTTAACATACCATTGTCATGGTTTTTGTCCAATCAGTTTCGGTTGAGCCTGAGCTCTTGATGCAACTTTCAAACTCATAGTTACTGCTGATATCAGATGATTGAGAAAAAATAGCATTATAATAACCTGTAAACATGTCGCATACTTTGGAGACATTCACTAAATCATGGCGTGTTCCTTCCAAGCAATCCGATGAATTATTAAAACACCGAGTAGATGTAAAATTGCCCAGAACAGCATGAACTTCTTGTCTCTAAATTAGACAGATAAGTAATTATTGCAGTGCGACTAGGTATCTATATAATTAGAATCAGAATTAGTAAATCTTTCTCATTATTACGTAAACTTGATTTTTCAATCAAACCATAACTTTCATATCAAGTTGGATGATTACATTAAATTTTATATTGTAGGATCAATTATAAAACATCACTTCAAATTAAAGCGTTGCGATAAGTTCTGCATAATAGTAAATAAGTATAATGTATTAATACCTTAAGAGTCATGATATACTTAAGGGTGGGTAAAAGCAACAACACAAATCATAAATATCATTTAAGAATAGTCACTAGCAAACAATCTTACAATCGAATTTTCAATTAATTCATTTTCTTTTAATCTTATTATTTTAATTTAAAGCTACGATGGACTACAATACATACTGATAGAATTTAATAAAGTTGAGTTCAACAGCTAAGTAAAGGAACATGAGTGATAGTGAACTGAATATTAGCACGATTATTTTCGCGAGCGTGTATTTCTCAAATGTTATAATTCCTATTTTAAGAAGTAGAGGAAACTACTAATGATGAGTTGATGAGGCTTATTATATGAATCCATAGCTGGGTGTCTTTAGCTTATCAAACATTGAATGCGTTCATATTTCGGACTTTAGTCTCATTTGTTAAAGAGAGCATATACCAGCATTATTACAAAAACTGAAAACATTAATTTTGCTAATTAAAGTCAAAAAATATCATACTATATCAAATTAGGAGACTTTAGAAGGGTGTGAGTACTGGCTTTGCTAATATTTAATATAAATATTGTTATAAAATAAATCGTTAATCAATGTTTTAGCTATTACGATAGTGTCGGTGATTTACAATTTAGTTCAGCAAAATGCTTAGGAAGTAGAGTCTATAGATAGCAGCCATAGTATCAAGAGATAAGGACAAGTCAGTTAGCGTAATTGATTACCTGATCAGATATTGCGACCAAAATAGATTCAGGATTGACATTGCCATGTACTATGAAATTGGAAAATAATGATTCCATTGCTTGGATAAGATCACGTACGATTTGTTGGATATTTTTTGCTGTTAGAAGTTTGGAATGAATTAAACTCTTCAACGGTTGTATTTCTTCATTAACTATGGAGTAGCAAGTTATCCTATATCATACGATCATAAAGTAAAGGATTAAAAGGTCCTGCTTACTTTATGTTGTGCAATATACATAGGATGCAAAATTATGAGCTCTAAAGCTATTAACCAAGCTTAATAACTGAAAATTTCTTAATAATTACAAGTTAATTTTGTTATCTTTATTTACAGTTTTTGTGATAAATTATGTTGTTCCAATTTAAAATGGAAGCTTCTTCCTTCGGTTAAATACAAGCTATTGACGATATTTCTTAATTGATAATTATGTGATCTCATCATTTTCTGAAATTGCTTTTCGTTTTCCCATAATTTTCGATCTTTTAAGTCATACAATTTAAGAATTGCGATCACACTCTTTTTGTTTTTGGCGTGAAATTGAACTTTAAATGAATCCTAATTATATCAAAAATGATTTAAACTTTGAATCAATCCTAATTATATCCAAAAGATTCGCCTATTAGAACAATCGATAGATTGTTTATAATATTAAGATACTGCATCCAAATGTAAGAAATAAATTGACAATAATATTTTAATGAGCTATTCGTGAAAGCATCAGCTACTGTAAATAAATTTGATGTGAACAGTTAATATTGGTGACAAAGATATTCGATAAGATTTAAGTATACGAAATTTGATCATTGTTTATTTTTGATATCGTCATAATTTTAATTGTTCAAATTAATGTGAAAGACAACAATATGAAAGAGCATTTTTAACAGTGTAAAGTACAAAACGTCTGGAATCTGGTTAGAGAGGCACCTGTGGAATGTGTATGGTAGTTACTAAATAGAATACTCACTTTTACGATATCGTCATTTATTACTGCCAATAGTTTCATGTATAGACTTTGGTCGAAATTAAAAATGGCGTCTAAAGAGAAGCAGAATCAAGCCGTCAATAATAACTATAAATGGCATACTGAGATTATCTATTGCTAATGAAATCGTTAAACAACAATAAACTAGTTATATAAACACAGCATGAAATAACTATTACACTCTTTACTTCCTAAGCTATTGCTAGAATTAGGTTTCTTTTGAGCAGATTCCGATTGTGATGGCATAAATTGACGAAAATGTTGGCTTGAAGTATCCCAAAACTGCTTAGCGGCGTTCATAAACATTGTTGTAAATAATGTATAAAGGATTGGGTTAATGCATGAATTCAGTGGCAAAGAAAGTACAGCAACAAACGGCAAAGTATGAATGTCCAGAATGTTACCAAGCAGGATTTTGGCTAATATAACATATAACGGAACCCAACAGATCAAATCAGTAAGAACAATGGTGATCATCTTGTATCGTATAATTTTATCATTAAAGCGTTCTTCGCGTTTTGCTGCCTTACGCGCTTGAGTTAGCGTAAAGATGATAACAGCATACATAATTGCAATGGCTATCCATATTAAAAAAGTTACACCACAGTAGGCGAATAGCCATGCTACATAATTTGGATTGTCGAAATTACTGGGTAAACAGGCGCTATTGCTGCCATATAAACGATTAATAGCAGGCTGATTAAAGCTTAAAATAATAGGTACACCAATAAATACAAACGATATCAACCATGCCATGGCTAATAATCCGCTATTAGTCTTAAGTGATAAACGACAATCAGAAAAAGGGTAAACTAAATGCAAGTAACGATCAAGTGTGATTAAGAACAAAACTATAGTTGACATAAAACTAGATAAGGAGACGAGAAAGGATGCCAATAAACACATTGGACTTCGTAACCAGGCTTCAAGATATTCTGAATAAACTCCCGCAAAGTAAATATTAGCTGATGCAATAACGATTAAGTAGAATCCCATGATAGAGTCAGCAATCGACAAATGAAGCAATTGTCTCGTTGAAATAGGACGTTTAGAATCCTTGGATCGTATTCCCCATATGGCAGCAAGAACATTACCAATAATGGATATAGAGCCAAAAATCCAAATCATAATACTTAATAGGCCATGGGATAATAGATCTGAACATGTAGATAACTCCATTTGGTTTGCAAAAGGCTCACATACAGTCACTGAGGATGGTACAACGCAACAGAGATAAACTCGCGTTGAGTATCTAATAGAAAAATGATCAAGTAAATTTTTCTGCTACTATTGCCAAGATTATACTGAATATTAAAGAGCGTAATAATTAAACCTGTGTGGCTTAGGATTGTAATAAATATATCCAAAAGTATTTGATCAAAATTTAAGAATCTAATTCTTATAAAGTAACAGTCTCGGCCGAGATAGAATTGAAAGAGTCGCCGTTATTATACAATACGATTATAATTAATGCTGCAAAATACTCATTTTTCAGTCCGATATTTAGTCTACTGAACAAACTACTATGCCTAAAGATAGGAGTTGCACATATGTAAATGTCACTATTAGCATAATATTGCTTAAAATCATTTATACTTCAGTAGAGTATCTTCATACTGTGCAATTTTTCTGAACTATTTGTAGATCGCTATGCTAAACGTAGCAAATAATCCACGATACAAACTTGGCTAAATAATATACTAAGAGTAAGTAAATAAATATGCTTACATTTCTCGTAATACAGAGTTTTCTAACAGAATATCTCCAGAAAATTCGATTAATGGATTATTTCGTAGATTCCTGAACGACATAAATAGCATAAAAATTAAGAAATCAACGTTATTTTATTGAAATATCATAGTCTGACAGTAATAGGCATCATCTTGTTTAGTACTCTGACATTATTTGTCGTAACTTACTATAGAATTAAATTAAGATTGAGAAAATATTGTCGTATCTAATATAATTAGGATTAAAAAATAATAACAACACCAAAAACATCTATTATTTTCTATTTGCTATATCTTATATGCTATATTTCACAATTAACTTACAAAACTCGTAAACTGCGAGAATATGACAGACAATAATTTTCTAAGGTCTTTATTTGATTTCCTTCTAGATTTCTGTTCAGGAATGCAATAGATTATAATTATTAAAAATCTAGTAAAACGTTAACGTACTGATATTTTTCATTGCCTCTATTGATTAATAATAACCTGTTTTCGTTCGCAGTAAAATTTAGATAACACTAATTCAGTGTTCATTCGTTAGTTGTTATAACAAGATTTTAAATCATACATAATTTGTTTACTAAGTCAAATCTATGTTCCATATTTCATTTTTTTAATTAAGGAAAATAAATTAGCTATGGTAATTTGTCTAAATTTCCGTTAAAGAAATACTATGATAAACAAGTAAATTCTGAAACAAAGTGATAGGACGTAGGGTAACTATGTTTATAGAAGTTGAAGCATGTAAAGAATTTACATGAAGAATAGGTATACTCTAAAATATCGGGTATCTAAATAGGTAAAAATTTCCAAGATAGCAATACACATGTTATTTTAAGTAAATAATCAAATTATTAGCAGATGAATGTGCCAGCCTTACAAGATTGCCAATGATAACCACGTCCTAATGTTTATATCACTGGAACAAACGCTGCTAATTTTGTTATAAGATAAGTCTCTGCAATGCATGAATTTGAAGCATACAGTATTAATTACAGTTTTTTCATTAACTCCAAGTTTGATTCTACAGCAGTCTAAATGAATAATTGCGTTAATAAAAATTAATTATTTTCATAACTATTGCAATAAGAAACTAATTCGAAAGTATGTCAAAATATTGGTTACATACTGTTACGGAGCTAAGCATTGTACATGTTAATTAAGTAGGCTTCGCATGTAGCTAATAGCAATACAGCAAGCAGTAATTATGAACATTAATCGTGTATAGTTTTGCTAGACAACCAAGATGCAAGCGTGTTCTGAAATCAATTAGTATAATCTTTATAGATACTAATATTGGCCACACCTTAGCACTCGCCGCAAAGTGCGAGTAACGTGCGAGTAGCATGCAGAGTCTCGTTCGTTTCTTTCGCTATTTATTAGTTATTGCCAATTAAAATTGTTTACTAGTTGTACTTATAGTGAACTATATAGCTATTGAGGATTGTTTATCTATACGAACCATGTAAATATTATGTTGCTAAATTACTATGTGTGCACCACATGTGTGGTGGTAGGGTATAAAAGGAGGAGTGAATGCTCAGCTTCTTAGTTCGTGATTAGATAGCGTTTCGAATACTCAATTAATACAACTATAGTAAACTCTTAGAACGGTCTTATTCCTATGTGGCCGCAAGTAGTATAGAACACCACACAGTAGGCCTCCAGGTGTAGTGGAGATAATAAGTAATCTATTACTGTCGGGTAGTAGTTCGTAAGTTAAGTTATGATACATACACAGATTTCAAACTTCGAACATATTTCAATTTAGAATAGTCTTCGTTTCCTAATTGATTGTTGGCTAGATTCCTGTAATTAAAAGAAGCTGATTTACTTCGACATGTTTCTGATTATGTTTTGTTATAGTTCATTATTATGAAATGGCAATTATTTCTTTGAGGGGGGGGGGGCGTTCCTATGAATATGAGCTTCAATAAGATGTAGTAGAAGAGTATTTTTAGAAATATTCTATTTAAGATCAAAGTTGAGTCAAAGATACATTCCACATATGTGTGTTAAGATATACTGATCGATTTAAGATAGGAAAATGGAAGGATTAATATGGAACTAGATAACAGAAGTAGTAATTCATATTTTAGAACTTTAAGCTAAAAATGTAAGCTATGATTAAATTAATTTTATATTTCATGGTTTCTAAATCTAGGCAATAATTTGGTGTACTTCAGCTGTTCAGTGTGGGAATTACACTAGGGATAGTCAAGTATCGATATATAATTGTTGGATAGAACCGATGCTAATTGAAATTTATCAAATTTTTGAAACATGTACCGCTATTAAATGATTTAATAACTTACTAGTATATATTAATGACAAGTAAACCTACAAGACATTTATTGTAGATTCAAGATAAAAAGTAAAATTTAAATGTCTGTAAGGCTATTTTAAAAATTGAACTTATAATAACAGAATAATAGATGAGCGGGCTAGTACAGTTTAAATGTAATTTATTAAACTTTAGCATGCACTGCCTGTCTTAGTGAATAGATGACGGTAATTTAATAATGTAAAAACAGTAGTAACATACAGATGCGATACCAGATTTAGCAGCTTGATAAATCTTTCATCCAGAGACTGGATGAGATTGTCTTTTAAACTCCTAATAATTGATTAGGAAGAAATTATTTCCTTACAATCCTGGCAGATAAAATTATGTTTCATGAAACTTCTAAAATTGACTATTCCCGTCGCGTTAGACTTTCGACGTCTACCATAAATTGTAGTGAACGGAGATTATGCACTAATTTAAGTACACATACAGAGTTATTACGGAGCGTATGTAAGGTAGTAATTTTGGAGGGAACGAACGCAGTTGAAGACCATCCAGTACGCTAAAACGATGATACAAAAGCAGACATTAATTCCGCTATTAATTTAAGAGTAGTTATCTATTTATAAAAATTGTATCTAAGAGTAACCTATGTCTATGAGATAATGTAGTTTACTGTAAAACGTCAAATAAACTCAAAATTTTCAAATTATAATTATATATCAAACATTTCATATGTCTACTCGTAGTAATAACATCGACTGTAAACTAGCTATAGTTCCATATAGCTCTCATAGCCTCTTCTATGCGCTAAGAGAATACGAGTAGTATCAAATCTTTAAAGAAGATATTCTATGATATGTTTTATCAAGTCATATAAAAATATCGACGACAACTTACAGCTTTGTATATTCAGACTTTTTTGATAAAATTTCAAAAATATCATTACTAGAAAGGCGAGTGTAACCTAATGTCCTAATTAATGATTACCAAAGTATGGAAAAACTTAATTGATAAGATCATACATTCGTTAATTATTTCCGACTTTAGAAAATAACAATCTTTTGATCTGTTTCTTAAAATAAAACTTATACTCGTACGTACACGTCATCTAAACGGTACAATTTTTCAACAAAGTCTTTTCTAAGACCAATTAAGTTATTACCATCAAGTGATCTGAAAAAGACGATTTACTTCTCAAAAACCAATTTCATGTATTTATGTTGTTGTAAGCTAGAAAATGTAAGTTACAACTAGGAAAGGTATGTTACAGAGTCAGGTACTCTAACTTCGTAATCAATGCTATAATTTATTTTAGTTTTATTTACTAAAGCTGCTGTTCATCTTGCAACTCTTGCAACCATGCAGACAATATCTGGTAATGCATACTTATCTTATGCTTACTGTATACTTTCCTATCGTAAAGTACTAAGTTACGGAGAGTTAGTTGGTTAATCATAAGTTTTGATATACATAAAAGTAATTTATGTTATCTGCTAAGGTATAGTCAGTAGGGATGCTAAATTACATTAATCTAATTTTGTATTAATTATGATTTCGTGTGCACTGTCGCTGGCTAAGTGGGAGTATATAAAGTCCGCATATAAATTACAGCATAAGTTTAGTAGTTGATATTTGGTTCTCTGTTCTCGATACTGTTCTAATATATGATAGTAAAATTTTTGTTGTTTAACTGGTCTTGAATGATAAGACTAACATTAGTGATAAAGTAGTTGTAATCTACACCTGTTACAGTTTTCATTAGTCTGCTGAAAAATAAATCTACAATGCCAGAATTTGCTTAATCTAGACTTGTCGGATTAGTGTTTTATTGCAAGTAAGCTGTAATAAAGTAACTTTAATATAAGAATACTCATCACCAATTTAATTTCTACATTGACATTGTCTACTACTTCTAATGCAGTAACTGACACGAGTACTTCAAATAACTCCAAATGTTTACTTCATTATTGTTCTATATCATAAAATTAGCGTTTCTACAAACTCTTATTGGCAAAAATTCGTTATTATTTTCTTTTCACTCACAAATCATATATGCCTGGCAAATAATGGATCAGTTGATTTACAAAGGAAGCATTGAGGCCACAATATTGCAAAGATCTAGTTTATGAAATCAATATAATCACGTCGAAAATATCTTCTCTTTACTTCTAAGTTCTAACCAGAATTATAATTTCTTATTCTATAACGGTACAAAGGGCTATTAAAGGTAGTTTGCAAAATTTAATAAATTTAATATTCATGTCAAGTGATTGAGATCGAATACTTTTAAGCAGGAGCCATTGTAACTATAAAAAAAACTATAACAAATTGTATAGCACATAATTTAGTTACTATATGGTAAATAAAAGACAATAAGAATAGTATAAGGCCTTACGCTTGTAATTCTAATTGTAGATTTGTTACAGAAATTGCCTTTACGGTCTAGTAATGCTACTGTAAATCCAGCATATCAGCTATTAACAGCAACACAATTTACGATCTATTTGGTATGTTCCTAAACCAAATATCAGATAGAACTTGACGCTTCGTAGTTTAAGCTAAGTAGTTGCATTACTAGTATTGAAACCTTCTAGTGGATTACATAGTAATTTAGGTAGCTGATGAAGACAGTAGTCTTTATCAGTAAAGATGTCCAATGACTATTACAAGGTAGTCAAATTGCATCACCGACACACAGAATATTCTTAAATTAATCAACAATCTCTCATAAATCAATTCAATCACAGTTATTCAAACTATCAAAAGATTGTTCTCAGCTTCTTCATATAAATATTAATTTTAGTATTGCTATCTCACAATAGTCGGTATAGTAATAAAACATGATACTATGTATTAATACTAGAAATTGACTAAATAAGGTTAAGCTTAATCAAATTATTCTAACGTAGACAAAAATTCCTATTCCCATCTCCATAATGTAGTTGCTTAACTTAGTAGCTAGATTGTAAAGAATTTTATTGCATAAATGATTCTATAAACAAGACACTGTAATGCAGCTATCATGGATTCATTATTAAACTTTTACATTTGAATATTTCAACTTTAATTATGTAACTGAGCTTAAATTTCGCGACTTCAACTTATAGGTAAAGTAGAGATATCACTACTTTTGGCTACTGCGACGGAGTGCAAGAGTTCGTCAATTTGTAATACGTCTTCCAGTCAAATTTTAGTTAATGTAGAAACAAATAAGTGTAAAAAGTCGCTACAAAATTGCAATTAGAAGGATGAGTAGTTTCCTCAAATATCCGTAAACTAAAAGCATTGGTTTGGTATATTTCTCCTTGCAAGGCTAGCTTTGGATGAATTCATAGCAACTCAAAAGCTCAAGATGTACAGTAGGTGAAGGTTTATAGGTGAATTATCAAATTGTGAATAAAATTCAATTGGAATTTTGGCTATGATATTATATTTATCGAGTAGCAAAGAGAAATTTGTATGCCTTACAAGCCAACAAGCGAATTCATTTCAGTAAATGTTTCCATTTCTAGATACTTTAGTTTTGGTAGGTTGTTAAGATAACTAATAAAAGTAATGAACAGTTGCTATTAATTTACGTTTAATTAAAATGCAAATAAGTAGTTGTATTATTATTGAACTTACAGTGCCAGTATATGAGACAAGCCAGCAAAGGTATTCTTTACGATAGAAGAAATATTATTATTACTTAAATTCCTGCAGAAGAAATATTAAATATACAGCTTTTATTTAGAAATTATTTTTAAATTTTATGGAAATTATTCTCTTTACTTTGAATTATGAAAGACATTAAATAGATTTTGGATCAAGTCATAACGATGCCAAAATATTAAGCATTGTCCTACAGATATGGTAAATGGTGTCGTTATTATCAATAGCGTAATTTGTGCTTTGGTTTTCTATGCTTTGTAGGATACTTACAAATATTCGATAAGACTAACTCCAACAAAAGCAAAATCGGGAATTACTTCAATTTTATTACGATCTAACTCCCTGAATAAGCGATAAAATGACATCTATAAATTTTCTCAGAATTAAAATTTTATGACCATTTAACTACTATAAAATACCAACATAGTTTTTAAACATATACAAATCCAATGGTTAAATCTTGAAATAGTATTCTAATCTAATGATGTTTTGTAGAATTATTACAAATTGTTAGATTGCAACTAAATTATATAAGATAAAGTAGAGTAAAAATTTTTATCATGTAGTTAAAATCAAATCAAAAATATATTCCTAGAAAAACCATAGTATGAAGTTTTAGGTAAATAATCTTAGCACAATCATTTAACTTCGCTATTTATTCTTCGCCTTACAGGTTTATGAGACGCGGGGTATTTGTAAATAGCTGAACCGGAATCTCATTTAGATTATTACCACTTAATGTGCTAAAAAGCAATAAAACAGAGAATAATCATCTTTTTGCATACTTGTTCTTTACGATTCTCATTAGGTATCGGACATAAGGTAGTTTGTTAATAATCAATTTTTACAGAGTATGAGCAATGGAATCTACACCAAGCACTTCTTTGTCGATTTTGGATATTTTGTTATTCATAAATCTCCTATTTCAATAATAAATAATTCCGAGTTACACTAATTAAATATCGAACTGTGCCTTTCAAAGTTATAGTATAGGTAATGTATTTTATATTTCGAATCGAAGTAGCTTAATTACACAGATTGCAATGGGGAATTGGGAGGGAAAAGATGAGCGCCAAGATTTTCTAGTTGATTATTATTCAGATTTCTATTTGATTGTAAAACGGAATTAGACTTTAGGTTAGTTAGCAGACATTAAATCAAAGCCATTGCTAGTGCTGTGGCAAGATTAATATTTGACAAATTTAGGTGAAGTTTAACGTCCCTTTGGGACATAGCTTGATTGGCGAGACTGTTTAGTCAATGTACAGTTTTTATTAGATACGTAATAACTAAAAGTTCTGCTGTATTGCTAATCAGTGATTAATTTAATAGTAAATTATTATTTTCATTTTTCTTTGTTACAGAATAAATTTCTATGCCAACCAATGCGTTATAGCAATGCAAGTCCTTTACAACATATAGGTTGGATTTACCATCGGTCATCCAATCACATTTTATTTTAATGCATGCGCTACTGATTACAACCAAAAATTAAAGGCTACATTACTTTATTATGCAATATTATGAGTATATTAAAGAAAGTAAATTAGCTTTTGTCAGTTAAAAATAGAAAGATGTTAATACAACGCAAGTTAAAAATCGCAAGCATTTATTACCACATGCTGCCAACCGGCTTCGAACTGATCCTTAGTATAGTAATGCTGTGTTCTTATAATCATAATAACTAAATGATGACTGTCTAAGTTAGCTTGTTCAGCTATTTTGGATCAAATCAGTGATTCTAAGCAGGCAAAAGGTGCTATCAATTTGCTATCAGTTCTCAAAAGCTTTACTAAAAGGCGATAACGCATATTTATAATAATGTTTCTTATGTCGAATTATTTATAATGCAAAATGATAGTTTGCTGTATAATAAAAAGAAAGACCTGAAATATTTGTCTAAAAATACAGATGGACTTACATCCTTTCTAAGGCAATCAGGTCCATAAACACATTCGTTGGCAGCTCTGATATCCTATTGGCACTCAAATCTCTAATATTGTGTAAATTATATGCAGACATCAAAAATTGATTTATTTTACTGTGATCTATATTTTGTTCTTAACACAACAGGTAATTTTTGACCTAAATGACAAGGCAAGATTTTGCCAACTTAATTATTAAAGCTACTTAAATTTTCGGACGCTATCTATTTATTTCGACCTAGGGTATACGCTTATGGCGATATACGAGTATCTAGTTAATAAATTTCAATATTTATGCTATCGAAAGTAAGACTGAACGAAAGTTTTAATTAAATCACGTCACCTCAATCACGTTGCTTACAGCTCTAGAAGAATTATTTTAGTGTCATATATCTGATAATGCTATTGTATTTTCCATAACCTATCATCACCCTAACTAGCTGTTACTAATTATAAATGATTTCTTTTACTGATATTAAGCTATTATGACAATATTGTAGGAAAATCTGATTTAAATATATTGCAAGCCAACGCTTCGTTTTTTTAGTGGCGTTTTATTATTTGTGTACAATATTAAGGAGAACCATATTGTACTTTGCTTTAAAACTAAAAGCAATAAATCAATATTCACTACATGCATTAAACTAAAACATAACAGTAATAAGAATATGAGTAATAAGCTCGTTTGCATTATGAGGAGCTTCACTTCTTATTGCATATAAATAAAATTCCTACATATGATCGTTACATCTGCATAATTGCGAATCAGGTATGTAGTACAGATCACTGCTTCATCGAAATACTTACAATTCCTGCAATATTTTGCATTCTCTGAATTGTTTGCGATTGATAGATTGGATAAGATTATGGCTTGCATTACTGATTTTATATACAATGAATAAGTTTTCAGATTTTACTGATTTATTAATGATTATTAATGAATACCGAAATATAGTTACTTACAAAAATTTTATTTGCGTTCCTGTGCAGACATGAGAAGGAAGAAATTGCAAACGATTGAATTGTAGTTTCCTGGAGATATAAGTATTAACGAAAGTGTTGTCTTTGTTTTAAAACAGATTTCTTTGTTTTTGCAGGTACTCAAGTATGCATAGTAGCCAAGCACAGATGAGTCTGAATATATTCTTCTCACATTTATTGAGCTTGTTTGCTATAGAATAATTTTTACTTACACTTCAATGACGGACCGAAAGGCAGTGAAGAATCCATCATCGATTTTGGAGATGTAATTGTTATGCAAATGCCTGTCAAAGTTAATGCATTCATTTTAAATAAGATTATACGCAGTTGATTTCCAAAATTTTATTAAGCTTTGCTGCATTAGAAATTTAAAATTTGAGTATAACTAGAACAAATCGCAATCCGCTTATAAGTTAAAGTTTAGAAAGATGCTATCATGGCAGAACACACTGGATTTTAAACTCGAACTCATTTGGATTTAGGATGTAATTGGCGGTATTGTCACAGTATCAACTGCTGGTACCGTAAAGAATTATATCACAAATTTAGTGAATTCAACATTTCAAACGTTATTTGCAATTAATTGTTGTAATAAATTATAAATTGTACTGTAACAAGAATTTTATATAGCAATGGGCCTTAATTGATTATATTTCTAATTCTTGTAATAGAAATCCTCCTGACGACCGATAATTAATACGTCATACTGCAAATGATTCTGTGAATACACATACTCATTTCCAGTTATCTAGAATTAGTCGGTAGATGTCCTTGACTATTGCAATGTAACTTGGTATTGTGATTGTAGACTGTTAGCTATGTTTAGTATAATGTACGGTAGATATTTATCCTAAGAGATATTTAGTAGCTATAACTATAGACTGTAGTAGTATAGACTCTATGCTAGAGTACAGATGACTATATACAGTAAGGTGTTATTAAGTTACTAATAAGGCTATAGGTAAAAACAGAACTGTAAATCATATATTAGGATATGGTTAATTCATTGTACTTTGGCTAGTGTGAATAATGTCTACGTAAATACTGTAGTCGTATCCATATCGGATTAATGATGGTCCGCAGTAGAATAGTGTTACCAAGAATAATTTTACTATGTATAAAGTAAGGTAAAAGGTTGCCCTTCGGATAGTAGCTGCAAATGCTACGAAAAGTATAAAAGCATGCAGCCTTAGATTATTCAGTTACTTCGTTGTAGAAGTCTTTAGAAGTAGTAATGGGCTAGAGTAAAGCTGTGTGTAGTTAATCTTTGTATAAGATTCAATAAAGCCCTTATTTTTCTAAAATTTGGAATTTCGTGATCGGTATATATCACAACTATAAATATTTCTATCTTCATTTAGTTATAAAGTATAAATTAACTATTAGAATATTACGATAACTCATCAATGTTGCCTGCTGCCGAAGAATATAAAAGCGCGATAGATAATGAACCAAATCAATTTTTTAGTTGTTAGGGTAAAATTTAAGGGGATTTAAGTTCCTGCGAAGAGTCAACGCGAAAATTGTATTCGTAGTATAAGAACAGATTTTAATGTATAATTGATTGTGACCGCAGATTCTACGGAAAATCTATACGCATACAAGTTCAGATGATTGGTAATTCATTTTCAGATCTTCAAGTGAGTGTATCGGTGTCACGGTAGTGAATCTACCGTGATGAATGATAACTTACTTAATTTAGACATGTTTATGTATCACGTTTAGATAGTTATTAATTTGGATATGTGCATGAATTATTTGATGACTTAATATAGCCGATATAAACCTGTTCCTAATACAGGTTAAATTATACTAAATATGGTAAATGAATTGCTAATGGCAAATTCAATATAAATCCCGTTAATTATAAGCTAGGGCAAACATAAAGTTAATCTATAGTAATATTACAAATTCACTAGATTAGACTAGGAATAATTTAATGTATTCTCGAAGTCTTACTGGTCGAAATATATCACACATCGTAAACCGGTTTAATGCCTCGAAAAGCTATTTAAATGATTGATTTTGAATATTAAATTAGACTTGCATTTTCTAGAATAAAGATATAGTTAGAAGATTCTGAAAGTGTATTTCTCAGTCATTGTTACTTATCTAGGGTAATCTAAATTAGTTTAGATTAGGCAAGTTTAGTTAAGTAACAATCGGATAAGAGCAGGGCTGCGCGTAGTACTGCATATTTTGCGCAAAGATGTAATGAATTTCTAATTTTTTGCACGTACTAAAAATTCACTATTTGTTTATTAGCATCGTATTTCAAAACTCATTTGCTAGCAGACAAAAAGCAATCGTGAAATACAGCAGCATATAACTTATAGAACAACTTTAATTGCTGACCTATACATAAACTATTGCAGCTAACTTACAAATTTTTAATTGTCTGGGTATTCTTCGCAGTTTTCATTTGCAGATGAGTCAAGGCATTAAATGGTAGATATCTATGTAATTATAAGATTGACAATAATTTTAAAGCGTTACCGTGAACCAGATTCACGTTTAAAAATTTAAAATTAAACGTGATAAATGAAAAATGATATCCATACAAATCTATAATTATAATTCCAAGATATCTTATTCGAATCAATAAAATGTGCTGTTGCATTACATTACTGTATAAATATATAATTTTACTCCTGTAAAATCAGAAAGCAAGCCAGTGCTTGCTTTACTAACGGTAGGTAATGAACTTTGCAATTATCGCAATAGTCTTTGCATTTCTCCGTATTTACGAGCGTATATAAAGTAGAGCAATAAAACATTCACAATAATATCAGCTTCATTTTTAGTAAAATGTTGCTGTCAGGGTCTTAAAATAAAGCAAGACTTCAATTTCTTACAGAATTATAATATAATTTACAAATTAGTTCTTTGACTAAGGACTACGCCCATTAGCATCTTTTTCTGATAATTACAATTACACGATTCATCTACATTAGATTCAAATTTATTTATGGTTCAAAAATTAGTCGGTTCACAGTTTAATCGATTCTCAGTCTTAGCTTGCTTATTGAAGGGAGTGACAGCTGGCAAGTCTATCAAAGCATCGTAGCCTGAATTTTATATATTTCTACAGCTTGCTTTCGAATACTTTAAAGATGCATCTAGTCTTACGGAATAAAAGAACGACAGTATAATCTGCAATATGATATACACTGGTATTAGTGACCCCAAAAATATCGATCTTTAATATTAATTTTTCGATTAGAACATAAGATGAAGAAAAAATTTGCCTGTATATGCAGAGTTGCTAAACGGCTACTGTGATTTAGAAGAAGAATTTTTCATTTCGTTATTCTGTTTTGAGGTAAATTAATGAAAGTACAAGAGTAATGCAGCCTACATTTGATTACATTGATATCTCCAAATAATTAAATCAGAGAAATAATAGCTTTAGATACTGCACGTAATGCATTATTTATGTTAGTAACAATATTGATTGCTAAAACTCATCTTAGTTGATTAATAATAGTTCAAAACGGCGAAAAAAAGGCCTAAGAGGTTTCTGTTAGAAATCAATCAGATAGGTCTTAACTAAGTCTTTATTATTACGTCTACTTGGTTGTGATCATATATAATTGACGCTTATCTAGTTATACTATAGCACCTTTTAGATCAATTAATGTACTGTAATTATGAAGATGTCCAATATCTTGCAGGATTAGATATTACTAGAAGATAAATCATATCTGAAGAGAATATATTCTTGCGGTAGAATTCGTCGATTTTAAATTCGAGGAAAAGTTCATTTTTAATAGTTTTAGCCTGATAGCAGGCAAATTTGCTGCCGTAGATAGATTGGGTTAAATTATTTAGAAGCTACTGGACTCATGATTCCTCTGAACTCATGTGCATAATTTATATTGCTAGAATCAGATTCTTTTAAATTGAATGAATTTGTTGAACTGTTGAGTTATAAAATTTTCCTTTATAATAATGGGGATGACTATGATCTATCATTTGATAGTAAGACCTTTTACATATCATTAAATGTACAGCTAATCCTGCCATACTGAATGCTTTTGAAATAAGCTGTAAATAGCGTATATTATATAATCCAGTGTCACGGTACGAACTACCGTGAAGAAATAGCTATCTAAATTTGGTTAATATAATATGGTGATAATATATTACAACTAGTTACTTACAATAGGAATTACTCTAATTATAAATTTGTTACAGTAAATTTAATGCTGTGCTGTAATGTGCACTGAAATGATTCTGTGATTGGACATATTTTAGTCCTACAGTGAAAAATTAGTTAGTAGACGTTCTCACCTAAGTATTTTTATAAGATGACTCATGAATGTTAGCTGCTGTAGAACGGTATATAAGCCCGTCTGATAGTTGAATAAAGTATTTCTCAATTGTCTAGGTGAGTTTAACGTAGGATCAAAGGCGTCTAAATTCTTGTGAGGTAACTAAGGGATATTGAATCCCGCAGACTATATTAATTTAGAGATTTGTATTACGTTATCTTTGTCACGAAGCTGGTTTGTGACATCCAGATAATAAAAACATAATGAAATTGATAGCATAGACTAAAATTTATATTTCTATAATACATACAGAGCCTGCAGATTCTCCAGGTGCTCAGTCATTACAAAGTCAAAACTTCGTAATCCATTTAAAGAGAAATCGCTAGCGAAATTTAATTAAGCTGATCAATAAATCGACAAATAATACTAATTGCACTTTTACTATGTGCGATAGCGCTATAAACTGACCATATTAATGATTAAGTGAATAGATCGGATATTTTATAGTACTTACATGCTTTGCAGATAGGGCGTATTTTGAAATAAATTGGCTGGTAAACTAGTTAATATGTTTCCTGCCAAATCTCTTTTTGTATTTGGAAGAAATTATTTTAGTATTTAAAATAGACTAATCCAAATTACCTGTAATGAAATGCGTATTAGCTAGATTTTTGATAGCCCTTAAAAGTAACATAGACTGAATAAAAATCATCAATCATTGCGTATAAAACTTAGTAAACTTACACTGTCTGAAGATTGGTCATATTCGCGAAGTAACCAGAATGTAAGTCCCGTATTTTACATTTGTAGCATTTACTAAAATGTTATTTATTGTAAAGTTTAATTGCTATGATTTACTCTTAAATATTTAATAACAATTTATGCAGGTTATACATTAACCATTATATTAAATTATAAACGAAATTCTGTCAAGAGTTTACCCTTAAGACAATATTGTAATAAATGTAAAATCGAAAAAAGAATTTCGATGCCATTTAAACATCGTTAGAAAAGGAAACGATATATGCCTTAAACTGTGCTGATATCCGATAGGATTATAGTGCTAGCACCTTAGCTTCGTAACAAATACGCCAAATAAATGAAACAGATAATTTTAATATATTATAGGCAGGCAAGCGATACCATTCATTCAAAATTCTGATCAAGTGTTACAGTGTCAAATACTGCATTATAGTAGACATATCTATGTTAGGATAATCCTGTTAGACTATCCTTATTTAGTTAACTTCTAATTTGGATATACTGTGTTTTAATATAACACTGACTTTTTATGACAGTGACACTTATACACATACTGAAATTAATAGTTATAATAGGGAATGTAAATCATCTACTTACAGTTCGAATCATTGTAATTGTAATTTACTTATGGTAGATTGTAAATTATCATGGAAATGTTCCATGATAGGACATATCGTAATCTGACTATTCTGCATTAGTCATTACATGTCTATGTTCGTAAATGCTGTTGTCTGCGTTAAGGGAGCAGTAGCTAAAATTAATATCTAATTCAGTAAATGATTCCAATGTTAATTGTATTAACTATGACTCATGAACTATTGAGGAATAGTATATAAATGCAGTATATCGTGTAATAAAGTGAATTCTCAAACTTAGTGTTTAACGTAAAATACGAGGCGTCTAAGTCTTTGTGTAGTCTGCTAGTAGAGCAAAAGTGTTTGTAATAGTGCAGATATCGTTCCTTGATACGTGGTTCAAGGAATTGACTTATTGACCGTATATTACGTTATCTTGTTGCAAAGCTGTTTTGTGACATCAAGCTATTGCTTAATTAAGCAAATCCGCTAATCTGCGATAAACATATATTAAAAACCATCTCTGTGATCACATAACGAAAAAGCAAAATCAACAAATCTTCTCTTAGAACCTAGTATCATATTTTCAATATTTACTATTATCACTCACAGCAGTAATCCCACTGTCTACTCTATTCTGATGTGAGTGATCAACTAACTTACTAGCTACTTAGTCACTCCAACTAACTACGGAGAGATACTGTAAGTAAGACTAACAACTTCCTTACAAGTATAATAAGCGGCTTGTTGGAAGATTAGTTTTATGAGTTTTTACTTCTATTCATACAACGAAAGTATAGTACCTTGTCGTACACTGGAGAAGTATGAATCTACTCAACTTTTTACTTACATCTCTCGTAAACGGTCACATTGAAATTGTTTCCAATATACCGGGTTAAATTTGTTGTCGTCAAGTTCACTATAGAGCCGAAATATATGATATGTAAATGTGGGCATAGTTGACATTAAACTATCGATATTTCGAAAGCTTAAGCTCAGTCATAATTGTGATATTGATGATTTTTATTTAAGAAATAACTTACATTATCTCTGCCTGCAGCGCCGCAGATTGCTGATTTTCATCATTGACAATAAATTTATTTATTTGGTTCGATATTAGGTTTCTTAAAAAAATTTTCAACGGTAAAAGTTAAATGCACTTAGTTAGGAATAAACTTTCCGTCTATCATTTATGATTCATAGCAAATGCAAAAATTTTTTTTACTATCCTAATTCGATGTTTACTCGTATGTTTACATATAAGAAATCCTTAAACAAATTTATAATTAAGTATCAGTCGTTAATTTTTAAGCAATTACTTTAAACATTGCACTGTTACAAAATAAGTAAGCAGGATGTATATTAAAGTCTAAGTTAATCAATAAAGGACAGATTGTTATCGCAAGGTTTCAATCTTATCAGTTCGTCTGAGCATTCGACTATTTTCGATGGCTATGTCTCTACCCATTTATTTGCTTCACTATCTTAATCGAAGCACTGCGTTGAGGGGGAGGTAAATAGTTAGTTGCTTGAACTATGATATATTAAGTATCACAGCATGTAATATAGAGCTATAAATAGTGCCTAATAAATTAAATTGTTTCGTAAGTCGATTATGAAATAGAAAGGAAACTTCTTGAGACCCTGGACCAGGCTATGACTAGTAATATAACTAAATAAATTGAAGGTTGGTGTAAATGTAATAAAAATGTCTCACAATAACTATCTTAGTCAAATGATATGTTCTAATGGGCTTTTATTACAAGGTTTTAGGAATAGTAGAGCAATAATTAATTGCTACAAGAATCCAGTCTAAAATCTAAAGTATCCCGAGCTCAAAGCGAAGTGAGATTTCTTTTCCCTTGAACTAATCTCTGCAGTTCTTAAATATATTTCATTAAATCTATTTATGATAACTTGATTAATCTACAATCAGACATGGGCTATCTAACAAAGTACTTTTCTCAAATAGTGCATCATTATCTTCTACAATCCAAATCAACTACAGTGTTTCTAGCTACATAATCTTGTACCATAATTAGTCAACTGGCTAATATTAGTCATCAACAATTTCTATATAGTAGTTAGCAATCATCTAATATAACTTCTGTGATATATACCAGTCACGAAATTCCAAATTTTAGAAAAATAAGGGCTTTATTGAATCTTATACAAAGATTAACTACACACAGCTTTACTCTAGCCCAATACTACTTCTAAAGACTTCTACAACGAACTAACTGAATAATCTAAGGCTGCATGCTTTTATACTTTTCGTAGCATTTGCAGCTACAATCCGCATGGCAACCTTTTACCTTATTTTACACATAGTTAAATTATTCTTAGTAAGACTATTCTACTGCGGACCATCATTAATCCGATATGGATACGACTACAGTACTTACGTAGACATTATTCACACCAGCCAAAGTACAATGAATTAACCATATCCTAATATATGATTTACAGTTCTATTTTTACCTATAGCCTTATTAGTAACTCAACAACTTACCGTATATAGTCATCTGTACTCTAGTATAGAGTCTCTACCACTACAGTCTATAGTTATAGCTATCAAATATCTCTTAGGATAAATATCTACCGTACATTATACGAAACATAGCTAACAGTCTACTGTACAATTACAATACTAAGTTACATTACAGCTTCATGATAATATCTATTCAGAGTAACCTAACTATATCAAATATAGTTATTAACACAATCGAATATGAGTGCAGCACTACAGTTGGTAATATCAGAAGAATGATAAATCTACCCATTTTTAGGTCAGGGTAAACAAATTAACTAGTCTGCAAGTATGTTAGAGATTTTGGAAATCTGTTTTTGATCTTGTTACTGGTAATCTTCGCTTGTTCTATGCATACTTAAACAAGTGTGAGTGCAGTATAGAATAAGATTACTAAAACTGCGATAGGTAAGAGGACAGATTCTTGTGAAAAACTCGTATCTTTATTTAACCCTACTACTATAAGAAGCATTTCCTACATTACATTAATGGACATAAATTACGGCCGTAAGAATAAATTTAAACGTTGAGTCTAGTGTAATTGGCGAAAATCTTCAATTAACAAAACATTGTCAGCGCTGATAGTTTCCTCTTCAGTTAGCAAACAACCTTTATACTCTTTGTTTCTCATTACTGTTAGCTGCTGTATTTATGCATTTGACTTATGTAAATGATATACTTACAATTTATATAAACTTGGTATGGCCTTGAAGCTCATCAAATTCACATGTTCTAGTTGATTTGCTCTCAAATGACTAAGACAAATATTTTTGAAATACGTTAATTGTAAAAGCGTCATAAAACCAGGCAGAAAATTTTCCTGAAGTCTAAACTGGCTAATAGGAAGTCCTCCTCAATTCAAACAAAATAAAATTTGTAAAATATTCAATTTGAGACTATATAACTTAAAAATATAGCAACCACCGTGATATCTATACTGGTGGAGTAATTTGCATGAAATATTAGAAATATTCTTGGGTTATTACGATGAGATCTATTAACATAAAGACTAGCCGCGATTACACTTTATTAAGAACTTTAATTTAAATGAAGGAAACTATAAGAAATTATGCGACAGTGTAATTAAACTTCATAACTTCTTTATAAAGCTAACATACATGTACGCAGAAAGAAAGCTGTAATGAAGAATGTGCTTACAGTTCATGTAAATTCTTTAGGCCCTTAAATGTGTTTGTTCCAAGCGCTTTTAATTTATTGCTGTTTAAGAGACTAGTAGTAGTGCATTATTGAAGTCATTAAGGCAATATCATTACTTCGAATGAAAAATAGATTATTTTGAAACTGTACGTCACTCCTATACTTAATTAAAGCAGTCATTATCTTCAAAAGAAATTTACAGAATTCGTAATTGAACTAGATCTTGAAATGCAAATTCTTCAATGCTCGTGATCAAATTTCCAGTTAAATTTCTATAATTGAAATTGCATCATATAGAATAATTTTGGGCGTATTAACTCTAATCACTTATTATGGTGTAAATTAAAAGTTTTAATACATGTGTAGACTTACAAAGAATTTAAATTTGATAAAAATAGAAATGCCTTTTTGGTGATAGTGTATAACTTATTGAATGATATTGATCTGGAAATAATTTTTCAGATTTAGAATAAAATATCAAAATACTGGGCATTTTTACGATAAGCGTGTTATTCTTTGATTCATGGGTAGAATAATCTTTCACTTGTGAGCTTATTCACATACTATCCGTAAATTTAGTAAATCATTATTAGCGGAGTTAGATTAGACCAAAGTTTACCTTAATACCAATTAAATTTTTCTCGAATTGTTACATTACCAGTTAAAATTTATGGATCAAAACTTACAAATTAATTAAAAAGGGCAATGAGCTAAAACTGTTGTCCTGGATTGAACTAATGAGGTTGAAATCTAAATACCTAGAAAATTTTCAATCAAAACTTTGTGATCGATGTTTGTTATTAGTGAATTTCGCACGTAATCATCACATCTAATACCAAGATTATAATCTAAAAAAACTGCGGCACATTAATAGCAGAATATTAATCTTTAGCTCTCAAATTTTAACTTACAGGTACTTTAGCGATAGTAATAGAGGAAAGCTATCATTTCTGACTGCGAGAAATCTATTATCAGTTGCAGTTCTATCAGAACATAAAATCAATTAGCGAAATGTTGATACCTTTTTAATATAATAGATCAATAAGATTAATGTCCCTAAATACAATTATCTGAAAAAACTTTTTCTGTTACTGCTAAACTTACAAATGTTTTAAACTATATAATCCATAAAATAGGTCTCTATGTAACGAATCTATACTACGTTGCAGGTTATTCAAATTCCTGAACAAGCAAAAATTAAACGCGGTTATTATGCAATTCTAGTTTAATGATAACGCTTTAATTCTAAGTTCAATTATCTATAAAGTTTTAGAGTATCATTTCTATTCTTTTACAGGTATTGTAACTTTAAATGATAAGAGAACGTATAACTTCGTGGAATGCGACACCCAAACATGATCCTAGACAATTTAAAGGAAAATATTAGTTCCAAAAATGGCTAATTAACTGCGAAATTTAACATCAAAGCAAATCTCTTACAACTAGAAATAAATTCATTACAGATAAAAGGCAAACTCTACACTTACAAGGTGCGTAAATTTGCATATTTTGCTATTGTAGTCCATTTACTGTTATTAAAATCCAATACTGATGATTCTCTATTGCCATAAATGATTAATAAAATGGTAGTGAATCAGTAATATATTCTATTTTTAATTTCTAGATACCACCTATAATTGAGCATATAGAATGTCTTACACGCGAACCGCTCGATTAAAAATATTCAGTGCCCCTCCATTTAAGTTGCTATTAGGATTTTCTTTCAGTAGTCTATTAAAAATGTGATAGAGGATTCGAAGAGTCAGATAATAATTTTAGTTGCCATGCAGAGAATTGATCAAGGAGGTTAAGAAAAGAGGATACTTTATTGTAGATAGTACTTAGGTACAATGTGATAATGGCGGTAGATCAGCGTGGTAGCTGCCATGAGTAAAGTGTGAATACTAACTGTGACTAATAATGCCACTTAACAAATCTAAGGTAGAAAACGGCGGTATTTATAGCTATGGCATTAGAACACATGCAGAGAACATGATTGTAGGATTAGATACAACATATACCATAACAGGTTATAGAATAGCAGTTGATTGTAGAAAATAGCGAGGACTGTAATAACTAAATGTAGTAAGCCATATTTGAATGTAGAGCGAACAGACTGTAAATGTGTCTGTATTTAATAGCAATACAAAATGTCTATGTTTAAGAGTAGATTACAGTTACAGTACAATCCAAATACATGGCAAAAAACATCAGCGAAACACTAATAATCGATCGATTCTATTATAATTTCTCTTTCATTCTATAGATATAAACGTGAACAACACTAGTAAAAATTGCCAGGATTGATTTAGTGATGCCATACTTTGCTAGCTCCTCACAAACTAAGCATGTGCAAGTCTATTTTATCAGATTATACTACTTTTATACGCAATTTAGCAAATTGATCAATCTCAATAAAGGGCAGGTGCAACATTACTTCCTTATCCGGATTTCCATAGTACCGCACGATAGATTAGAACACGAAAAATCAAGGTTCACTTTAAATTTTAGCTAATAATAATATCATTATTTATCTTAGTCTCTTACAAGGTTTCAAACTCATATAAAGATTTTACATTCGGCGCAGATTCTAATTTTTCGATTGGATTAAAACCTAAGTTTCTATAACGGCATAGTTATGACAAGATATTTAATTAGTCAATGAGAAACAAAGGAAAACCTACTAAGGTTGAACTATATCCTGGCATTTTATCATCTATAATCACATAAATAATAAAGGATTGAGCTTGCCAACTCACAATATTTCTAAAATAGTAAAAATTAAAATGCCTACAGCTACCGTTAAAATCCCTCTAACAATATTTAAAATGTCTTAAAGGTAAATTTAGAAGAAACGACTATCGTTATCAAAAAATGATATTGTTGAAAACTTATAGCAATGTTATTATATCAGAATTTTATTGCTTGCCGAAGAAGTAAAATTACTTACAATAACTGGTTATTTAATTGTGACTGAAACTAATTCTTCGTTAGATAGTAAGAATTATGTTAAGGCATGTTGCATCTTACACGAACTGTAATCTGTATTTTGTAGTTCAAATTTTATAGTAATACTGTGCAGCATATTAGAATTACCTGCAGTATAATTAGATATTGTAATCATATTAACGTGTATTGGTTATTAGGCTATAAAAGCCATTATATACCCATCCTTAAAATTAGACGGTTACTGACTTTGCAACCGTACAAAATTTCTGCATAGGATGCAGTATATCAAAAGGAAAATTATCGTATTACATGCTAATTCTGCAAACCAGCACAACCTTACAGTACATTTTAGTGTATTATAAAAAGCAATTCGAAAATTTTATGTAGTGTTTTATACAAAACCTTCGAAATTAATGAAGAAAAGATGGCAGCTTCATGTTTTAACAAGATTTAAAAAATTATCAATTCTTTCGATGCTACTGTTTATGTTCATCTACTATATTTTTATAAGATAGATCATTAAGGAATCCATCTTTAATTCTTTATTATAGTTACTGAGTAACTATCGATCATTCGAGTAAAGTTTTAAGATCTTAATATAAGAAGTACTACACGATATTAATCAGGAGCAAAAGTCAGTGCCTTTAAAGCGAAAGTTAACGGTTTATGTCATGCAATCAAATATAAGCGTCTATAGTATGACGTATATATTGCATGAAAACAATAGTAATTTAAATTAAATTTCTTGGTAACTTACGATAATTGACTTACAGTTTTTTCAATTTAGGAAAAATTGAAAAATCTGATGTATTGATATACCGGATTATATTGGCATCTAAATCTCTAAGTTTATTTGGTTTAAAGTTAAGTCGTAATATTTTGATTGCTTATTAGCTCATTATCGTACCGTAAGATTGATCAATTGTTATATTTAATCAGATGTATGATACCTATTTCAATTAGTATATAATGAAAGAGTCATGTTTTATAAATTTCTTACAAATTTTGTATAGTTTTGGAGCAACCCTTTAAAGCTTGGACATTAAGTGATTCTATTTGATTAGCAAACAGGGCTCTGTAATAAAAATTAGTATGTAAATCTGTTTGCAAAGATTATTTTATAATGAATATTTATAAAATTAAAGCCAATTGTGATGTGACGTCGTATTGAATTGTAAATTAATAGTCATGGCTATTTCGATGTATGGTACCTAAGCTTACGATATTATATCGTCAGGCGTATTTAGTAATTTGTAGAAAATAGACTATAAATGTAGATTCTATTTTAAAGTGCAGATGACGGTATACAGCTCGTTAGGTGCCGAATCATTATTTAATGCTAAAAGTAAAGATAGATGCACAACTTCTACGTTAGTATATAAATAGTTCATCGTACTGTAACTGGTCGGAAACAATATCTACATAAATATTGTCGCTGCTACAATAACATTTTTTGTAAATGATCCTTCGCAGTACATGGCCGGTAAATATTGATAACTATAACTTGAATAATTGTGAAATAATGTAGTATATTGCTATGACAGCTATACTGCTCGAGACTGCAGAAGCAACGGTAAGTACACAAATAGGCAACATTAGGTAATTCAATTGTTATTTCTAAATATCTTTTCTAGTGCTTGTACGCATTTTGTTAAAGTAGAGCTGTATTTAGACCATCTTGTATAAAATCTAAGAATGTTCAAATTTTCTACAATTTAGGAATTTGATGAGCGGTGATAACATAACTAGTTTATATGAGATACGCTAAAATCATTATATGCTGTATTTATTTATATAAATATCGCTAAATTAAAATACATTAGGCATTACCTACACAAAAATTAAAATCGAATTTGTTTAAAAGTCTGGAAACTTAAAGTCAATTATTATACATCAGCCAGTCCAAACTGGTATTGTCAATACGACATACTCACATCCAATGTAAATATTTAGGACCATCGCAGATATTTTCATCAATGGTTTTAAAATTATTTCTATGTATAAATCTACAATTTGAAAGACAGTTACTTTTGTAGATCAAATCGACCTGAAACATGAAAGCTTTATTTGATAAGTTAAGTCTGATTTTTATTTACTCCTGGTGTACTGTCAGTTACAGTAAACAGATTTAAGGTAGTAAGAAATTTCAAAATTGCAATAGCTTAGAAGATGTTACTGACTACATGAAGCACAAGGTGTATCGGAAATATGAAAGCGCCTACAGAATTCTTAGATCAGGAACGGAAGTGAAAACTTTAGCTGGTAAATGCTCGAGCAAATTCAATTGCAAATTCCTACAGAGAATGACCAACAATTATTATAAGCTTAAGCTCAAATTTACTTTAAATTTAATTTATATTAGCGCATGCTGCAAAGAATAAAAGCAAGATTATGTTTAAATCTTACATTAATATTCAGATTAATGCTTGCAATTAAAATGTATGGTAATTTTTTAAATAATACAGTATAAAAACATAAAACGTTCATTTACGCTTTGGAGAACTCATATTTACATCAATTTAACGGTATAGACTATCTCTAGGAATCTTGACAATGTAATTTATATTTTAAGGAAAAATATTTGAAAAATTAAAATAATATTCTCTTAATAAAGCCATTATTCCTAAAATAACTGCGGAACGGCAAAGATCATTCCCATTTATAAATGCTCAGGTTTCAAATTTTAGCGAGATTTTTACAACCAATAATTATTGTTAAAGTTAAAATATCAGCAAAAAGGCGCCTAATAAAAGAATAATTCAATTGCAGTAGTATTAGGTCAATCTGATAGATTAGCGTAACATTTGAATGATAATTTTACACTAGATGATTTGGTGTTAGATGCTGCAACAGTAGAAAATGAATTTAAGATTCATAGCACTACATTTTCCCTATGCAAAATTATAGGTATTACGGAAAGCAATAAATCCGCCACGACTTATATAGAGGCGATGAATAAATTAGACTACGGTATCATAAGATCAGTATTGAAAGTATTAACCAATTTTTTTAATTTTTACTAATTAATACATCTGCTTTTGCTAATATTTTTAAGATTTTAGTATTTTAAACTTAGTTTGTGTTATTGGGTGAAGAGTGGGTAATAGTTTGAAAAATTAATTTGCTTTATAAATTAAACGACGTGCGATTATTAAAAATTTTTGTCAATTTAAAACACTGGTTGCAACTTGAATCGATCCTAACTGGCACAGCTCGTGCTCAACAGTAGAAGCAGTAGTCGACGGAGTGGAGGAAAAGCAAACAAATAAAGCGCTCACATGCTCATCTCGATGCTTGGCTTTACTGGTAAAAGCAAGGAGTGTAGTATGATTTAGCATTCGCGTTCTGTACAAAAGTACTTGCAGTAGTCGACGGAGTTGACGAATAGCAAACAAATAAAGGGCTCGTATACGCATCGCGATGCTTTGCTTTACTGGTAAAAGCATGAAGTGTACAGTAGTATGATTTAGCATTCGCGTTCTGTACACAAGTACTTGCACTAGTGCTGTCCTGTTAACGCTTATTATGCAGCGTGGCTTTAATCGTTTGACTACTATGGAGGTTAATAAATACGACGATACTAGTGGCGATGTTAACAGCTGCTACTGATAGCATCACTGGTTTCCAACCGGTTACCAACGCTAGCGGATCGTTCAACACGGAAAGGAATAGACCTCTACAATAGACCTGCTGTCGTGTAGTTCTACATTACTGCATTCACGTTCTGGGTTTTAGACTGTCGACAAGAGACACAATTGTTCCCGAAGAAAAGAAGCTTTATTGGCCTAAGTAAATCAAAGAGAGAGAGAGAGGAGGGAACTACAACTACGGGCACGATCGAGACAGAGAAGATTACGATCTCCGTCTTTCAGTACTGTAACTGAAGCGAAAGAAAAAGTGGACAAGTGAATGGCGAAGATGATAGCTTCAAGATTCCCTTGTTCACTTTTCACCGATGTAAAGTCACCAATGATACTGTGTAGCCATGGACCACTCGATTCAAGATATTCCATTTATCTAGTAGTCCATGGCAAGAGGTGTTAAGTGTTTTACTTTCCATAATTTAATTAAATAATGAATTCATTACAGTGGTTAGATTAATTAATCGAAAAAAAACAGTGATGGTCACGTTATGTTGCCATAGTACTGTAAAGTACTTAAAAGGTTAATAGTCTGATCCTAACGAAGAATGCTATAACAGCCAAATAATCTCCTTACAAAATCTTTAATGATGCGAGCCCAGAAAAAGTGTATTCGCTTAAATGCTTCAGTCTATTGCTTCCTAAATTTCTGTTTAATATTTAAGACAAGCAGTAAGAAACTTGAATTGCATCGATTACCGTATGAAATCAAATTTATCACGTTAGTGGTCTCGCTAATATGTTTGCATAACATTTACTAGCCATATTACAAGATAGAAAGGTGCCTAAGGTCCCTAAATGCTTCATCGCAAATATGAGATATTATACCCGAATTTAGGTATCTAAATAAATTGAATTAGGATTCAGTTTTATAATATTATCTATAATTAGACCGAATAAAAGATTTCTTACAAAAGGCTAATTCTGGGTAATTGAGAAAAGGTTTCACACCCAATACTTCGATAATTTGAAAAGCCTAAATATCTATTGGATTGAAATAACATTAAACAATGCAATTAAACTATCATGTTTAGTTAGTTCTTTAGTGTGAACTTTCAGATTCGTAGTTATGCCTCATTTCATAGTTGCTGTATCACAACTGAATTTAATATATTCAATTTTAATATTCTTAATTTATATTAAATTTTTTGTAACATTTCAAATTACTGCAAGGTCCTAATATCGTGTATGCAAACGGAATGCTAATACCAAAGAAGCCGAAATTTCCGGCTGAAAAGTGTTTATTTGCAGCAATGAGCTAATATTACTCACATTTCTTATTAATTACTATACTCGACATGGACACTTTGCAATTAGAAATTCCGGTATTTCCTTAGATAACCGCGAATATACTTAATTAAAAAATCTAAAAGCAAAGCTTACATCTCTTTCAAATAATATTGCTTTCGGAAAGCATGCCTTTCCATTGAAAGACCCATAGTTTTTGAACTGGTACTAAATCGTGAATGTTGATAGAAAGGAAATTTAATTCTGAAATTACATTAAGATTAAACAGTTAATAATTTAAATTATTATTTACAAGGTTTCAAGGAGGGGCATTGCTGATAAAATTTTCGAAGGTATTATTGCGATCGGATTATAATCTAAAAATCTATTAAAAAATTAAACAACGTTAGTATTTCAATATTTTGTATTGAACATAATCAAAATATTAAGAATCACGCAAGTATAAAAAATCAATAAGCAATTTTAAATATCCCAATACATGGATATAAGTTTAACCTTGTCTATATCAAGCCGAAGTTAAAAATATAGCTGATATACTACTTGTTGATTGACACAATACCCACAAGAAATATAAAAAGTAATTATTCGCTATAATTTTGAATTAACAAAACCGCAGATATTTATATTTAATTTAGAGCTGATTGATAATGCTTACAACATCTTTAAACTATTTAAACCATCAAATGTACGCGGAGCAATGGATCGAATCTGGTTCCTCATCAGATCTCTGATGGAATTTAACAGAAAATCTTATGTAAATACAAATGATTTTGACATCTCTTAAGTAATTAGGTTAGCTTTGATATTTTTACTAATTTAATGATTATTTATTATTTCACTGGTACTAAACAGCATTGCAACAAGGTAAGGTAACGTAATGTACGATCAATAAGTCGACTCTCTGAACCATGTATCAGGGAGTAATGCATACTCCATCAAGAACACCTTTCCAATACTAGTAGACTACACAGACTTGAACGCCTCGTATTTTGCTTTAAATACTAATTTTAAGAGTTAATTTTATTATACGGTATACCGCATTAGCACGAGTATACTCTTTTGCGATAGTTCAGACATCTTAGTTAGGAATATTAACATTGAACCTTGCAATGAATCAAAATCTAATTTTACTTACTTCTACCTAATAAAGACAACACTATGTCCGAATATAGACGTCTAATGACTAATACAAAGTAGTCAAATTACGATATATCCTATCACAGAATATTTTCACGATAATCTACTATTCAATATAAGTATCATACAATCGTAGTGATTTGAATTGTAAGTAGATCATTCTCGATTCCCAATTTAACTATTAATTTCATTGTATGTTTATATGTTGTGTTATATATCGCTGCCATAAAAGCTGGTGCTATATTTAAGCATCATATATTTTAATTAGATACTCACTAAATAAAGGTAAGCCAACAAAATTATTCTAACATCGATATTTCTACTCTAATCTTGATAGTACATTGTACAACGCTACGACACTCACAAAAGAACTATGGAGCCTGATTTATTAAATGTTCCATGTCCAATTCTTTGAATTTTTAAGTTATAAAGATGCCTAAAAAAAGAATCAGGATTGTTAAATGTTTTCGATAAGGTTTTAATTATTACTTTGTGAACTAATAATATAATGAATCTTCAAACAGATTTCATGTAAGTCTCAAGAACTCATCGCTACGGTTGGGTAATTGCCGATAATTTTCCAATTGTGGGATTAGATATAAAAACTGATTAATTTTGCACTAAAAAAATGTACTGTATGTTTAATTAATAATGTTCTTTTAACGTATTCAACTCGATTTGTTTACAAATAAAGCTAAAAGTTATAATTTGATTTCTGATCATGCTCATTTTTTAAGTAATTTAGACTAACAAAGGTCAGAAAAACTTGAATTAGATTTTATAAAATAAGCAAGTGACAGGTGAAAACTGCTAAGAAGATGAAATAGCTAAATTTAGAAAATTTTACGTTCATAGTATTTAGAGCTAATAAGTATTTGTAATAGATATCACTTTGGTCATAAATTACTACAATGAATCTTTTTAGTACTGTCATAAAATTCTTATATAGTAATTGAGACAAATAGATTATGATACGATCTCTTATGATAGAAATTTGGACTTAAAGGCAAAGTATCGGTTATACTAAAAAGATTTGTCTACGGACGGACACACTGCAATCCAGTATTTTAAAATTATTCAGTTTTTCTTAATGAGTATCAGTACTGTCACGGAGATATATATGGAGCAGAGCTTGCTACTACTGTATTACTAAAGTAACTATTTCGGCAGCTATTTCGCATATTCCAAGATTGACTAGGCATTTCATGCACTTTACGGATTTTAAATAATTTTTGATTATTGGAACTTAGATGGCCTCAGTATTAATATAAAGTTGCATGCGTATTAATTTTTTATGAATCAGGTAGCAACATAGTCACTTTATAAGGACTGATTAAATGCCAATGTCTCCATAATTAAATTTATATTTACAGTACAAGTAAGTCACACATAATTAATATTAGGAGTGAACAAAGAAACTACGGTAACTTTAAATCTATTTTAAAGCTGTTAATAAGAGTTAAGTCGTGACAGTAATATAGACATCTTAAATTCTTTAATTAGAATATACATCGAAAAATTTAGATATTTATCAAGCTATTACACATACAGTTGCAGTAAGCCAGGCGCATGTAGGGATGTACAGCTCAATTCTTTCAAATATGCCGATGCAATACTCCTATTGAAGACATTGAAACCGAATAAGAAATACTGAAGTCATCTAACCCTACAGAAATAGTTATTTACTGAATATAGCTAAACAATTATGCGCTTAGATCACTTAAAAAACTGCGATTTAGTAACAGTATCATAATTATTTGTAAAGATTAGTATAGCAGGAGTGATACACTATTGAAATTTGCTATATCTTTTTAAATTATAAAATGAATTATTTTGGCTGTCTTTTCTTTCTATTTTCCTAAGCTATCGATTTATTGATAATTAAAATAAAACAATTGTTGCAACATACAGGTATTTTAAACTTGGCACTGGTTTGAAGACTCTCATTGATAGATTAGGAATAGGATTATCGTTTAAACATCTAAATGTCATGGAATAATTGGCAAAGAAAAGTTAGGACCTTTCATATTACACAATGATGGCATTAATGACAAAATTTCCAATCAATGTCAGCATTTATGCTTAAAAAGGCATACAAATACTAATATTTCAAATATAAATTGATCTAGAGTACTGTTAACTACGGTCGATTATTAAATTTAGCATGGAAAGATTATCAATTTTCTTTGGTAAATTATGGAGTAATTGCTAGTAATCACAAATTCGATTTTAACATAAGACTTATTCATAAGTCACACGGAATATTATCACATATAGTAATTTTGCAGGTATTTGCGATTAGAAGTTATTTCTAAAATAAATTGCATTGATGACTTAAGATATTATACGCATTATATTAAAATTACAATATGATGTATACTATTTACAGTATCTCTATCACATTTGTAAAGTATAGCATTGTGTATATGATTCTATTAGAACACGGAAAAAATATTTAATTACAATATTTTCAGATTTGTCAATCCAAGGAAAGCATTTTCTTCAATAATTACAATGCTGTTGTTCTGTAAGCTCCTAATATAATGATTTATGAAGTTTAATCCCAGTCAAAATTTCATTCTTAAAATTAGCAATATTAAATATTCTAGGCTCATTATCTAACAAATATAACAAGATTTGACTTTGCATGATTAATAAATTGATATTGTAGATGCAATTACAAATGCTCCATTTTTTTCAAAGATTGAAATGTTTTGTCTTGGATATGGGTTAACTGATTGCTTCTTAAATTCCTAGCAAAGTTTATAAATCAATTTAAGTCACTGTTATTTTCTCTTTAAAATGCGTCATTATGCATTCATTTTAAAATAGTTTATTATCCTTCCAATAATTATTCAGGAGGCATGCTATTAGCATGTAATACTGGTAATTTACTTACGCTCTAATAATAACATTGCAGAAATAATATTAGAATGCAAACGAAACTATACTATTTTCGCTGCAGTATTTTAATTTATTTACTATAGCAGTAGTAATGGAAAGCTACAGTGCTATTTTCTCAGAAGAGCAATTATTTACAAATGATTTTAAGCATTAATAGGTATGTATAATTACTCACAATTGCAACAAGTTTGGAAGATTAATCAAAACTTTTGGGCCGAAGTTTTCGCTCATCAGCTGATTGTTGAAAGTACTTGAATGAAAAGCATAAAATTAAGTATAAGAACTGATGGATATTCAATAAAACTTACTACATCAAAATATGATTAATTAATATTTGCATATCCGGCCATTGAAGCTTTACTAGTACTTACTATAAAAAAGTATTTAAATCTGATTTCCCAGAGCGATAACCTTATTAATACTATCGAATTGTCCGTTAAATGTTGTTATAAACCGTTGCAATACATATTATATGGTAAATTTGAACATGATATCGAACTAGCATTTTAAATTGAATAGCTCCAACAATCTTATTTATCACTAAATGGGCGATCTTCTCTCATTCGAAATATATTAAATATGGATACAAATTTGAACTTTATCAGCATAAATATACTTAGCTGCAAATTTAACCGGCTTATGCATTTACTCAAGTGATACCGAACTGTGAGTACTAGTTTTACATTGATTTTACAACAATAGAGTAAATCATTTTAACCAATACTTCGATAACTAATTAATCGTTGAAGTAATTAGAACATACATTGAATAAATCCATGGCTGAGGGATGGATGTATCAATCGTAAATATGGCGGCAGAAGAGCCCTTTAGGTTCCTAAAATAATTCATTAGTAGTCATGAATTAACGGAAAATACCATTTCGTAACAAAGAAATTCAACATCAAATTTAATAATGCTCAAACGTACGAATAATTTAAGTTATAAATGATTATTATATTTAAAATTAGCATTTAGTTTTAATAGGATTAAGTGAAATATAGAATATCTAAAGATCAGATTTACTTGATTGCTATTTTTAACGTCTTAATTATGGTCGTGATAAGGTAATTTTTGGCACGATTCAGCTATATCATGTTCAATTACATGATTTTAAAGACATAAATCAGTCAATTTTTAGACTAACTTAGTTAAAATAGCTTCAACTAAAACAGTTAGTAATTGCTTAAATCTAGCCATTACACATTAACACACAGTAGTTAATCCGAAATTACAGAATATATTGCAGAATGTTAAACTAAACTTCCATGCTTCATATAACAGGTCACGAAAATAAGAACTATATTAAGTCTTTATACAAAGATATTCTATATACAGCTCTACTTTAGCCAAATGTAACTACGAGAAAGACTTTCAGGAAGAATTACTGAATTATCTACGATTATCTGCTTAAACAGTTTTCGTAGTATCTGCTAGTACAATCAGTAAGCAACATTCTTCCTGAAATTTTATATATTCAAGTTAACGTTAGTAACATACTCTATAGCAAATCATTTTTCAATTTATTATGGTAACAGCTACAATATTTATGTAACTATGTTTTACGATTAGCCATAGTAAGATAAACTACCCCTACCCCAATATTTGAGTTATGCATCTATTTTTATATTTAGTATCAGCTATAATTCAGCACCATACTGTACCATGTACATGACCATCTATATTCCAATATAAAATCTATATTTACAGATTATCGTTATAATCTACTAATAATAACTTATGACAAATAAAGTAAGCTACGATAGGACATAATACATCATAGAAAGATATAGCTGGTAGTCTATATTTAATACTAAGTTAAGTTACATCGAGCAATAAAGGTGTTAAATTAGGAAGTACTATCGAATGACTCAAAATCTAGGTCTGATTTCATAGTCGCACGTTGATTACATTATTTAATTTACTGTATTATAGAGTTATACCAAAACTGCCTTTTTTTACTGAATCAAGAAACAGACTGCAATACATTTCCAATAATTGTTAATTAGGAATAATATTAGCAGTATAATGAGATAATTTTACTTACACATATTGATATGGTATCATGAAATTATTAATCATTTTACTGAATTTCCTGCTTGTGCATTTCATTTCCGCCATAGAACATGAACAGCCATATATACACGGCAGTTTAACTAAGCAAATTGATTAATGTAGTAGTTCTCAGCTTAGAATACTTATCCAATGTGAATTCTAGTCCATTTTACTACTAATGTTAAGTCAATTTAAGTTTCTACTTAGGACACCATTAGAAAGAATTAGTTAGAAGAAAATTATGATTTTACTTGATGTACGTTCTTATCATTATTGGCATCTAAAGTGCTAGAATACATGATAGTTGGTATCTCAAAGGATAAAACCATCGTTGCAAATGTCAAGCCGTGTAAATTCCAGTCAAGCTATTTGTAATAACTTAAATGAAATATATGTATCAGTCCATCATCGGACGAAACAACTAACCGCAGTGACCATTGCTGCTTGAATTGCTGGATACGTTCATGCTCGATAGTGGCCAAAGTCGACACTTCGACGGCTTGCAAACTGAAAAAGAAGTAATTTATAAAAATTTTTGATTTGCTATACAGAAAATTCACATATCTCTAGCCAGTTTTATTTGCTTATAATATTAACTTACACTTTTTTTCATGAAATCTGTAATTTAGATGACAGCTTGATGAGGTTTGGCACTCTTCTATTTTGGATCTTATAGTTGTGATATTTAACGGCACTAATAACGAATATAACAACCCACTCAAAAGTTTTTATTGCGAATAGTAATTAGCTTATATGACACATTGCTCAATAATACCATGGTTTATAATCGCTTAATTTATTCTCCTTATTGTGTTTGGCTAGAGCTCGGACTTGTTATGGTTATCTGCCCGATGAGTAAAAGCTACTTACTAGGTACACTTACGATGGAAAATGGCCTTAGTCAGACAGTCTATTTAGACAAAATGTCTTATCTCAAATTCTATTTGTTATGTTTCGGAAGATTTATTGTCCGGCATAATAGTAATAAATATTGATTTGTGTTATGATTAGACTTTAGCATATATATAGTAGAAACACATCCTACACCAACTGTTTTAGTACCAATAAAATTATGAATTTAGGAGATTTTGCAACTCAAAATGTAAAATACGTGGGCAAGGTGTATTTGAAAATTTTAGGAAGGCGCCTTTTATCTAATTACATTGTTTAAATCTGTTAAATCCTACCTGGCTTAGACTAATAAACTACGAGAAATACATCACTTTCCGATTAATTACTTAAATAGTTATTGTTTTTACAAAATTTATAAGAAATTACCTATTATATTTATATATAATTATGAATGTGACATCACTTTTACATGACGTTGTTAATTGTGCAGGTGTTCTTAAACGATTGTTACGACCATATTCTACTATTTTTATGTTTTACATTATTATATTTTGCTTGCGTGTACAAGTAATTGATCTATCGTTAGTTTCTGTATTGAACAGTGAGTATTGTAGAGTTAGATATCATGTATGTTTGTCGATTTTACTTCTTGCTACAAATTGAGTTATAAGAGTAACAGTTTTGCTAAGCTCAATTGCTAAGCCGCTTCTTTTGTGGCTATTGCAATTAAGAGAGTAATTTTTTAGATCACGTGTCAATAATGTATACTAGTAGCCAGTAATGGCCTAGAATAAATTATCGATTTTTTCATCTTTGATTTTATAAGTTCATAATAAATTCTTTACATTACTTTGCTTGAAAATCTTGAGAAATAATAAGTCTTTTAGTGAATTAGTCTAGAGTTTAGAGAAGTTTTGTTTGTGATATTTCATACGAGTTATCTTATCATTAGTTGTCTTCTTTCGATTGTACAACTAGTTCCAACCCGTTTGCTGGTCGTAATTTTTAAATGAATATGAAACTGCGTTGTACATGAATTACAGAAAAGTTGCTACCTTATTTCAGTAATAACTTTATATCGAAGAACCCCAAACGTGCTAGTATCTTTTGTGTTTCATTACTTTAGGGTGGAACAGTACATGTTAGAGACTGAAAGCTAGTTTGGGCTATATGTCTTCGGAGTGATCAAGATTTTGTTACCCTCGATGACAATAGTGTTTAAATTTAATGTTATGACTGTGCGTTTATTCATGTTGATTGAAATTTTTAATTAAGCATCTAATTAATAAATGCATCAAAAATTTCTTTTGGGTATACAACCGGTAAGTGCGGTGAAAAGTAAGTCAGTAATAGTTATTAAATATATGATATGATTTAAGATATTTTCGTAATCGTTAGCTTTGACGGAAGGATACGAAAGATTTTACGATATTATTTACTGATATAAATTTAGAGGTATACCATTAGAAATTTAGAGTACTATAAATAGACTAATGTTGCGTGATGTGTTCATGGCCCAAAATTTGAAAGTTAAGCACAAGATTGTTCTAATAAATTTTCTTCAAATCATTTCTTGCTAAACCAATTAATTACTTTACTTTATGGTTGGCTTACCACAATTTATTTCATCAAACTTATTTCTACAATTGTCAACACAGTCACATATGCTTCTAGCGGAAATATCTTGGCTTGAATTACCACACTTGACCGTTTGTGAGCCTAATCCGTAAAAAATATTAAAGATAAATTCTTAATGAAGATATGAAGGAATTTAGTTCTCTATTTTGCGTGTTATTAACTAATCAGATTTTAACAAAGACATAAGGCTATAAGATCGTCGTTGTCTAAAAGCGTAAATCTCAAAACTTTTATTTTATTTTAGGTTAAGTAGTGATACGTTCTAACATATGCTATTTGTGTTCGTAGAAATCCATGGGCAGCTATATAGCTTATTGTGGCTAAATTTAATGGAAACCATTATTAATATTTTTTGATAGAACGGATGTAACGACATGTTTACTACTATAATCCATAGATATTATTTAGACGAGAAAAGTATAAAAGACAGATAACGTAAAGAAATTTTATTTGTGTGTTTAAAAATGTCATGAACTCTTCTCTAGGAGAGGTAACAACATAAACAACTTATTTTTGTAAATAGTTTTTCCGATAGAATGGGACTTTATTCACGACGTAAAATGTTGCTTAAAGTCTACGAAAATAGTCATCGTTGTGATTTTGTATCAAAATTTTAAGATGTTCCTACTTTCTGTAACGCTGGTTAGTTATATAGATTTATCACGGAGTACGTTTTCTCTGTAATTAAATTCTTCCTTATAATTTAAGGTAAGGGTACTTCTTTAGAAGTAACAGATGTAAGTTTTAGTTTACAAGTTATGCATATGCTACTGATAAGTTATGAACGTACCTAATGTCACATTTATAAAATACTTAATTGTTATTATGAAAAAATAAGTGAATAAGTATATGTTGGAATTAAAATAACAGCGTGATTTAAAAATTATTGTTAAAGAACAAGTACGAGATTTGTAGAGTTGCGAAATTAAAGAATTGCAGCTTCTGAATGCTGATTACATCAATATCTGTTGGAATTATCGTTTTCAACTAACCCGGGGGAAATCTAAAAGTTAGAATTTGCTGCGGCAATTGCAGCGCAAAATTAAACGATCTAAGAAACTGATTACTTGCTTTCAGGTGAGATTACAATATTAATTTATAACACAGATATTAAATATTTCAAACATTTCATAAAACTTCGTTATCAACAAGATCTAAATTATTATGTTATTGGTTACCATTAATCAACGGTGTAAGAATAAATATATATAGCAATACGCGATAACTAGGCATCTTTTCCGGCATGGCGCACTATCGAATCTGTTTGACCATACGGCAAAATAGACTGCGAAAATAAATTTGATAATAATAATTTCGTCCTTTTATAGCTAAATGTGATCTACGGGAAGGTTTTATACGTAGTTGAGCTTTAATATAATTGTGATTTAATTCTTAAAAGAAGCTTCCCAATTATTTATGATAATTTGATCTAAGTAAGCAAGATACATCTTAATTAAATAATGAAATTGTACTATATAGATTTGGTATTTCAAAGGTAACCGTAATTATTAATAAACAAAAGCAAAAAATAAATTTCAGGTCTTTATTAAATAAACGAAAGGTAATCCTTTAGTCTTCTAAAGAATTTAGATATACGCCTTAATTTTATGACGCCATGTTAGAAAGTTATTCAGTTTTTAGCTCCCACGCCTTAAGTTAAAATATTAACCAATTTAAGTAGGTTTTAGAACTCGTATTAGATCAGTGCTATGAAAACATTCAAATGTCTAATGAGAACTGCTATATTGTTCTTAGATTAACAATTGCATTGAGCTTCCCATTTGCACCCATTAAAACATGATTAGAGAGCTACTTTTCATTACTGCCACAACTACTCTAGTGACACAAGAAAAGAACATAGTAATTATAATAAACTTTTACTTTAATCCGTAGAACTACATTCCTGGCCTACGGTATTGTAGGCAGAATCCTTGCGAAGTACTAACTCGCTCAACACAATATACGATATAAAGCTATCACACAACTTTGCCTTAACCTGGATCGCTTTTATTGATCGCAGTCCATCTTATATACTCTTTTAGTAGTTATAAACCTATTACTATGCCATTAACATATTTCAATAACAAACCTGTTATTACGATTGAATTATCAAATGCGGACATTCGAGGTAATGAACAATTTTATATGTAAATCTCTTCGACTATAAGTCCTATCAAGCTCCTATGTTCTTGATACATACTTGTAACATATTACTATGTCATCATAATAACGCAATAACTTAGGTTATAACTAACTTTAACAATTCCTTAAGTAGTAACTTGTTCCAACTTCCAAATTTTGTAACAAGTACTAGATCTGCACTCAGCAAGGAGACCCAGTAATTAAGTTGAAGAACTAACTTTATTGTTAAAATAATGAGTTTATATACTTTCTTTATTATGACCTTTGATCTACTGGCATAGATCACAAGATCATCTCTAAGAGAAAGGTTTCCCTAGTTTAGACATTACAAATAGAATATCATACCGACTATGGCAACATGAGAATACATATATAGATAAGCTTAATATAGTACCAAAACTACATCCATATACGCATGACGTGATAATAACATCGTGATATTTAACGATATATAGAAAGAAGGTAACATACTAATTATGTAACTATCACAGAACGTGACATAACTCATACTTCTAAAAAGTTCGAAACAAAATGTTATCAGAAACTACACTTCCATATCTAAGTTATTTTGATGAATGTAACAATCACATATCAGTCTTTATTTTAACTGTAGTACTTTAGCATTAGCAGAGATTAAATTAAATACCATCCTTGATGTTTCTTATATTAAAATTATTAACTTAAAATCTCTTTAAAGTTTATTCTTAATGCTTTATGACAATTACCAGCAAAAATAAAATATATTATTTTTCAGAAAACATTTATGGTTAGTTATCTTTCATTTTTTATTATTGCAATCAGGTTATAACATCTGCTTCCTTCTCTATCAGACTTGGCGCCAATTTTAGTGTTTTAAGACTGTAGTTAAGCACCCTATATATGATTTTGTAATGATAGCTATACGTATTTGATATAGCTTGGTAACTAAGAGTAGATATTATCGTGATGTTAATACTAGATGATTACTAAAATCTATATTAGAAATTCTAGATGACTAATATTAGCCAGTTGAGAGATAGTAGTGCAAGATTGCACGACTTGAAGTACTGAATTATGAAGATGACCAACACTGAAAGGTGCTGGATATCAACAGAAGATTAAAAATGTTTGAAGTAAAAACGATTCGGATTGCAGAAGATGGTGATTTCTATTTGAGAAACAGTATTTTGTTTGATGATTCAAGTCTGACAGCAGCTAATTATGTTGTCATAAATGGATTTATAGGATTTATTTATGAGCTGCGGTAATGAACTCATATGATAGGCTTGACTTCACTTTGAGCTTGGCATACCTTAGATTTTAAAGTAGATTCTTATAGTAATTGATTATCGCTCTACTATTTCTAAAACTTTGCAACAAAGTCTTATAGGGAATTTCTTTCGACGAAGATAGTTATTGTTGAGATACTTTCATTAGAAAGGCTATATGATAGCAACTAGATTTACTTCCATATTATCAAGATGAATTTATTAATTTAATTGCTTAGGTTGTTATGACGTAGATTTACCATAATCAGCTTGCATCAATAATACTGTTACTTAACTAAACTTGCCTAATCTAAACTAATTTAGATTACCCTAGATAAGTAACAATGACTGAGAAATGCACTTTTAGAATCTTCTAACTATATCTTTATTCTAGAAAATGCAAGTCTAATTTAATATTCAAAATCAATCATTTAAATAGCTTTTCTTGCCATAAAACCGGTTTACAATGTGTGATATATTTCGACCAATAAGACTTCGAGAATACATTAAATTATTCCTAGTCTAATCCAATGAATTTGTAATATTACTATAGACTAACGTTATGTTTGCCCCAGCTTATAATTAACAGGATTCATATTGAATTTGCTATTGACAATTCATATACCATATTTAGTATAATTTAAACTGTATTAGGAACAGGTTTGTATCGGCTATATTAAGTCATAAAATAATTCATGCACATATCCAAATTAATAACTATCTTAACGTGATACATATACATGTCTAAATTAAGTAAATTATCATTCATCATGGTAGATTCACTACCGTGACAAATACCAAAATCTAAGAGTTTAGATTAAAACAGTACGATATGACATTAACTAGCGTAGCAACAAACCAAGGCCACGCAAGACAGACATTGCTCTATATTACTTTATTGCAAAACTCAGCACTGACATTCAAAATTATTTTCGATACACGGTACCGCATGATAGAATAATGCCGAGCTGCAAGATAACTTCCTTTTATAATTAATAAATACGGCGAATGAATAAGACGCGTTAATTGCATGGCTAGAACAAATCGGCCCTGTATTATGATTGTGTGGCATTTATCTTGCTAAATATTCCTGCTATCAATTGTTCAATATGAAATTAGTACATTTAGACGATTCCTTGCAAGTAATTAAACTATCAAGACTACCAGATTTAGATACGTGCTAGTATTTATAGTTCTGCACCCCATATTTGATTGTATTGTTAGCTATGTTAGATAGAGCTAGGCTTCTAAAAGTAGATATTGTCGCCATACTAGTATTATATTGTTAATTAATATTTAGAAATGTTGATTTTTAGTTTTGATCAGTTAGCTACGAGTGGCAAATAGATCTAGATGACTAGACGTGCTGTATTTATGAAGATTCCCAGCAACGTAGTTTTGGACTGTAAGATAGGATTAATGGTATTTTAAACGGGTTGGTTCGTGCTGTATAACATATTGATGATCTATCTATAAGGAAAACTCTTCTTTTGATGATTTCAGCCTTACTATAGGTAAATTTATAATTGTAAATAGATTGCGCAAAATTTAAAATGTTTAAGAATTACAGACATAAGCTTCGACAGAACTTCACATCTAATAGCGTTTGTAATACTTTTGATTAGAATCTTAATTAATTCAATTATGCGCCACTATTGTTAAACTCTGTGAAATAAGCCTATAGTTTAAAGTTTACTCAACTGAAACAATTATTTTTTGAGATCAGATCCCAATTTGATTAAATAGATATGAGACATTTTTATTACAATACCTTTTATTATATTATTACAAAGCTGGCTTCAACAAGATTTGAACGTTGGCAGTAACTTGAAAACAATTCCAGTAAATAATAATAATGCCCGTTGTTTGCTTGTGCATTGATATTAGCAGGTAATTAACTGCCAAGTCTTGTTATTCTTATTACCAGAATTGGTACCAAGCCGGTTCGATGACAAAAAAGAATGATGCTTATAGTAGATATAACGTATCAGATCTAATAGTTTACAAGCAAATGAAGTATCATTTTAGATAGGATGATCATAACAGTTATCATATATTATTAAAGTGATATCATATCTGGAGTTTTACACGGTAAAAATAGATATGCTGTTACCTTATTATGGTTAAATAAAATAATTTAGAACCTTTCAATTAAAATATCACTTTAGTTTATGATCTTATCATGCATAGTATATTTTCGAGATAATTATAATTTAGTTTTGTCAGGTATGCAATGGATGATGACGGTAGTGATTTTGTCAATACTCATGAACACATGTAGTGAGAGAACTTATTTTACTTTTGATATTTGTAAAATAACTTAGAACTGTGATTGTAGACTATTAGTCATGTTTAATATGATATACGGTAGTGTCTTTTCTTTATTTACCTTATGATATATTTAGTAGCCCATAATTATAGACTGTAAGGATAGAATCCATGCTAGAGTACAGTTGGCTGTATATAGTAAGATATTGAGCTACTTATAAGTTTAGAGGTAGAAATAGAATTGCAAATCATATATTTGGTTATGCTTAGTTCATTTTACTTTGAGTGGTAGGAATAATGTCTACGAAAATACTGTAATCATTTTAATATTGGATTAATGATCATGATGGTTCGCTGTAAAATATTGTGACTAATAATAAGCTGAATATGTGTAAATTATGGTAGAATGTTGTTATACAGACTGTAGCTGCGAAAGCTATGGAGAGTATAACAGCAGGAGGTATTAGATTATCTGATTATTCTTTCTAGAAGTCTTTCAGTAGTTTAATTCGGCTAGAATACGAGCTGTGTGGAGCTAGTCTTATTATTAGACCTAATAAACTTCTCATTTTCTACAACTTATGAATTTTCATGATCGGATTTTATCACAATATACTATCGTACGTATACTTTGAATAGAATAAAGCTATAACTACCATAGGTACGTGGATTAACGGTTAGATAATTTATTTAGCTTTTCCTAATTGCTGATGACTAGCTTTTGAAAGTAATTAATAAAACTGTGTCTCTATACTTTAATATCTTATTTCATCTATAATTCATACCAGACTTTCATTGCCCATCTTATAAAGCTATGATAATTTCATATATCCTGCAGAATTATTGCACCATAATTCTCTATTAGTTTTAATCCATTAAGTATACTTTTTGATCTTAGATATAATTAATGAGTTCCTTATGCGGAAATTATAGATTTTTAGCTATTGAACAGATTTGTGCATGAAAGTAAATTAATAATTTATAAGTTTGAAACGGAAGTATTTTAATTTTGGGCGAAATGAAAGATTACATATTAGGATATATTAAAGTTAACGCTTTATAAGGCCTACAACATAATATGTTACGCTGATAGAAAGGCACTCCAGTAAAAGTGATTCCATGCTTTATTGCATTCATAATGATATGAGAGTCTTATCTATACTTTTCCTTTTGTACTATTGCGATAATTAAACTTGACGCAATGCTTTATTATCATTTCATCAATTAATGCATGTATTCTTTAGCAAAATTGCAGCCGGATTTATAGCATACTGATTAGTCGTGATATTATTTTATTCATAAACATTATTATACGATAATTATGGTGTTGTAAATACTGATAAAGATCATCTACTTTTATTATTACGAGATCTAGTCAATATTTATAAAATTTTTATTAGTGCTATAACAATAAGAAAAATATTTGGACCAGAAATTAGACTTACGAAACACGTTGAAAGCCTACCGTTCCCTGCCAGGAAAGTTCGGATAAATTATGATAGAAAACTGTGAGTTTTAGCGATACGTAACGTAGCTGTCGATTATAAGACTTTATTGCTGAACTAGATCTTATGATAGATTAAGGTATTTATTCGTATATGCAATCAAACGGTAGCTCTTTCATTAATCCAGAGCTGCAGTTTTATCAGATGTGAATTTACGACCTTTCACAATATTTTCCTATTAGAGTTGTCCCATGTACTTGTAAATTTTAATTTTTTAAAGCTAATGATGGTGCTTGGGTGCAAAATGATAGAAACTAGCAGATTCAAAATTAAAATTAAGCTGCTAATGTAAATAGTTATACGCCATAATAATTATTAAAACGATAAAGTTTGATACATAGAAGCAGTAAATTTTATTTGTTACTTTCTTGAAAATTTTAATATTTGTCTAAGAATATTTCAAAAGTTAAATTGCGGAAAGGAATGTTAAAGATTTAAAATGATGAAATATTTAAATTTTATTTATCTATAACGAAATCATTCAGGGATGCTCATGAGCAAATACTACTTAAAATTTGATTGGGCTATCGACCTATTAATCTTATTACTGATGCAATAGGGGTAATTTAGAATTACTAAATAGTATTTCATTTGCAATATCAATCGTTTAATGAACAGCGTAGATAGTAAGATCGAAATGCTGGATATTTTAAGCTGCATAATCTAAATGAACTACCTAAGACGTCATTAAAAGTCCGGAAAATGATATCAAATAGTTAGCAGATGTTTTATAAGTAAATTTGCACATTTAGTCTTATATATATTTAAAACTAGCTTATCGTAATAACAATGCTTCAAGGTATTCATCTGTAAGTTTGCCAATAAGAAAGTCCTACCCTAGATGTCATATGTTAAGTACTATAACAGATTTGAGTTTCAATGCGTAAATTTAATTAGCATGAAATCTACTCTTTCGTTCCATTTAATTCATAACATTTGCTTCTAAAGATTATTGTCATTATATAAAACCTCAATATAAATAAAGTAAACAAATTTTCAAGATTATTGTTTAACTAGCCTTCATTGTGTTTACTGACGTATTCAATTTTTTGTCCTCTTAGCGGAGGCGATAATCTTATTGTTGTAATTTGTGATTAAATTAATCACGTATTATTCGTGAATTTTATTTCTGATAGTATGACAGTTATTTTTCGACTCCCTGGTAGAGCATTTATAGAAATATCACCAAAAGGTATCTATTCTTGTGATTAATATACTCGTGAGCTATTTCCAGATATTTCTGTGATCTTTTTGTATCTTGAAGTAAGTATCAAGTTTAGGTTTACTTCATAACTCTAAAATTTTCCATCAAATTTTTTAGTGTAATAAACGGAAACTGTTTTCCTATATGTAAACGATTAGTTAACGAACTTTTTTTTGTAAAAAGCAGCTTGCTCTTGCATATTCTATCTGGATTCGCTAGCATTGCTACAAAGTATGCACGTATACATAGAATTTGATCCTAACTAACAATATCGGCTGTTATCTATTCTTAGATCTAAATTTTGATGAAAGTCTACTTTAAATTTCGTTTGAGAACGCATAAAAGATACAAGATAAATCTTAATCTAAACACGGTCTGACCCTTGAGCTCTTACATAATTAAGTATTCAACTAATTCACTGGCCCTCAATCGAAAATAAGTTAGTTTTATAATTCTTTATTTTCAGCAGCCTACGTATACAGCATTACTACCCATTACTAGTACCACGACAAATACAGAAGCTGGTCTATAATCCTGATAACAATTTATTTACTGTCTAGCAGTTAACACAATGAGTTTACATTTTAGGGTGATTTAATACGATACTAAAAGATTATTTGATTGTGTCTTGCCCAAAAGTTTAAAATCCAATCAAATAGTTTTAAGCGCAGGTGCCAAATTTCACACATCTGCATTATTTCAAAACAGATGTTCATATAACTATCACAGACGATTTATTGCTGTAGAATCCTAACTGATACAACAAATACTCCAAGTGCTCCGTTTATCGTCCTAGCTTGTGATAAAATCCGATCCCGAAAATTAAAAATTTGTAGAAAATTAGAACTTTATGAGATCTAATACGAAGACTATCTACATACAGCTCTACTTAGCCGAGTATGTCTACTGAAAAACTTCTAGAAAGGTGTTACTTAACTAAACTTGCCTAATCTAAACTAATTAGATTACCCTAGATAAGTAACAATGACTGAGAAATGCACTTTTAGAATCTTCTAACTATATCTTTATTCTAGAAAATGCAAGTCTAATATAATATTTAAAGCCAATCATTTAAATAGCTTTTCTAGCCATACAACCGGTTTCCGATATGTGATATATTTCAACCAATAAGACTTCGTGAATACATTAAATTATTCCTAGTTTAATCCAATGAATTTATAATATTACTATAGATTAACCTTATGTTTGCCCTAGCTTATAATTAACAGGATTTATATTAAATTTACCATTGACAATTCACATACCATATTTAGTATAATTTAACCTGTATTAGAAACAGGTTTGTATCTGCTATATTAAGTCATAAAATAATTCATGCACATATCCAAATTAATAACTATCTTAAGGTGATACTGTCGTGTTCAGCCCACGACAAGGAAACCTGGGTCTTTGAATCCGTACGAATACTAAGGCTACAACAGCCAAATATGCCCTCAACGGGCTAAGTGTAGACTAGACTTAGGCTCTTAAAATAGTTTATTAAACCAAGGTAGTCTTGACATCCAAGACTACTCTAACTACACGCGTACACTACACAGTCAATCGTCAACTCAACAGCTAATGAGAGCACCGGGCTTTACATACCCTAGCTCGGTTGCACTCGGTGCACAGCTTGGATAAATAACCCTAAAAATATATAGCTTTCGTATAGCCGACTGTCTATATGGTTCAGTATGGCAGACGGCGTAAACAACACTAATGAGTTACGAACTAATTAAGAGCCAATTAACAATCAAAGGCTCGGCACAAAGTAACAGAAATTACTATTGTGTGAACATTAGTTGTCACTTCTGTAAATACACTATCCTGCAGAGTCTACTACAAGTATAGCTAGACTACTAATAACGTTACAATTATCGAATACCTAATAAATAAAGGTTATTAATAATTTATAAAATCTTAATTACTAATTACTAAAACTAACGCTAAAATTAATAGACGGAGTCTGTACTCCGTCACAAATACATATACGTGTCTAAATTAAGTAAGTTATCATTCATCACCGTAGATTCACTACCATGACAAAAGGCCAATCAGATAATGTAATGTCGTTTGTTTGATACTCTCCATAGCCTTCACAGCTACAATCAGCATAGCAACATTTTATCTTATTTTGCACGTAATCAAATAATTCTAAGTAACACCATTTTACAGCGTACCATCATTAATCCAATATGGAAACAATTATAGCATCGATACTTCATGTATTACAATCTCACAATTTACTTTATAATACCTATCACGGTTGCTTTGAATTATATGATAATCATACTTACACTGCGCAAAGCTTGCAAGCATAAACAATACGGTAGCATATCTGCTAAATGACTGTAAAGTTTAGAGGTTTTCAGGAAATAAATTCAAAATATCAAGACTTAAGCAATTCTAAAGTCGACGGCAACCTTCCTCATGAACAGTTAGACACATCAAAGCTATGTTTTGTTTAAAATTCCGTTCAAATTTGATTCGATAGGTGTTTGTTGCAAGAAGCCTGTGATGGGGATACCTGAGATCACTGGAACTCCTTAAAAAATGAAGCTGCAACAGACTAGGATTAGAATAGGTTTAGGTTTAATAGAATTTTATTAAGTTTAGCTGGCTTGACATCCAAGACTACTTCATCAACATTTATATATATACTACACAGCTAATCATCCACTGATCAGCTAATGACAGCCCCGGGCTTTATATACTATCATCTCTCCATGGTACTCGGTTCACAGCGTAGGTAAATGATCATAAAACTTATATAGATTTGTATGGCCGACTTTCTATAGGTTTCAGTATGAAAGCTAAAGCTACGATGATAACATACGGAGTCAGACAACCTTGTGACTTAGACCTAAGTTACTTCAAAATGATTCATATAACGCTATCAGAAAATTTGAATGATAAATGTTAAAGAAAACTACAAGATAAATAGTATTATCATGAAAATGCAATTAAAAGAGTGGTTAAAATTTTTTTATAGATCAAGCATTAAGAACTTTATATTAAAGGTCGTTTCCCTGTATAGTTGAGTCGATAATGCACGAGAAAAAGTTATATGCGTACGTCTATAGATTAAATACCCATTACTATGACAGAAATTATTTAATTAATGTGAACGCATTTTTAATATAGTTGCATCCAAGAATCTTATGTCACTTAAGTTAAGGATTACGATTTTATCTCTCTAACATGAGTAATTACTGATTTCTTTAGCTGATTTGACTTTGAAGTAAACTGATATATCAAATAATCATTTTGAAATACATGATATAATTATTGCTATAACTAATATAAATATGATATAACATATCAAGCAGGTCATCATCTTATAAAATTGTAAATTTGGAGTTCAAGTTAAAAATATCTTACTAGATTAGTCTTTGTATCTAAATTTCTAAGTAATGTTTAACTAAAAGTCTGGAAATCTTTAAAATTTTATTATTAGCATAAGTACAGAAATATTTGAAAGCATGTTTGGTAACTGTAGAAGAATCCCGTCTAAATAAATAGTAGCCATCAGTAATTATGTATTCTTTGGTAATGCTGCAAGTGATAAAATCAGTTAGGAATTCTTTAACTTAAACAATACAGCAACGGAATTAGGATTACCATTCGTCAACAGGAGAGCTACAAAATTGCATTATCTTGATAACTTATTTAATAACCCAGCTCTAACAATCTGCGTACGTAACCAAAATATAGTAATTTAGAGAATTGAGCATATTGACTACTGAATTCAGTATGGTAGTAAAAATGTTCTTGATAATTAATAATATTTATATACTGGTTGATTTTTATCTAACAAATTAGAGATTATACTAATAACAACTTCAAAATTATATTATAAACTGGTATCATAGTGCCAGAATTAGCCCTAACTCGCAACAAAGATAGATATTGTATTTATAATCTATGCTGCTATAAATCAGAATAAAAAATAATTGATTTTCGTATGAAGGTATAATTAAGATATAGCACAGTTATATAGTTATAGACAGAAATTTTATATGTAAAAAGTCAAACCAAGGATTATCTTTTTCATCTAAAATGAGCTATAGATGAATTCTTTTAGATAAGTAGCATTCAAAATAGCCTAATTTATTAATTAGTAATTGTAATACATGATATAATATTTGAATATCTCAGAATTTTCATAAATAGAGCAAGAGCAAATAGATTTTCAAGACCAGTTGATA
>NW_002060943.1:12599111-12694083 GCF_000150275.1 Trichoplax adhaerens | reverse complement strand
TACATGCGCAAATTTCTACGATTTCATAATTGCATTTACCCGTACCGTTAACAAGATTATTACAAAAACACATAAACTAGTTTATATGGTTAAAATCATTTTAAAAATCTTTTAATTTAATTTAATAATTAACTAAAAATATTAAAAACGTAAAATATTAAAGGATGCTGAATCAAATTTTTTAACCTTAATTTTTTCCGTTGCAACCTTTGCAAGATACGTACAAGTCAATAATAATTTGATTTACAGTAACTTAATCGGGGTGTTTGGATAATTTATCAATTTATAGTTTTAAAATCCACGTATACGTATACGAATAACTTAAACAAGATCTATTTTGAAAGCTGATTACTTTGAGTACTTTGTTTATAATATTAGAAGAATAGAAACTTTACCGCACGTCATTTCTAACCCATTTACATATAAAAAATTAAATTTTTCTCCCACAAATAGGGTTAATGTTGCTTGTGGTACACTAGCATTGATCATCTTGAAAAATTGTAATTTTTTTTTATAAGTTTTTAATTTCTGGACCTGGACAGCAATAGGGACTAATTTTGTGCTTCTTCCCAACATTTATATCACAGATTATTTAAATCTCATTTGAATGATTTTGCAGGTATCGACAGAAACGACCAAGTGAAGTTCGAAATGCATTATTTCCCTTGTCCATAAAGACTATTATATCTTGAGATTTATAAACAAGCTTTCTTTTACCGTATATTTCCAAATTAAACAGAAAAATCCGGATAAAGCCAGTAAGTCCAAAATAAAGTTTGCTACTTTGAAAATTTGGGCCATTTTGAAGCAGTAATTTTATTCTCATATTTGTTCTTTCGTTAAATTGCATACCATAGCAGGAATTTACGGACTTTAAATCTGATTTAAGTTTACTCGAAAATACTAAAGTCTTATTGAAAGTTAATAAGTAGATAGGTCCGTTCTAGTTGCTATTATCATCGCCTTTTTCAGATGCGTCCCTGATTTGGGACTAGAAATTCAACTCTCCTTACTATGTCTTATATAATTGCATTACGCCTGAAATATTTTATACTAAAGGAATACAGGAAGAAAAATGAATATATTTTAGTAAAATATTTTAAGAAACAGCTAAATCATGTGCTTGCATTACACCAATGCAAGATTTTCTGTAATATTTATATCATCCTACTACATCCATCAGAAAATATTAATTAAATCTACTGAAAAATTTAACCTTAAAATAATGCTTCATGAATACTGTTGCCGTCTTCATCTACGTAAGCAGTATTAGTCTGTACATATACTTCATTTCTTTTCTCCACATCATCAAATAAATGTGATAAATAGACTTTTTTCCTGCGAATTAATTTAGAGTAAATGAAAGGTAATTAATAACAAATGATCAAAGAAAATAGGAAATCGGCAACTTCTTTTGGAAATTAAACGGGTAAAAATCGAAATAATGTAGCAACATACCGATATTTCTAATTTATCAAACTTATTAAAATATTGGGAGAAAACAGAAAATGCTGATTGAAATAATACTACATTTATTGAAGTTCAAGAGATGAGAACAGTAACCTATATTAATCTTAAAAAATAGACAAAATTTGATATATGAAGGATAACTGTCACTAGCTGCAGAGGTAAAATAAACTATTTATCAGCTATTCAAAATAATAACGTGTCGAAATTGGGGGTTAAGGTTATAAAAATTGAAGAGAATTTGCAATATGCTATATATAATTAGGAATTAATACGATACCTTCGATGTCGATAGTATAACATTACACAAGCTATTAGAAGAACAATAGCTACTATTCCTCCTCCTGTAGACGTTAGAGCAATACCAAGTGCTATCGAACCAGAAATTTTAATGGTTGATATATTATTACAGTTTGCACCCATTATCTATCTTAATTTTGTTAAACAGTTTTATTTAATTTGTTGAAATATTTATTAAATCAAATCTTTTGTATCTTACCACTTAGTCTTTCGCACTTATCTCCAGTATAGAGCGAGGTACAACTGATAAAATAAAGGTATCAATGTTATTACTAATGTAATTCTGAATCTACACTTGATCAGAATACAAATAAAGCATATATGGTATGTGTATCATATAAGAGTTAATTAATTATCTTTGGACTCTCATTCTAAAGATGCTCCTGACTAAATAAAATGTTGAATTATCCAGATTATTGCTAAAGAAGTATCGGAAACCATAGATAAATTTAAAATAAAATTCACATCACTTATTGACTAGAAGCTAAAAACTGCACAAAATAGTACTATGAGAGGATATGCAATCTATGGTGGTTGAATTAGATGCTGATTTCTCTCAAATCACCGGACTAAAAAAGGATATTTTAAAGCAGATAATTTTTAAAAACTCTATAGAAATTATGAAATATCGGTATAACAGTATCATTAACCTTATTCATTATCAAAATTCAAAAGAAAACTTTTTTAGCATAGTGATAGAATATAAGTAGATATTGATAAATGTAGTTTGATCGAATGCTAGCAAGTTATGAATAGAAGTTATGGAGATCAAAATTCTTAGCATACCTGCAAAGTACTTCATTTGTCTGCAAATCAACATTGCAATTGCCGCCATGCTGACAATAATCCGAGCAAAGAACTAAATTTTAAAATTGGCAAGTAGAGAGATTACTAAATGGCTATAGAGCAATACATGCTTTACATACATTACATGTAATCGCATAAAGCCTTCGGGACTTAAGCCAGTAAATATCGCGAAACATGATAATATTTACAGAACTTAATTTCTAATTGACTGCTGTTAGTATTCTTGATTTAAACTAACCTGTGCTATTTATATTTGTTGTTGGTTTGGATCTTGGAATACATAAATAGCTGCCATCAGTATTAATGCATTCTTCGCTTACATTGCAAGGGTTAGAGTCGAATATGCACTCATCAATGTCTAATAATTAATTGTTATTACAGACGGTGAAAGAAATGCGTCTATTAGTACAATTTTAGAATGACAAGACTAAATGAAAAAATTTAATCGATATTTTTCAGTACACCAAAACAAAATATTAAATTTAATATGATATACAGGACGAAAATGCTTTTCAATATCGGCTTTTAATATGGTCTAATTGTATTAAGTAGCTCTCGACACCTAAACAATTTTTGATTGTAGCATTAAATTGATAGCCAGTAGGACAGCTCTCACAAATGAATCGATTTTTATTTTCAAGGCAAACTTGCTGTAGGCCAGAACAGGGATCATTTTCAGCCTGGCAAACATCAGCAACTATAAATAAAAATAAAGAAATAAATTTAGTACCTAATATCACAAAGCAATAAAATTTTAGCGCTTTTATAACCCGCCTTTCTCAATTAGCCACATTAGCTAGCATTTATAATTGTTTAATATGGAACATTTATGATTATGCTAAATTCTAGTTACAATCCATTTACTTGTTACATTGGTCCTTGTAATATTGTATCCATCTATGGATTGCATTCCTTCTTGAAGATTTAGTTGGATATTCTCACTGGTTGCTGTTGCATTATTTTTATACACAATATAAAAATCTACAATCGTACTGCCAGGCCTGTTACACAAGATAACATATCGATAAATTGTCAGAGAAAGTAAATTATTGATCACCCTTGCAATATTTTACTTTAAATATGAGTACCTTAAACCAATAATAATAACATGGACAAAATCCCGCCCAATATTTTTGGAGTTCCTAATGATGCTAGTCACCTTCGAATTTTAATATTGAATAGTTTATAAATTATTCAGAGGAAAAATCAACCATCTTTACATATAATATACCTGAGCTCTACTTTGTTGCCTAATGGCTCTGCCGAGGCCGTTATTCGGGTTATTAAATTCAATATTGAAGGGTAAATTTAAAGAGATATAACCATAGAAAAATAATCCGACTGAAACAGAACCGCAATCATATCAAATTATTCATCTTATCTGATATAGTATTACTGTCTTTGGCATATTTATAATTTTAAGGAGTACCACAATTTATATTTTGTTCTAAAAGAGTATTTAGCGATCATGTCTGCAATTAAATAGCTTACTAATTATCCACGAAGTAACATTTAGTAAACATACTTATACGATACTAACCATTAATATGTATGATTAGATATTAGATTGCTCTGTCAATTCATATGCAAGTAACACCTAAGTTGTATAGTGAGCTATAGTATTCTCATACTACATTATAATAGCACTTTATTTTACAATATACTAATCAATCCACTATTAATTGCTTGCTGTTTGGCCGCTTGTGAGGTAAGCTACATTAGTAATCAATAAAGCTAAATAAATGCGAAGTGCTTATTTGTTTGTAGGAGCTATTAGCTCCGTAACACTATCAAATTGTTTTCTATGCTGATACAGTATAAAGAGACATTGATCTAACATTTACTACAATACTATAAGTCGATTATCGCATCTAATCTCTGTATTTCCTCCTAGTTAATACCCAGGTCTTTAAACTTGCTGAAATGAAGTTATGATACATTACTTGCCTATGCAATTGTCTCCAAATGACAAAATTACATTTAAATTTGATGGATAATAACCAATGCGACATTGGCAGTAGTAAGGTAGAGTATTATTTTGTGTAGGATCTCGTTTGAGACATATAGCTAAAGGACCACATGGCTGATTTTGGCATGGATCTGTAGTTGTAGTTGTAGGATTACTGATCGCTCCAGATGTTGTTGCTGGAGGCGATGTGGGTAAAATGCTGCTGGTGGATACTGTTGGCCCAATATTAGACTCTATAGATTGCGTACTTTCGATAATCGCTGACGAGATGGAGGAACTATGTGCAGAAACGGAAGCGTCGGATGATAGAACAGAAAAGCTTTGGCTAATACCATTTTGTATTAGAGTACTCTCACTTGTAATAAATGCAGATGTTTCTATTTTTGATGGTATGGAAGTAATTGTAGCTACCCGGCTACTCAATGCAACATTATAAGATATTTTAGATGATAATATTGTAGCTTGAGATAAAATAGTTGTTATGCCATCTAAATTATCAGAAAATGCACTAGAAGTCGCAATAATATTGATTGAACTTGACCAGGTGTTAACGTCCGAGCTGATTTGCATTACGGTTACATATGAGGACTCTTCCTGTTGCAATTTCGTAGAGGCAAAACCTGAAAGACTGGATGGAACGAGCGACGAGTCGGATTCTAGTGCTGAAAGTATGGTAGTAGATAGTTCAGTTGTTGGTTTCGTTTCTATCAGAGTTGATATCGTAGTGGGAATAGTAAACAGTTTACCACTGCTTTCTTTCTTCGCTTGGGAAACTGCCGCCGTAGGTGATGTGAAGAATTGCAAACTTGTAGAATATAGATTGTTTATTTGTTCACTACTACTCTCTATACCAGCTTGAGAGATGGCCGTTGCCGACAATTTGATGGATTGAGAGTTAGCAGAGTACAGACTGATCGATTCGGTTATCGGTAGCCCCGTTGAAAGACTCTTTTCAGTGTTAATATAAGATAATAGAGATGAGCTAAAGGAAAAGGAAGATTCAAGGCTCTGACCATCACTGAACAAGGAATAGGAACGACTAGGATTGAACGATGCAAATGTTGATAGGGTATCTAAATTTTCGTGATAGGATGAAGATGAAAAGCTAATAGTCAAGCTCAGTCCTGAGGAAGATATCGCCATGAAACTGCTAATCATAGTGGAGTATTCAGCATGAGTTTGACTGAATATCGAATCTTGGATGTTACTTTTGGTAATAGAATTAATGCTCGATTCAATATTTGTAACAGTTTCACTATCCGTTTGCTTCGAAGATTGCGATAGCGGTGCTGATGATTGGATCGATGGTGCAAAGGATGAAGAGATAGTATGAAATGTTCCAGCTGTTAAGGTGTCACTTGAGAATAAGCTAAAAGTTAGACCCAGACTACTTGTGGAAGGGGAAACTTCATTAGTTGATATTTCAGATCCTGAAGAAGTTTGACTTAATATATCACCTTTAGACGGTAATGTTAAGCTGGTAAAGATATTTGAATAGAACACAGTTTCTTGTACAGTTTGTTCAGAACGCACGACTGAATTAAGGGATATTGATGTGCCAGCATCGCTTGATGAAATGACTTGAAGGCTGGATATCGTTGGTAGAGTCTCAGTAAGTTCCAAAAATGGTTTGCCACTAGTACTAGCTAAACTAGGTACCAATGCTAAAGATTCGTAGGACACGTCTGAGATCGATCCTGATTGCAAATAAACTGAAGAAGTACCGATAGTCAGCTCGAATTGATGTGTTGGAGTAAAGATAAAAGGAGTACTTTCTGGATTTGTTGTAAGAGTTGATAGTTGCACTTGCAAATCAGAAATTAAGCTCGTTGCTGCTTGGAAAGATGACAGGAATGGCGTAGATGAATGAGATGGGCTTGCAATAGCACCTGTACCTTCATGGCTTTCTAACACTGTAGAAGTTGATAATAAATACTGCGAGAATTTACTAGTAGACGTTAATTCTGTGAATTCTCTAATGGATTCTGGCGATAAGCTTGACGTTGGTAAGATAGAAGTAGAAATTACTCCTTGCAAAAATGTGGATAGACTCTTCAAATTTTCTTCCGGTCCGAAAGATTCGCTGCTAGAATATTCCTCTACGCTAGAAGTTGTCCTACGAGGCAAATTGCTAACAAATTCGGTAGAGATCGTTTGTAATGGTACATTTGTTGTAAATTTTGTCGTAGCTGAGGATTCAGTTGTTACCGAAGACTGTATGGACAATATCTGCAACTTGCTGGTTAATTTATTTTCGGTATATAGAGAATTATCAGATTGAGATATTTGGGTATCATCAACAGATAATTGGCTACCAATAGTGGTTAGCAATTGAGGACTAGACTTCCCTATTATAGAAGAATCAAGTAAATCAAACGATTCGGAATGGTAATAAGATACAAAGGCTTCTCCTGAATTAAAATCAGACGAATCTGATGTAGCAATCAAGGTATCCAAAACTGGTGATAATGTATAAGTAACTTGAGTGAATAGAGTTTTTTGTGATAGATAGACATGAGTAGGCTGGATGGAAGACTCATCAGCCGATTTTGATTCGATATATGAAGAACGGACCGTTGCTTGCGATGTTTCTATTGTATCTAATGATTGAGTATTTAAAAGTAGTGGTATTGTACTTGAATCAATTATCCTCGATAATGGACTGTCTGAATAAGATATCTGGATATCATTGATGATTGTCGATAATTCGTTATTAAAAGTGCTGCTTGACAGAAAATCCAGAGCTGTTAATGTGGTTAACTGAAATAACTGATCAGCTGTTGTACTTTTATAACTAGATGACAGGTTTATTGCAGAAGGATCTGACACATCCGAAACTATGTTTATTGGAGTAGAAAATACTTCGTCTGATAAATACTTTTCTGTAGAGCTTATAGAATTCTGAACAGAGGTTATACCTAGACTTGATAATAAGCTGCTAATAGCTTGTGACGTCTCTGTTATGTCCGATGATTGAAACGATAGAGCTTGCGATATTATACTTGAATCTATTATTGTCGATAGTAAGCTATCCGAATCCGATGTCTGGACATTGTTAGTAGCGATCGATAAATCATCCTTAATAGAGCTACTTGATAGAACATCTAGAGTTACTAATGTAGTACGATAGAATAGCGAATCGGCTATTGTACTTTTGTAATCAGATAACAGATTTATTCCAGAAGTATCAGATATATCCGAATCTGTATCATATATTAGAGTAGAAGCTAGCTCGTCCGTCAGATATGTTTCTGTAGATATTATAGAGTTCTCAACAGACGCTTTCTCTAAGCTTGATAATATACTGTCTGTAGCTTGTAACGTTTCAGCTATATCTGTTGATTGCAATGGTATAAATTGCGATACTGTACTTGAATCTGTTATTGTCGATAGTAAGTTATTGGAGTCCAGTGTTTTGATATCATTTGTAGTAAAAGATATATCATCGTCAAAAGCGCTTGTAGATAGATAGCCGCGAGTCTCTAGACGACTTGAATAGGATAAGCGATCAGCTGTCGTACTTTCGTAGTCGGATAATAAGTTAGTTTCAAAAGTATCAGATACATCCGAAACTATATTATTTATTGGAGTAGAAAATACTTCGTCTGATAAATACTTTTCTGTAGAGCTTATAGAATTCTGAACAGAGGTTATACCTAGACTTGATAATAAACTGCTAATAGCTTGTGACGTCTCTGTTATATCCGATGATTGAAACGATAGAGCTTGCGATATTATACTTGAATCTATTATTGTCGATAGTAAGCTATCCGAATCCGATGTCTGGACATTGTTAGTAGCGATCGATAAATCATCCTTAATAGAGCTACTTGATAGAACATCTAGAGTTACTAATGTAGTACGATAGAATAGCGAATCGGCTATTGTACTTTTGTAATCAGATAACAGATTTATTCCAGAAGTATCAGATATATCCGAATCTATATCATATATTAGAGTAGAAGCTAGCTCGTCCGTCAGATATGTTTCTGTAGATATTATAGAGTTCTCAACAGACGCTTTCTCTAAGCTTGATAATATACTGTCTGTAGCTTGTAACGTTTCAGCTATATCTGTTGATTGCAATGGTATAAATTGCGATACTGTACTTGAATCTGTTATTGTCGATAGTAAGTTATTGGAGTCCAGTGTTTTGATATCATTTGTAGTAAAAGATATATCATCGTCAAAAGCGCTTGTAGATAGATAGCCACGAGTCTCTAGACGACTTGAATAGGATAAGCGATCAGCTGTCGTACTTTCGTAGTCGGATAATAAGTTAGTTTCAAAAGTATCAGATACATCCGAAACTATATTATTTATTGGAGTAGAAAATACTTCGTCTGATAAATACTTTTCTGTAGAGCTTATAGAATTCTGAACAGAATTTATACCTAGACTTGATAATAAACTGCTAATAGCTTGTGACGTCTCTGTTATATCCGATGATTGAAACGATAGAGCTTGCGATATTATACTTGAATCTAATATTGTCGATAGTAAGCTATCCGAATCCGATGTCTGGACATTGTTAGTAGCGATCGATAAATCATCCTTAATAGAGCTACTTGATAGAACATCTAGAGTTACTAATGTAGTACGATAGAATAGCGAATCGGCTATTGTACTTTTGTAATCAGATAACAGATTTATTCCAGAAGTATCAGATATATCCGAATCTATATCATATATTAGAGTAGAAGCTAGCTCGTCCGTCAGATATGTTTCTGTAGATATTATAGAGTTCTCAACAGACGCTTTCTCTAAGCTTGATAATATACTGTCTGTAGCTTGTAACGTTTCAGCTATATCTGTTGATTGCAATGGTATAAATTGCGATACTGTACTTGAATCTGTTATTGTCGATAGTAAGTTATTGGAGTCCAGTGTTTTGATATCATTTGTAGTAAAAGATATATCATCGTCAAAAGCGCTTGTAGATAGATAGCCACGAGTCTCTAGACGACTTGAATAGGATAAGCGATCAGCTGTCGTACTTTCGTAGTCGGATAATAAGTTAGTTTCAAAAGTATCAGATACATCCGAAACTATATTATTTATTAGAGTAGAAAATACTTCGTCTGATAAATACTTTTTTGTAGAGCTTATAGAATTCTGAACAGAGGTTATACCTAGACTTGATAATAAACTGCTAATAGCTTGTGACGTCTCTGTTATGTCCGATGATTGAAACGATAGAGCTTGCGATATTATACTTGAATCTATTATTGTCGATGGTAAACTATCTGAACCCGATTCCGATGATTGAAGAGGTAGCATTTGCAATACTATACTTGAATTTGTAACTGTTGATTGCAAAATATCCGAACTCAATGTGTGAATTTCATAAGCAGTAGTCGATAAATCATCTTTGAAAGCGTTGCTAGATAGAGCGTCAACAGTCGTTAATGAAGTTAAATGGAATAACTGATAAGTTAGTGTACTTTTGTAATTGAATGTCAAGTTTAATTCAGGAGTATAAGATATCTCGGATACAATACCAAATATAGCAGTAGAAATAGCCTCTTCCGATAGATACGTTTCTGTAGATATGATAGAGTTGTCAACAGAGGTTTTTGCCAAATTTGATGATGGATTAATAGTATGCGATGTCTCAACTATATCCGACGATTGATGTAGTAAAATTTGCGATGCTTTACTGGAATCTATTCTTGTTGATAATAAATCAATCGAAACTGATGTCTGGATACCATAAACAGTAGTCGATAAATCATCCTTAAAAGCGCTGCCAGATAGAATATCAGCAGTTATTAATGTAGTTAAATAGAATAACTGATTAGTCATTGTTGTACCTTTGTCATTATCGACAGATTTAAGCTTGTTACTGGACAGTAAAGCAGTAGCTTGCAATGTCTCATCCATTTTTGATGAATAAAGTGGTAAAAGTTTCGATATTGTAATTGAACCAGTTATTGTTGAAAGCACCATATCCGAGTTCGACATTTGTATCTCCTGAACCGATGATAAAACATTGGTAGGGTTTCCAGGTGATTGATATTCAAGCATTGAAATTATAGAAGTGGTCGAATAGTCCACAGAATTGTCAGACGCATCAGATATTATGAGAGAAACTACCGATGATACCTTCAAAACTGAAGCAAAGGAAATTTCTTCGGACGAATACTTCGCTGTTGAAGAGTTTGTGAAATCATCAAGGGAGGTTAATCTTATGGTTGATGCTATCGCAGTATCGGTAGTTTGCATTGTCTCAAATATATCTGATGACTGGACTGGTAGAATATTTGCTATACTGCTCAAGTCTGTTATTGTAGAGAGCAAATTATCGAAGTTGAATGTATGCAAATCTTTAGCCGATGATAAATAACTGGGAGGATTGCCAACTGATTGGAGGCTAATTGTTGATATGCGAGAAGAATACATCAATTCATTTGTTGTTTTAAATCCATTATCAGATATCCAACCTTGTAAGGAATTAGAGTCTGATATCTCAGATATTCTAGCTGATGTATCCAAAGATATTGATGATATATCAGGTATTCCAGAAGTAAAGAATGAAGATAAATATTCAAAAGTAGAGCTTAAATGCTTCGATTCGAAACTGACGTTATCTAATAGTGTCATTAAAGTATCAGAGGATATCAATAATTTACTAGACATTGGCCTTGAAAGGGAAAATGACGATAAAAAGTTATCAGTATCTGTTAATGATGAAACCAGTTGGTTGGAATTAATTATTGTAGTATCTGTCGACAAATATGTCAAAGATTGCAAATTTAAAGAAACTTTGCTTAATTCAGTCATCGTTATTAGTGATAGATGCTCCGACTGAGATATTTGAAGACCGGTTGTTGTCGCAATATCTAGTGGACTAGAGGAAGATAAACCATTTCCAGTTAGACTGTCTTGGCTTTCATATGATAACATAATTGGTGAATCATTCGATGAAATCATTGATTCCGTTTGGACAGCAATAATGGTGGCTTGAACAGAATCATCAGTATGACTAATGCTTTCGAATTCCTGGTAATCGGCGATTATCGTTGTAAAATCCTGTGAGTTTATCATAGTCAAATCATAACTATTTATCACTGCACTGCTACCAATAATGGATGATACTTCAGCTTGAACATTACTAGCTATCCAGAAACTAGAAACATCATACTGCAATGACGCCAATACATCAATATTAGATTGTTCATTAGAAGTTTGAAAATAATCATCTGATGTTTCAGACGGTAATAAGCTATTTCCAAAGTTTACAGATGGATCAAATTGGCTTGCTAGTCTATCATGATTGGAATATCTACTAGGTGTTAAAGTAGCAAATGTCGAAATAGATGATAGCTTTCCATTTGGACTATTGTTAACTTCTCTTACATATTCAGTTATTGTTGATAAATAAGTAAGAGTAAAAGTGACATCGGCAGAACTTGGTACGCCAAAGCTCAGGAAGAAAATCTGTAAAGCAATTATAAATATCATTATACTATTAAGTCAGTTGGAATCCGTTTTATACCCTTTAAGTTTTAATTACTACTTTTATGATGTCTATGGAGCGTTCTAAAACAAATTAAGCAATCTGACATTCATTAAAAATAGAATTTGATTGCGATTTATTGCAGATTGCGAATCATTTCAAATATTGAAACTGGTTGCAATTTTTAGTTTCGAACTTTTGAATTATGTTTGTAGCTTACTGTATTACCGTTTTGATTTAAATTCCAGACGCAACATATAACCAATAATTAAGGCTAATTGAGCACTGGAAGTTAATCAAGGCTTTAAATTGCTACTAAATAAGTGGAACTATCAATTTCTAGATTAAAGTTAAAGTTTACCATTTCTAAACAGAATTGATTCTAAAGAAAAATTACTTCGATAGCAACCCATTTTCATTCTGACTAAAAAATATATTTCCTATTTCAATAAATTTCAAAGCCAACATCAAAAGTCTTCCCTGAGACCCCTAGCTAGTCCACGGTATAATGCTGATATTGACTATTCCTCAATTTTATTTAGGAACTGTCACATCTACTTTTTGATCTAGAAGTCGCAACGATTACCAATAGTTGAAAATCGACAGATTACTAACTTATTAAAGTCCACCTACATACATAACATTCCAATTTTGTAAAGTAGTAGCGAGAAGTAAACGATCCTTAAACTATGTACACTCTAGACAATTAATGCGGCACAATTAACCGAAAGTAATCTTTTCTAAGAATTCAATTCTTTACAAGATGATCAGAACTATTCAAACGTATATTTTGCGAAACGAATGAAATATTTAATACTCTAGTTATAAATTACTGTACATGAAAAGCGAATCTTCAAATATAAAAAGGTCTATTAAGACGGTTTAATTTTCAATTTTACTTTCTCTCATTTAATATCTACGTCCACAGTCTAAAATTTCCCTTAAGTTTGCGGACCTATCTGCATAAAATGCTTCGATAGTAATAGTAATTTCGCCACGCTTAAATTTTATTAGAGAGTTAATAGGATTTATTTTGAGCTAATGGCTAATCATTGAGACCGTATATTAAACAATAACATTCGAACAGATCAGCAGATAATTCCTTAGCTGCAGTCTTGCAGAAAACTTTTTGTCTCAACTTTGATTTACGAGACATTATTTCATAAATGCTAAGTTGTACATCGAGTAGAAGGTTATTGAGCACGATGCTGTTTGATTACTAGATTCATGGACTTATGAAGGAGAATAATGAAGGAGCCATTTCATCATAATATTGGCATAAATAAAGACAATTATTTAATACTCGCGTTTTATAATCATTTATTTGCTTATTTAATAAGGCGTGGTATTCGCTAACAACATCTTAGTTCAGAAAACATGAATAGTAAACCTCATGCTTCTGAACAGTATATCTAATCCTCTCCTACCGCCTATTATGCAATGGATACTAGTAATTAATTCTAATCACTAATACACTAATATAAATATTCATAATTGATGGTTAATTAATGAATTAACCAAATGTCGTAAACTTCCAACATTATGCTTGTTGAAATAAATCTGAATGACAGAAAATATGCGCAAGAAAGATCACGAATCTATCTTATTATAGGACACCTTTTTCTGTTAACTCTATAACAGAAAAAATTATGCGTCAAATGCGAAATGATTTGAATTATCAAACATAATGTAGTCTCTGCCTGGGTACAGAAATCTGAACAAAGTCGATATAGAATGTTTCAAAGCTGAAAAAGATTTAAAAAATTGCAAATAGATCTGTTTAAAGTATGCAGAGTATATCTAGGTTGGCAAGTAAACATGAATTTGTAACGGTTTAAATCTACAATTCTCAAATGAATTCGCTTTTGCTAATATATATAATATGAATAGTTGTCATTCCTAAAGTACTCAGTCATTGAGAGAAATTTTGTGCCTATTATTCATAATCTGTTACCTACGGTAGCTATGCAGAACAATATCATCCCCACCCATCAATGTCCAGCCCTTCGAAAAATTAAGGAAACCCATCGGAATCTCATTTACTCATAATCTTAAATTTTCTATCAATCAACGAAATGTCTCTTTCGGTACAATAAATTAATTTGCCTAAAGCCAACCTATTTTAAAACAATATCGCACTTCAACGGTCGGACTCCCAGCAATTTTGAGTTAAAATTTAATAAACTATAAATGTTTTGCATTAGAATATGCTGGTGTAATAATATTTTTGTCTTGGCTTATGATACTTGAATGTGCTCTTGGGTTTGCTTGTAACTTTATAAGTCTACATAACCATATACCTTTCCATCTCTGTAGCTGATATCATGATAGTTAATTAATTTGGTAAAATAGCGCTTCTTCCAGTATAAAGTTCTTAACTTTAAAAGCAGTTTTTAATTGTATCATCACGTCATTCCTTTGTGAAAAATCGATGCATTACTTGCAAATTTTAAGAATTTTATATAGAATTTGTAGTAGCTAGTCATGAATATGCTAATGCTAGTAAGTTTTCTCTACTATCAAATAAAATAATAGCCTGAAACAAAGCTATTTATTTGATTTAACCTATTTACTATTTTGACAATTTCCATGACTAAAGGATCTTAACACCGTATAGTTTCATTAATATAAAATTATTAATCATAGAATATAAAGTAAATATCAGTCGACAAAATAATTCACTATGTAACGAAAGCACCTTGTTAATATAACAAGCGCGTAAGTTATGATGAACCTTAACCGAATTTTCTTCGGATTAGTCATGCTGATAATAAATGAACGCAAAAAATCAGCAACTGGTCATGGTAAAAATAATCGTCTTACTAAAGCTCAAACCATAGCTTTAAATCTCGACAATTTCATGTAACAACATGTCACAAACTTATATAAATTATTTGTATAGCACATGCCACTCACAGTACTTACACGAGGATAAATCAGCATTCTATTAAATGTTTAAATTTTTTACAAGATTGTTATAAACTTAACTTGCGAACTATTACCCGAAACTAATAGATTACTTATTTCTATCTCCACTACACCTGAAGGTCTGATGTGCGGTAGTCCTATACTACTTACGGTCATACAGGGATAAGACTGTTCTAAGAGTTTAGTACAGTTTAATTAATAGAGTAGCCTAAACGCTATTAAATCACGAACTGAGGAGCTGAGCATTCGCTCTTCCATTTATACCTTACCACAAAACTTATGGTGCACACATACTAATTTAGCAAAATACCATTTACATGGTTCATACTGGGAAACAACCCTCAATAAACTATAAAGTTAACTATGGATACAACTAGTAAACGGCTTTAATTGGCAATAATCAATAACTAGCGAATAAAGCGAATAAGACTCAGCAAGCTAATCGCACGTTACTCGCACTTCGCGAAGGGTACTAAATTGCCATTAGTAACATAGCGAAATCTACTTAATTAACATGTACGTTACTTTGCTTCGTAACACAACAGCACTAGAATTTGTAGCAACTCTACCCTTTCTAATAGCTATACAAGAGTATAAATATAGGCATTATTGACATGATTATAGAACTAAACTTATTTTGTCAGGACTAACGCGGTATCTTGAACCTCTACAGTATTGAACTGATTTCGAGTCCTTATACAATCAATAAGTAACGTCATTTCAAGACGGTAATGCAACTAGAGTAAAGTAATTGAGATTTTAGTCCATTTGTACCATCAATAGTTTATATTTCTTTATTACGTGAGCCTTCAATCATTGCTCAAGCTAAAGTCTGATTGTCTTCGATCGCAAAATTATTTTTTCCGCGATAAGGAAAAGAAATAGACTGGTGTATTCAATTTAGGAGTCAATTAGATTGTATTTACGTTATTTTCTACTCGTAAAGAGCTTATCCGTTGGGTCTAATAGGTTATCAGTAATATTTTATAATGTTTACAGGCTACACAATGCATTGCAATTGAACTATCAGTTTTATCTAAAGAAATTAAATAGATATCCTTCATCTTGAATCTAACATCAAAAATTGTTTTTACGCTTACTTTAGATTATAAGAGTGAATTAAATTAAAATCCTAACTTACAATAATAAAAGGAAAAATCCAACTTAATTTTCCATATCTTCTATATTTGTGAATCATCCTGGAGGTTTCCAATCACTCATGCGGAGATGATTAACCTAAGATTGATTCTCCATTCCACTTTACATCAATTCCGAACAGTTTTGAATAAAATTATTCTTACTATAATCGATTATAAGTAAAGAAATAGTCATTTAATTTTAAGGCCATCCGTTGACATAACAATTTTCTAGTCAATGAGACGATGAATTAGTAAGCAAATAAATTCTGATAAAAAAATAAAGCTGAAATAATGCTCTCAATCATCAGATTGAAGATAAAACAATAGCGATAAACGTTTACTTATTTTTCTTTTCGACTAATATTCCATTATCTTTCATCTATGAATCATTAACTACTCCCAAGGTCATCTCGTGTAATCTACGTGCTGCCAATGTTGTGCCTAATAGGTCAGAGCCATAAAAGGTGGGCCACTGCCATTCAATTTAAAAACTTCATATATTGAAATGGAATTGAATGTGAATGGAAATTTGTGAAATTGTGTCCTGTATTGACTTTAGAGATGAAATGGATATAAGATTGGTAGACTTTCCGGTAAATTAATTTACCAAAACATCAATTAGTATGCCGCTGACAATAAAATAATACATTCTTTATACATGTATATTGCTATAAAATGACAAATTAGGCGCTTCGACTCCTTCTGTATAAATAGAGATTGTAAGCGTAGTCTCACTGTAATTTAAAATTTATTTTTAATAATGAAGCAAACTGAAGCTCTAAAATTTCCTGTAACACCTTAGAGTATTTCATTTAAAGCTGAAAGTTTACTTTCAACCATTCGATAAGAGCCGAAACAATAGTTTTGAATATACGTTTAAATTTTTCCTTTCCTTTGGTACTTTTTTTTCAATCAATTAGTCATAAGCTGGCTCTTAAGATTATCTGATTCACTCAACTTGCAACAAATGTTATAACTATAGAGTCAAAGTTATAGAATGCAGCCCACTAACATTTGATTTGAAATCTTGTAGGAAGCTGATAAAAATTGAAATTGAATAAGATTTCACATTCGTAAAATTGCGCCAAGTGCTGACTTTAGAGACGAATAAAACTGAGTTTGGGGCGCATTTCTGTAAGTGAGCTTACCAAGAAATTCACTAAGATACGCCTAAAATAAAAAATTTTATTCTTGAAGTAGTTATAAGCGTTTTGCTATAAGATTACAAGTTAGCGACTTAGACTCATTTCATTTGAGATAATATCAATGAGTGGTCTAATCGTAAATTGAAATCAATTATAATTATTTATGTTAAGGCAAGCTAGAATCTTTAAGACATCTAGTAACATCTAATTTATTTCGTACGGCCGTATTTTTGCACTCTTTATTAGGAACTGTTGCCTATTTTGATACCTTATCTTGTTACCTTCAAATTAATTCTTCGATATGATTATTTTGTCTATAAGATCTAATCCTGAAATAATTAATCATAGTATCTAAAACTTGAAAGCACTACGAGATAGAAAATCAAGGATAGTCAACGTGGCCCAATAGAATAACTAATCAGTCAATAACAATAATAATTTATTTATTTGATATCAAATTTATTGCAAAAGTTTCAAGCACATCGGATACTATTGTGCGTATCATATATTACGTAGGATTATTAATAGAGATCTATCCTAAATTTGAAAAATAGACTGCTAGTATGCTTGTCTTACCTATAGTCGATGATATCATATTTCTTTTACTTATATGTGTATTATTCTGATTTAGATATAAGCAAAAGATTAGGTAACAGCAATTATAGATGCAGACATTTTGCCTACTGCTGTACTGAAAGTAAGATTAATACAAAATATTTATTAATCTTAAAATGAGAATAAATTTTGAAGTAACCATTCCTACCTCAAAGCCTTTATTTCTCAAGTTCAGAGAGCAATTATCCGCGCACTTTAAGGCAACGAAACAATTTAAAATTCCGTGAGGAAAAAAATATCACATGATTCAGCGTATCGCTATCTAATTTAATAGTAACGAATCGAAAAATATAGGTCGTTATAAGATAACCAGAAAAACTATGCTAATAGATTTCTAGCTGCGATGCGGTTTGCAAGTAGGACTGTATTATCAACGTGAATAAATACAAAAATTGTGATATTCTTCTCACTACGTGTACATTTACTTTCTAACTAGCTGATTTATTTGTCATTGTCACCGCTAAAAATTGTTATGCTTTTATAATTGGATTGATGAATAACGATAATTAATTATTGACGTTGAAAAAGCGTTTACAGGAAGAAGTAGAGACAATTGTTCAAATGCGTTTTAATCAATTTCATCATTATTAATATCAGGAGAATGTTATAGGCATGATTGATGATAGCTATGCGATTGTATTGTCTCCATCTCGTTCATCGGAGTTGACTATAAGCTCAAATAGACGTTTCTATCTTGATAAAAATTGGGAGATAGCTATTTTATATAATGGTATAGATCAGTTGCTTCTTTTCTTAGTATTGCGATCAAAATTGCAATCGAAGGCGCAATTTATTTGAAGAAAAGCGTTACGATCTCTTTATGCATAGTATATGGTATTATTCAATTGTTGATCGAAACTAAAGAATATAGCTAATGAATTCATCAAATTAACCCTACTTGATCAAATAAAATCGAATTTGGAAAAAGGCGTGAAAAATCATAATGAATGAAGGCATAAAGTAGCTTTGTTTTATTACAAAGAGGCTTTAAGTCTAATCAAATTCCAATACAGCAACAGTAGTCAGCTCTTTCAGTTTGGATTTTGCATTTATCGGAGTATGAGTACTTCTTATATAGAAAAATGTGAATCGATAGAAGCCGAGAAATGACGTAGAAAAGCGGAGGGATTGGCCAATAAACTACAAGATGAAGTGAAAATTTTGACGTGTTTAAATGACCGAAGACGTATTGAACAAGTGCGGGTAATGGGAATAGAGCTTTAGATGACGTATGCTACCGTAAAAGCTGTCAAACTTAACCTTAATTAATGAGCACTCTGATTCAGGATAAGTCAGGAATTACTTTCAATAAATCCGTAGTTTCTGTATTTATAACAGTGAATCGTAAGTAAGGTATCAGTAAGGTTTAAAAGACTTCGATATCGATTATTTGAATGTCATGAAGTATCTTAAAATATTTTATCTTCACTAGACTAATGTAAGACTCTATAGCAATTTCTCCTAAATTTAACACATTTACTGTAAAAGAATTTTTTTATAGCATTTTATATTAAATTTGCTTTTAATAGGATATTATTATAGTGTTTAAATTCTAAATGCGTTGTTAGAAACTACTACTACTACCTCCGCTATACTCGTATATGTAAATTTAAAATAATAACTACAGTCTAATCATATGAAAATTATTTCATTCATATTATGTTATTTCTCTTCGTAAATAACATCAATAAAGTTAAAATGGCAGAAAATTGCGCACACAGGGATCTTTTTGCGATCATAGTTTTCTTCATAACTTAAAGTACAAGCACAGTAGCAGTAAAAGTATTACTTAATTTATTTAATCCAAATATTGTTGATATAACTACACAAGAAGAAGATGAAAAAGAAATCATACGTACATCCCAATTATAATATGCCCTAGATGCATACGGCATGGGATGTAATCGAAATTTTCCGATAGATGAAGTGTTAGAGCCATCAAATTAAGAAGCAAAGCAAGTTTTAAGCACTAGAGAAGCTGCCAATATTAAAATTACCATTTATGAAGAAGGTAGAACAACAAAGCTGCGAAACATAATGTAAAACAAACGTTATGGACATGATTTTGTACAGCTTTAAGAGTTACTTGAAATCAATTTAGTTATTGCTGTGCAAAATTCGAAAGAAAATTGTTGCAGAAAGCGATAAATGTAGCGAATTCGTCTTAAATAACAAATTTAAACAATGATTATTCTATCTATTCACAGAGCCAAAGTATAGTACCAGTAGTTCATGTTTAAAGTTAATAACCTGTGTGTCTGTCATAAAGTCTACAAGGTATGAGAAAAGGTACGAATAATATATATACTTCTATAAGATAAATCACAAGTATGATAATAATTTACTATGGCTGAAAATTATGCTATTTGACTTAAATATATTTTAATATAGTCAGGTACAAAAATTGTGTATGTAATTAGTTAAATCAATGATAATCCTATCTTCTCTTTACACGAGTTATACGTGGCTTCTCTTCTACGGAGTGATCATAGCAATGACTTAATTGATTGAATGCTAATCTCGTAGTACACGATTTAATTAGTCGCAAGTGAATAAATCAAGGCGGTAGTAGTAATGTATAATAATATAGAATATATTCAAGTTTAAAATATGCTATTAATTTAGTTCTAGTGCCTAACTCTCAAGCTAATTCTTCCCTAATGTTTGGAAGTCAAGTAATCTGATATATCGATCAATTTACGTCATCTCAACTTTGCAAGAAATCTTCCATCACAAACTAAGTGGCAATTGCACTCACGTTCATAAATTAGAGTACCATAGTTATATTAGAATATTTCATCTAAGCTTAGAAGCTAATCTCTCAATTTCAACATCCTTCATGGCACCGATGATTAGTACAATCTCGTCCGTAACTCGCTGTTACTATTTTAATATAGCTAATATTACATATCTGATTCTGATAGCGACTAAAAATACTTTTAAATTAATGGATGCTGTTACGGAGCTTAATGCTCCTTGCGTATAACAAGTAGTAATTTACGATAGTATATTCCTGATGGCATATTTTATTGCCATTTATCAGCCTGTTTAAAACTGTGGAATAATTCATAAGTTAAAATTTTTATTTTCAATGTGCAAAATACACAATACCAGGTTATCCATATCAGAATATTATTAAGAAAGAAGAATCTTATATAGGCTTACTCTACTGCGACCAGAAATATCCGCAAGAAATAATATATAATTATATAATATGTAATATATAATAATAATATAATATAATATAATATAATATAATATATAATATATAATATATGATAAATATCCACAAAAATTGCATCAATGATTGAGAAGAATATTGATGATTATATTAGCGAAATACGACCCCATCTTTTTATTCAAGATAAATTAAACGAAACTATTCATAAAAGAATGCCAAAATTTAAGGCAATAAAAAGTAAATTCTACGCTAAATGTGCTGAATATAGAGAAATAATTGAAATAGTTTACACATCTTTCACCGACAGTCAAGATATTATTTGTTGTCGCTAATGCAATCGATTCTTTAAATCGAAATTAGTACGTGAATGGATATTTCATAAAAAGCTCCGAAATAATATATGGTAAGTACCGTAAAATGCTGTGATTATGACTTCAATTTATGTAAGATCTAAATTGCCCATTTGGCATATTAATATCATAACATAAAATAAAAAATGCGTGTTATTATATTCCTATAGGACTGATATTTATATGAGTTAGTATTAAATCGCAGCCTATACCAATGCCAATAGTACCTCTTTCTGAGCTGCGTTATACTTAAACCCAGCTACTGTTCTTGAAGGAGGAAAAGACGATTATTCCAAATAACATTGTGACGGAGTACAGACTCAGTCAGTTAATTGTAGCATTAGCCTTAGTAATTAGTAATTAAGATTTTATTACTTGTTAATAACATTTATTTATTAGGTATGGGGATAATTGTAACATTGTTAGTAGTCTAGTTATACTTGTTGTAGACTCTGTGCAGAGCAATGTATTTACAGAGGTGATAACTAATATTCACACAATAGTACTTTCTGTTACTTTGTGCTAAGCCTTTGGTTATTACTTGGCTATTAATTAGTTCGTAACTCATTAGTGTTGTTTACGCCGTCTGCCATACCAAACCATATAGACAATCGGCTATACAAAAGCTGTATATTTTTAGAGTTGCTTACCTAAGCTGTGCACCGAGTGCAGCCGAGCTAGGGTATATAAAGCCCAGCGCTCTCACTAGCAGTTGAGTTGTCGATTGACCGTGTAGTGTACGCGTGTATTTAGAGTAGTCTTGGATGGCAAGACTACCTTGGTTCAATAAACTATTTAAAAGCCTAAGACTAGTCTACACTTAGCCCGTTGGGGCATACTTGGCTGTTGTAGCCTTAGCATTTGTACAGCTTCAAAGCCCAGGTTTCCTTGTCGTTGGCTGATCACGACAAACATATATCTTGAATGGCAAGATAATAGCATTAGTCTATAATAATTTAGTAGATATCCCGGACCCCATTGATTCGAGTCAACGTAACTGATTGTTTAAGATAATTTTATGGCTACTACACTATCTTAATACTGCACTTAGCTTAGTAGAATCCATCGTATAGAATGTATTACACATTCGATTATCTTGATATTTCAATAAAAACAGAATCCATTACATTAATAAATTTATTTAAATGTTTCAATTTACACACTTTTGTGCACTATAAAGAAGTTTCAACAAGTAATCTTCAGCTGATTTAGAAAGATCATTAGACTGAAATTTTGCATTTAGTGATTTGAAGAAGTCACATACTCATACTGTATCTATAGAATATAATTTATCTATAATATACACTTTTAAGTTACACAAGAAAAGTCAAATATTAAATATTTATATATAATGGAGAGCTAAATAGTTGGCCATGTTTTGTAACGTAATCGTAAGGCTGATTCGTTATAGTTGTGTTAAATTATGATAGCCACGTTTGCACATAACACCAATGAGTGAATAATACTGTGTTGAAATAAGAAGCATTTATGAACTTTTTATATCACTTCGTCATAGGATTAAAGCTTATGTCATATATACCACTTAGATTTTAGATTTTATAAGCATCTAATATTTTAAACCTTGCAAATCTCCAATACTCCGTAAAAAGCTTAAAAGCATTGTTATAAATCTCATCTTGCAGCTATACTCACAGTGCCCTACGTTATTTCGATATCAAACTACTGTTGCTGAATATAATACTCGAACTTTATTCCAAGCCTATTCCTTTTAGATCTGAGTCAAAGTTAAACAAAGACAGTTATAATTCTTCACGAGCGTAAAGTTCTTAATTTTATTATTGGAGATCAGCAGCATCAAATATCATATAGTAAGTATGTTTCATTCTGCGAGAGAAGACAACATACATGGAACTTTAATAGCTGCAAAATTTGTAATGATATTAAAAGCATAATTTCTGAAAAAGATAGGACGGTAAAGCTACGGGATATTTTATGTAACAAACGCAGCGGACATGATTTTGCACAGTTTTCTAAGTTACTTGAAAGAAGTTCAGTAATTACAGTGCAAAAATATGAAAGAAAATTGTTGAAGAAAGCCAAGAATCCAATAGAATCATCGTCAATAATAAATTTAAATATTGATTATGCATTCTAATTGCATAGCAAAAAATTTAAAAGTAGATATTTATGGTTAGTAACATGGATTTCTATTATACAGCTTACAAGGTACGATAAAAAGTATATGCGAATTCCAATAAAGTTAATTACAGTATGATAATAAACTACGTCCACTAGAAAAGCCGTTTAACGCAAGATATTTTTAATATAGTTAAGCACAGAAATTTTATTGGTAAAAAGTTATGGATTTCTCTTTTTCGTTTAACACGACTTCTAGACGACCTCTTTTTTGACTGAGTGGCATTCAAAGTAGCTCAGATATTTAATACTAAACCTTGCAATACAGAATATACTGACACTAATTACATGTAAATAAATTAAGCAAGTTGTCATCTTCTATGATAAGAAATCTTGTTCTATTATCGAACTCTAAAGCTAATGTTGACTAAAGTTTAAAATTTACGTAATTTGTTCTAACCAACGATTAGCGTTATTTTAACTTTACAACAAACCCTCGACCACTACCTAAACGACGACCGGTATCACACGTGCACGACTAGACTACTATGAGATATATATGCTGTAAATCATTTACCCTTTAATATAATAATCACGATCAATAAATCATGTAGGAGAAAATATAAAAATTATCCAATAAATAAAATCATCTTTGAAATAGTGGTTAGCTAAGTTACGAATTATTCAAAAAGTAGCATGAACTTTATCAGTATTAAATTGATAACAGTGACTTTCTTCTCTATATCTATTGAGATTAGTCCATTAAGGCACTCATCAACAGTAAATGTTATATATAAAAGAACATATAAGGCACGAAATAGTTTAAATCAATAATTTAGAATCAAACTAGTAAAAATTTGACGAAGACGTAAGTCCGGCTTTTATCGATATTTTTTAATACAATAGAACTCAATTACAAGCTTTCACCATGCATACGATATTCTATTACAGTCATAATTGTAAAATGTAATCCAAATAAACCATTGGTTGTTGTCCTTGTACACTACGAAATCGTACAGTACTGTATGAACTGATAGATCATCATCTGTCTTATCTAGCATTAATTTCACTATCGCATTAACAACTCTAACAACGGGTAAGTCAAATTCTGACTAATGCGAATGCACTAACAGCACTAAAAGCCGTTAAGTCAACTTCTGGCTTATCTTGGGCTAGTCATATTAATAACAGTGTATTTATCACAGCAAGATATCGTAGTATAATATATAAACTAAATTAAGCATCCGCTTTATTAGTGGAATCCGCAGTATTAATAATTTGCTTGATAATATCTTGACGATCGATTTGTTCAAGCACTTCAATTATACTGTCCTTGGTTGCAGTATATCCATGTTGACTACGCCATCTTGTTAGCCAAGACAAAGCTTTATCGTTTGATGTTTGCTTAGTCAATTCGATATCATCAGTAGCAATGTTAGGATCTAATAATGTTGCTAATTGAACCCAATCATCACCGATCTTTTCCGCAATAATAGTAAAATTTAGCTTAGTATCTACGTTAACAAGACAAAAAAGATACGCGCATGTATTAGAATTAATAAACACAGTAGTAACAGTTAAACTATATTCTATAAGGTAAAAGGTATAAATTTGTCAGGACGTAAACCACATGACGTATATCTCAGCTATCATAGGCTGCACGCTTTAATAAAGACGATCTGAATTAAAAATCATCCTCTAACAGAAGTCACTGAAACTTAATTTCTAACGTAAACAAAGTACCTATTCGCAAGGCGGAGAGGTTTAACTTTTCATCAGTAGTATCCCGGCTATTGCTATTATTGTCATTTTCTGATGTTACGTTCTATTCAAGGATTAGTATAACCCATTAGAAATAGATTATTAGTAGCACTTCAAGTTAATTATTTTAGTATCTACTACAATAAATTTGACGTTGTCCCCAGTCTACAAACCTCTATAGTGCAATATTTAGGCTGTAAATCTATCTGAGTGCTCTCAGGTTTGAGGACAATCGAGCAGAGTTTTTCTAGTTTTTTGTTGGGGTCTTTTACAAGACATAGAAAATTAAGTACATAAAAGGAACAGCTGTTCCAATCTACGATGATAGGTTGAACAATACTGTCCTCTTGTACGCATTGCAGCTCTTCCTCTTTAAATTCGGCGCTATATCGGCCGTTTTCCAAAATAGTACCTTCTAGCCCTGTACTAATAGCTTCAGTGTGGCGAAATTTGGTCGGAATTTGCTCTACAATTTCCGTATTGTCATCGCTCTTTCTTGCGATAACTACTTTCAAACGGACCCTATTTGAACCACGATGAATCTCGGAAAGATAGCACAAGACAGAAACATCTTGCTGATAGCTGGGAAAACTATTTTTATGTAGTAATAATTTGGAAGTATAAACGGTAGCGGTGACCAAGTAATCTGCCAAGCGACTGATCGCTAAAGCAACACACGGACAGCCATTTTCATCCATTCGATGCTGGTAATCAATGTATTCTTCTCTCCAAACATCGCCATCTCTGTTCCGGCTTAATATACGTATATCTAGACACTTAACAGACTCTACACCAAGGTGTTGCGTTACTTCTTCTGCTACTGGCATAGGTATTTGCAAGGTGGTATTATTATTATCAATGTTATAAGCAAGACTTATATTTGGCTCGATCCTAACTATTGTCGATAGAGGAATTAACTGAAAACTAGGTTGATTAGGTATTCCATTAATATAAGGTGCATCGGCATAAAGAGCCGATAAAGTGCATCGAATACTATCTTCTAAGCTTTGCGCAGGTATAAATAGTTGCAGTCCAGGCACATTGGGTACGGCAATGATGGTATCTCGATCATTTTTACATAATTTGGATACTTCAGGAAGTCCTTCTTCCGCTAAAATAAAATCAATTACGCGTTAATAGACTCTACTATTCTAGGCCATAAATACATACGACTTAATGAACTTAATGATTACACAAATTCTGAGAAGAGAATATACTACAGTAGAATAATTCGTATATAACAGTTACTATTTTCAAATTATGCTCCCTTTAATTTTACGTATTTTGTGAAATACAAAATCATGATACAACGTGCCTATTTCAACAATCTCTATCTCACATTACCTGCAGTCATGCCTGGGTAGAGATATCTTTCCAGTTTGATATCGTCTTGATTTTGATATCTAATTCTGGCTTCATGCCTTTTATCAGGCTTCAAATAGTCCGGTTTAACACTCTCTAACATAATTAAAAATCAGATATAAAATTCGTTATAGGCTCGATATTTACATCCTCACGTAACCATAATTACAGTAGTCCAATACTATATATAATACCTGTTAATTGCCGAGTATATCCAACGACGCCATTCAAATTTATAACATCAGTACGAATATCTATCCAAGAATACAGTCTCATACTAACAGACTGTTGTAATTCACCTAGTAGATTATTGTAATACTCGTTAGATTTATAACGCACTTGAAGACCATTCTGAGATTTAATCTTTGTTAATTTGTCGGGTCCTAATATTTTCCATTGAATTTTTGACGCCTTATTTACATTAGTTTTAAATTTTTCAATGTTATCCTCTGATTGAAATATTTTTGCCATATCTTCATAGCATTGAGCTACTTCTAAACTTTCCTCTCCAGTTAGCTTAAGTTCTATACTAAGACATTTATCGAGCATATCCATAGCAGCTTGTCGTTCATCTCTCGAAATGTGTATCACGGCTAGATTACGATAAATTTTAGCAACATCTGAACTAATTTCTCCTTGAATTTCTAATTGTATTTCTAAGGCTTTTATTGAGAATGACTGGGCATCATCATATCTACTTTGTAGCTGATAAATGAGTCCAATATTTTGATAGGTACATGCTGCTTGTAAACATTTATCCCCGCCCAGTCTCTGGCGAATTTCTAGCGATTTTTGATGAGCAGCAATTGCTTTCTCATACTGTCCTTGCGATTGGTAAATGAGGCCGATGTTACTATAGGTATCGGCGATATCAAAATTTTCCTCAGTGATATTTTCTAACTGTAGCATTAAACATTTATCAAGCATTTTAAATGCTTCCGCATACTTTCCTATTGCTTTGTAAACTAATCCAATATTTGAGTATGCCATCGCTAGATCTAAATTGGCATCTTCGTCCAACTCTTCCAATATGCTAATCGATTTCCTACAGTTCGTTAAAGCTTCATCATATTTATGCATTCTGTAATAAACACATCCAATTGAGCCATAAGATTTTGCAATGACGGAATATTTCTCTTCAAGTAATTGCTTCTGAAGAGATAGAGATTGTTGAAAGATATTTAAGGCATCGATAAGTCTTCCTTGCAATAGAAATGTATTAGCAATGTTGTTCCTAACGTAGGCAATAGCTAAATTTTTCTCAGTTAATAGTTGTCGCAAAATTTCTAACGATTGCTGGTATGTCGATATTGCAAGTTCATAATTGCCTTGTGATGTATAGATTATACCAATATTTCGGTAAGAATCAGCAGCATGTAAATTTTTGCCATCTAGTATCATTTTTTGTATTTCTACAGCCTTTTGGTGCATCGATAGGGCATCATTATACTTCCCTTGTCGGTGATAAGCGATACCAATTTTATTACATAGATTAGCGTAATATATATCACTTTCTCCAACCGATTCTTTTACAATGCTACTAGCATTTTGAAAGATTGCAACAGCATCAGCATACTTTCCTTGTAACGTATATATATTGGCAATATTAGCGGAGGCCAAAGCTACTTTAAGGTTGTTATCTCCAAGTACAGATAGCCATATATTCCAGCATTTTCGATAAAACGACAATGCTTGATTATAATCGCCTTGTGTCTCTGACAAGCTGCCCAAGTTACAATAGGTCAATCCTACTGCTAAACTATTTTCACTCAATACTTCCACTCGCATTCTTAAAGCTTTCTCGTACATTGACAACGAATCGTTATAACGACATTGCAATTGATAGATACAACCAATATCATTAAACGTTAATGCTGCATAAACATTATTTTCACCACAAAGTAAAATAGCCACAGTTAACGATTTCTGATACTTTTCAATGCCTTCAACAAAACGATATTGTAGTGCCAAATTCCTACCAACATCGTAATAACCTTCACAAATACCTAAATGATGTGTTTTATAGGTTTCAATTTGAATTGTTAATGATTTCTGAAATAACAGTCCAGCGTACTTGTAATTGTGTTGTTTGTCATGAATTCTCCCAATGTTTCGATAAGAAATACCTACATCTAGCCCATTGGCACCTGTGATGTTTCTCTGAATAGACAATGCTTTCATAAATTTCTCTAGTGCATCTTGATACTTACTGTTCGATTGATAGACATAGCCTATATTATTACAGGCATTTGCAACATCGAAAGAATCTTCTCCAAGGATACTTTGTCGAATTACTAAGACTTTTTCATAATTCAATAACGCTTCATCGTATCGATGCTGCTTTAAGTAGCTATATCCAATGCTATTATAGGAATCGGCAACATTTAGATCATAATCTCCCATTAATTTGATACGAATTGATAACGATTTTTCAAACATTGATACTGCATTTTCCATTTTCCCCTGGAATTGATAAATTTTAGCAATATTGTTAATTGCTGAAGTCACTTCCAACGTATCTTCACCTAGCAGATTGATCAAAATTGCTAAGCTTCTTTTAAACAAGACCAATGACATGTCATATAGTTTTTGATATTGGTAAATGGTGGCAATGTTGTTGTATGATTCAGCAACTTCGACACTAGTTTCACCCACTTTCTGTAATTTAATAGCTAATCCCTTTTCAAGATAGGACAAAGCATTTTCAAACTTGTTTTGACATTTATAAGCAGCAGCTATGTGAGAATAAGAACTAGCAACTTCTAAAGTGTCTTCACCGAGGATATCCTTTCGAATTGCTAACGATTTTTCAAGCAACTTTAAGGCATCGTCATACGATTTAAGTTGTATATCAATTGTAGCAATGCGGTCATACGTTAAAGCTACATCTAGACTCTTTTCTCCTTTTTTGCTTTTACGAATGCTTAAAGCTTTGTCGAATGCTGAACGCGCATCTTCAAATTTATTTTGTAAACTGTAAAGACCACCTATTGTATCATGTATTTCAGCGATTTCGAGATGATCTTCTCCAAGCAGCGCTATTTTAGCGACAAGTGCTTTTTGATGCATTTCTATAGCATCGCCATATCTATTTTGCTTGTTGTAGATGGCAGCGATTTTTTCTCGTAATTCATTTACGTCAACATGGCATTCGCCTGTAACTTTGGTCCTAACTGACAATGCGCGTTTGTATTGATCTAAAGCATCGTTGTACATCTTTAAATTATAATAACTATCGGCGATGCATTTGTGGGTCTTCGCAACAGCTCCATAGCTTTCCGCCCCAAATTTTTGAAATATCTCTAATGACTTTCGATATAAAGGCAAAGCTTCTTCATCCTGGTTTAAATGATGATGAACTTCGCCTACCTTGCCATATAAGCCAGCTACAATAACGTTCGAATCGCCAAAAATGGCTACTTGTTTATTTAACGCTGCTTGAAACATGGGTAGTGCTTCAGCATACTTTTGTTGTCTATCGAAAAATCGGCCCAGATCTTCATAAGTAGCTGCAACATCAATATGATCTTCTCCTAAAAGTCGGATTAAAATCTCTAAAGATTTTTGGTATGCAGGTAAGGCCTCATCAGGGTCCCCAAGTGACACGTATACATTGCCCAAGTTATGATAAGACGACGCAACATCTAAACTATTATCGCCTAAAATATCTAATTGGATGTCTAATGACTTACGGTAGTACATTAAAGCATCTAGATAGCTTGATTTTAGAAAGAAAATGTTTCCTATTGATACATATACTGTTGCAACAGGCAAGCAATTTTCTCCAAGTATTTCCTGTCGAATATTTAGTGATATAAATAGAGACGTGAACGAATCATCTAGTTTCCCATGCGACATATACAGTGTACCTAATAAGTCATGGGCATCAGAAATTAGAACATGTTTCTTTCCTAATATATCCGTTTGAATCTTTAGAGCTTTCTTCATATACTTTATGGCTTCACCAACATCACCTTTCGATTGACTAAGTTTGGCTTTCCATATAAAAATTCGTGCCACTTCGACACATTTCTCGCCTGCTATCGATAGCGCCATTTTCATCGCTTTATCATGACACGAAGTAGATTCAATAAAGCTATCTTGTAAGCTATACATCATGCCTATATGGCCATAGCACAGAGCAAGATCCAAGCTGGCGGTATCATCTTTCAGCAGGCTCATGATCAACTTGAGACATTTCTTATGCATTAGCATCGATAGACTAAATCTACGTTGTAGACAATAGACAAATCCAAGCACATTAAATGACTCTACTAATTCAACACTTGTAACAGTATTCCCCAAGCGTAAGACGTGTTTGTCACGATCGATAACCTTGTATAGCGATTCCTTAGCTTCATCTAATTTTCCAATGATAGAATACGTATTACCAATATAACTGTAGGATAGAGCAACATCTTGGCTATCTTTCCCTTTCAGTTCTAATTTTAATTTCAACGCAGCTTCAAAATCATTGAGTGCATCCTCATATTGGCCTATTTCTTTCTTAATGTTACCAAAAGCATCAAGGCTATGAGCCACACGTAGTTTATCATTTAACTTGACTGCTAAGGTCTGCGACTGATCGCAATAACTGCGTGCTTTATCATAACGATGTTGACGACAATAGGTTTTGGATAAGTTTAAATAATCATCACATAAAGCTTGATTACAGATGTCATTGTTATCATCATCGTTTAGCAATTGCTGTAAGGTTAAGGTACATTGTAGAGCTTGATCGTAGAGGGTCAAACATTGCTGATAGTATCCTCTGACAAATCGTGGATTCGCAGTAGCAAGAATAGAATTGCGCTGTTGAATTACAGCCTCTGCCATGCTGCTACCAATGAAACTTAAAATTATATCAGTTCAATTGCAGCTTTTACTCTAAACACAGATGGAAAGAAATAAGTACGATTTACAGTGTCCCAAGGATTGAAGTTAAGTATGGTATAAATCGCAAGCATGAAGAATCTGTACAGGTTACTAATAAAGTATTAAGAGGTTAACTGATTATTCCAATAGGAATTAGAACTTGAATTTGTACAATCGTGGTCAATTATATGCAGCTACATGTGAGAAGATGTACACGCTACACAACATGGGATGAAGTACGCACAATTTTCACTGGAGAATCCATGCAAGTTACTTATTGAGGTAGATAGAATTTGTTCTGTCGTATCTGTAACTTTAGTATACAGTACAGTACTACCAAAATGATTTTTAACTACACTTATAACTTCAATTTCTTCGTGTGAGGCCTATCATACATCGGGCAACTGCTCATCGTAAAGAAGCATTCTATTTTAGTCTAATAACAAGGTAATGCAAATACTGCTACTATACGTTACTGTACGTCAGGGGACTGTTTATTGCTTAGAAAGTATTCTATAATGGTTTACCAGCAAAGGATTGCAAACTACTGCCATCATGCTGGCATATCGCGTAACGATCGATTGTAATTTGTAACATGATCGCAATCGTGCCCACCGTGACTGCTAAATGTAAGGAGACCTACTCGTTACTCAAATCTAAGATTGCCTGTAACTCTAGTACACCGTACTGCTAAACGATTTATTTCAACTTCAATGGCAATTTGAACTGGTTCGATCGAGGCCAATCATGCATAAAGAGGCAGTTAAGTGCAAGGGAACCCACACGCTACTCAAACTTGAAATGGAAGCCCATCATGAGCCATGAAATTTAAAAAATAGTGCAGCATGGGTAGAGTCAGCATAAGTCACTTATAGCACACATTAATGGAGTTCTATCCTATAGTATCTGTAACTAAACTTTGACAGTTAGTATATTAGAACATTAAAAGACTTTTTCCAACTGTAATGGCACATTAAATTTACTCGAGCAAGGCCTATCCAAAGGCTATCATGCATTCAAGATTTGCAAGCAGACTGCTAAGCCCCACCAAGGCGTAAAAGTAGTAAACGAATGCAACAATCCGCTACTCAATCAATCAATGGACGCCAAATACCGATCTAATTCGACAACCTAAGAGTTCAATACGCAACTTACTTTCTTTCTCTTGTCCTTGAATAGAAATCTTCCTTCCCATTAACGTTGGAAGACGGTTTACTCGTCCAAATTAAACGGAATAGCGTTGTGAAAAATTTTTTCTTGGCCTCGTTGGTTTTCCTGCTTCCACCCAGTCGATGAGGTCCGTCCAACGGTAGATGCAGCAGGATTTACACATGCGCAGATGGGATCCTTGTTCCTTGCCAACTCGCGGTAGCCCATAGCAACCATTATCAGTCGATTGCTCCCGCTAGCACAAGCTTCTCTATGAGAAGTTCTCTCTTGTCATTCCTGTGGAGGAAAGAGTTTTGCGAGAAATGATTATTAATTCGTGGTGAAGGGAATAAAGATTGATTGATTAGCTTGCAGTTGCTCATGTCCTGTGTTCATTCCATGAGTGATTATCAATAGAAACGAAGAGTAGATACATGAGACAATTTTTTCACCTTGCTGCTTGCAATAGTGGCCAATCACGTGAGATTGCTTATTATAATTTGATGGTGAATAATTAGATATACTAGAATATATCCCGCTCAATTATATAATTTATTAATATACATAATAGACATCAAATCGCCAAGAACGACATGGTGCTAAGCTCCATTATCTGGGAGAGGCGAGAAAAAAAATGATTCTTGGCTATTGTCATTATGGCACTATTGATTGTCGTTCTCGTGGATTAGTAGCTATAATAAAGACTTGTATAGCCGACAATGAGGAAGGGTACAAGATAATTAACCGTTGAGAATAGAGTCTTAATTCTCATAGATAGAACTCCTTATACCACCTTGGAGGAGAATGAGCTTTTGACGGGAATTTGGGGACAAGAATTCAATTTCATGACGGCTTCCACCTAGGTACAATAAGAAGAGCTTTAAATTCTTGACTTAAGGAGGGGATAGCTACTAGTCAAAAATCATGACCATTGAAATATTTAAAATATTTAGGATAGGCTAATTGGCAGGAGCAAGGAGCTGTACTTTATAGTATGGATATCATGGTCATCATGACATTGAATGAACGATACTAGAAATCTTAGGATGAATGATTTGTGTTCCAGTCAGTAGAAAAAGTCTAACTGCTAAAAAGTGGAGGGGTAAGAAATCCTCTCTTTTAGTGCAAGATTTAGTAAAATATCTTGATATATGAAGATGATAAGACGTTGTTAAACAACTCTACCTTCCATTTTTCGCTATACTCTTGTAGCATCTTATAATATTCTAACTAATGGTATTGAATAATGAGGATCATTATGGCATCAATGGCTAAGGCGATAACCTTATGATGATTAATAATATTCATTAATAGGGAATAAGTTAAGTTTAGCTGCTAAAAATCAACCGGTATAAGTAAACAGCAGCATGGCTCCTATACAATCGATAAATTGAGAAGGATTCCTGTGATTTCAGCTGTATATACCGTCACTTTCATTTCATGGATTTACACGAAAAATGAGTTGAAATTTCATTCAAATTGCCTTTAATGATGTTGATCAAATGTCAAACTATTATGATTGCGATATCGTTTTCAATAAATAAATCCTTGCATTAATAGAGCAAATCTACCCATTGATGGCCAATGTTAGTAATCAAGCAATAAATCAGAAATAAAATGTTACGTCTTAAGCGGTGTTATTTAAAAACGATAGAGTTACTTGTAGATCTATTAGTGGCTGCCTTATCGACATGGAATTGCAAGTGTTACGTTGCACTCCTATTGTAATTAAAATTATCCCACTAAACTATCTATGCATTAATACGGCACGCTACTATTTACTCCATTAAACAGTTAGATCTCTTGATCATTGGGGTAATTACATTCTAGTCAGTGAAGTAGTATTTAGACCCTACTCAGCGTTACTTATAGTAATCTTGGTCTAAAGCAAGTTTCAGCAACTTCAGTAGCAATCGATGTAATATACCTTTCTGCATCACTGTACATACGAATATTTATAATTATATTATTAAAGAAAGTCTGGTCTAAATCACACGATCATAGAATGATTCGAAAGTTTAAATTATGATGTACTCTATATTACTTTGTCAGATTCTATTTTCTATCTGAATATTATGCTAACGAATTATTCTTTAAAATATCAGTCTTTAGGATAGCAATGGTGGTACTCGGTATGGTAACAAGACATTTAAATGGCTCTCATTAATGAATTGGCAATCCTAAATCAATATTCCTGCACTCTAAATTAATTCTGGCGTGGTCTGGTATGAACTGTTACAATTGAAGTGTGCATAAATTGCTGGTATTACAATAACTATTATCATATCCTCAAAATGATTTTACTCAGCTATAAAATTAAAATTCAAAATGATCCATGCTATCAATAACAATCCAAAAATCTACTCTAATATATATGTATATCCATTCTGCCATCTACAATCTTAAAATACACAAGTTATGATGTCTTAAAATCGATCGCATTATCATTGCGCTACAAAGCGATAACTGTCGTCATTGTAATATGTAATTGTTCATATCCCTACCAGTATAAAATGCTAAGTAGATGCTATCCTTCCGATTGCAATATTCTAATTATCTAAAGTTACTTTCAAATTCATAATGGAACTGTTATCCACAAATATTGTCCTTTACCCATTAATTATCATTACCGTGCTATCAATTATTGCTTATAATCATAATATTATTTGTCCTTACTACGCTCGCCAGAGCCTTTTAAATGAAAGTTGAAAGCTATACAATAAACTTCGCTATTTAAAAAAGAAGTATATAAATTGCGTTTAAATATTATTTCATAAACTTTAAATTGATAAATCTCAGTTGCAAAGACTATCTTAAATTCAAAAACTATCATTGAAAATTTCCGTAAATGACTTATTTGGCCATTACATACATACAATACCTACTGTATTAACTGTGCTGGAGCAAGACCATAAGATACTTAATAACGCAATACATGATGTCAATGGATATTCTCACCGTGTCAAAGTAATTACTTTTACTTACACGATTAAATTCTTTGGTCTACTTTCTAGTTGATAATTTAAATTACAACAACTATCAATTTCAGTAATAGTAACATGAACAACTCACTAATAATAATAGCATATCGATAAATTTCACAATATTAACAACTACAACATATAGCTTTATTATCTACTGTGAATCGTTGAGAGCGTTCAATAAATTAATAAACTTATCGTACTGTTAATGCTTACAAATTTGAGTACATGAGCAGTATACTAGGATTGAAATAATTTGAATTGGTAAGTACTTGTCTAATTAATTATAGGCGCTAAATTAGAAATACCAGATTTTGTTCTAACTAGACTCTTGTAATCTCAAAATTTTTAATATAGATTAGCTACGCAAGATGATATCAAATACATTCTTGCGATACCGTATTATTTCATTTTGCGACAAAAGAATCTGTAAAGTACATTAAACGCATTTACTACTCTTTAGAGTTGACGAGAATTGGAATGATTCAAAAATTAATTCACAAATTATATTATTCCTATTTTGGACATGTTGAATATAGTAGTAGAAAACAACATAGCAAATACAAGGACAAACTACCAAAATTATAAGACACAAACAGTATTGAGTGTTAGTTATAATATTAGCAATTAATAAGTGATCAAACAGCTTGCTTAAGTAAAAGTTTGTTTAAAATATTGTTAAGCACTATTTATGATTATTCTAAAATGATAGTAGTTTTCATTTTGGTTAATTCGTTATGGTCGTTTGCAATGATCAGATATGACAGAAACTTTACTTTGAAGTAAAATTCCATAATTCTGCTACCGTATAATTAAATGAGTAGAAAGATTCCAAAATTATTAATTATTTAAAATGGTCAGTTGCTGGGAGAATGTTGAGAATTTATTACCGTAATTATAGAAATAGCCAACAAAAATATAAGAAGTCGGAGAAAAATACTTTACGAAAATCATAGTATTTATAATGCAATGAAGAAGGAGGATTACGTAGTTTTCAGACATAAAAAGTGATATTGGCCGCTTTCTACCTTACTATAAAAGTGTATCAGATCAATATTAGTAATGCTAAAATCGAATAAATAAATGCAAATACTGAAAACAAATTGAAAAGATTAGGGATAGGGTTAAGATTTATTATTCTAATCCTGTGATTTAGACATTGCTAATAATCTTCAGAACCAATTTCTTGCGATATCTCTTAATCAGTTTCTAAATAAAATAGTATAAGCGTAGCATTCTAAATTATTCTAGTAATAAAGTTGCATTATCCAGTCCTTTATTATGTAATCATTATGCTAAATTGCAACTGGTTTACTTTCATAAAATAACACCACGAACTAATATTACTGTAGTGTCTACGAAAGTTGTTTTAAAAATAGCGCATTTATATATCTTTATATAGATATATCTAGAAAATTTATTAGTCTATTACGATATTAAAATAGCTCACTATTTTATTGCATTAAATCATAACTTATTTAATATGAATTGAACGGTACTGAATAGTATGACTCCACTTTAGCAAATTGTTTTCAATAAAAACATATCACTACACGAAAATATATAAATTACCTGTGGCTAAGAACTTTTGTAAGTCTTTTTCATCCAATCCATCTGGCTGTAAAATTGAATTATTGAAAAAAATTACTGTCGATTCCATGGAATAAACAAATCGAGTTTAAAACCAATATAAATCTTGAACCGAGCTTGTAATACTTTAACTTACTAAAAATATAAAACTTGACAAAGCCTCAATTGGCCGGCAATTTATTCCTTTGCTTTGAACAATTATTTGACAAAGATCACCAGGAAAATTGACTGTATCAGAAAGTTGACATCGATAGGAAATCACATAGCTATTTCTAGCATTCCAGTTAATGCAGATATCCTTAATCTTATCTCTTGAATCAACTGAATTATGAATCAGATAACTGGACAGAAATTTAATCTGATAATAACCATTCCTTAAGCGAGTAACATCTTCCATATCATTTACTAATTCATGTAATTTAATCGTTTTAAGCCGGTTAGGTTGGTATTTAATGCCTTTTCGTGTAATAACTATGTCCACAAAAGCTGTCCCTTTGGTCGTAATGGACAAAAATACCTGAAAATCGATTTGCTGTTGTAATGTAAGATCAACAAAAGGCTGACTAGAAACAGCAGATTCGTCAAATAGAGGTTTTGGTTGGTTTATTACAGCGCAGAAAAATCCACAATGATTGATTTTGAAAAGATTATGATCTTCTTCTATGTTTATTAAAGCATTTTTTAAATTTTTAGCTGACCATTCTATATATAGACTCGTTCCATGGTATAGTTGTATTGAATTTTTCTGCTCAGACTTAGGCAAATTAGATGGTTTCAATTGCATGGACTGAAGAACTGGTAGTTGTAAAGTCGGGTATTTATCATTTATTATAAACTGTAAATTATTAGGTTCAATCCTGATTATTGGGGATAGCAACGTTACATTAATATTTTTAATGCCATAGGCATATAAAGAATCTGCATAATAAACAGTTACCATGATCTCTGTGTCTGTTTGTAGACATTTTGCTGGGATTATTAATTCGAAGCCAGATAAGGTATCCATTTTAATGATATTATCTTTATCAGCTTTGCATAGAAATTTCACATTGGGATATTTGGTCACAACTGCATAAAATATATAGTATTAATATAATTCACGTAATGTTTATTTTTTGATCTATATCGTGAATGTATCAAGTGAGATTAGCTAAGATGGAGATTGTTCCGAAAGTGATAAGATTCTGAATGAACTAAGAGTAATACATAAATATAATTGGTGAATAAAGTAATCTGTAGACATACCTTCATATCGCTCGTTAAGCCTTAGTACTGCACGTCGCTGTAGCTGGTAACCGATTGCCTTGACCTTTTCTAGTGAACTTGCAATCAAAGTGGAGACTAACTTATAAAATTGTAACTGGCCTATGCATCTTAGCAATATTAAAACATATATTTCATCTCTTTGTTGGGTTAAAGATTTTAAAGACACCAGCTGTTCTTGTACAGAAATAACCAATTCATTCCGAATGTACTTAGTGAGTTCATTGAATACGTCAATATCGGTCCAGTAATCGGGCAAAATGTCGCTAATTATTTCGTGAATATCACAATCAGCCAAAATTAATTCCAGATCACTTTCTAGAAATTTAATAGAGCCTCAGTTATCAGTACATGCAAAATTCTCTAATTTGCATTATGCATCCTTAGCTAATAGCGAAGTCGTAAGTCTTAAAAGCGTAGCGCTGTGGTTAACAACAGTTTGGTTAAATATAAAATATATATTTCTCTAATAGCTCGCTAATATTATAATTAAATTGGTTTTTCTTATAAGGCATTAAGTTTTACATTATTTTCCTATTAACTTCTCTTATAGCAAAAGTTATAATTACCTTTTTCAGTACAGTAATCTAAAATTGGTGAATGGTCAGCTCGATTCTGATAGATACTTTTTGCTATTTCATGAAAGTTATTGCTTGCATCTGTACCATAAGTTATTAAATCATTAATACATATTCCATGGTACATTATTTCATGATATAAAAAACCATATGCATAAATTGATTCAAATTACTTACTCTGATTAAAATTGTTTAAGATACGCTATTGTGCGGACACTTACCATCAGTATTGTTATCTTCAATTTGGCATCCATTGTTTCTGACTCGGGTGGCTTGGGATCCTATAAATTTTTACGTAAATTAATGGTTTAAAAGGTTAATATGAGAACATCATAACTTTAAAAGATACAGATATCGGTTTGATTATTATCGGACAAGGTACACCAGAAAGCTGTTACAAATCAAATTCGCATCAGAATAGATGCGACGTATTTTATTAACCGTCTTCCTGTGAATAAGAACTGATTTTTAATATCTTGCAATGAAGTTTAGTTATATTGGTAGATATCACCCTATTGCCACATTACCAAATCTTGAGTTACTTAATAAACTTCGATACAGCATATACACAAAACTATTAAAAATATCGTGCCCCAAATATTTTAGTTAGAATTTTTTGTTTAATGATTCCTTTCACTCAAATTCGGCGAAATCAATCAGAATATCATTACTGATCATTAGCAAGGGCAAAAGCGAATCACTACATAATGGAACAAAAAATTCGCATACGTATAAGCTGAAAGTTTGGCCTTAATTATTTAACGCTACTTTTACGCAATTTTTACTTACAGTTCAGATTGTTACATATAGTGCTAATTTAATACAATTATTGAATAGAATAGTTATTGATCGTTCTTTCTATACAGGTGAGTGGTGTAGCCATCGTGCTTCGGTCAATCTTTAAATGTAATACTGAAGGTAGATTGCTTTCGAGGCAATCATTCCATTATTGCCGATACTTACTGTTAATAAACATTAACTAAGACAAATTTAAAGCTAAGCTTAAGGCTGCTCCTTGCTACCCATTTTCTGTTTTTATCCTGCAACTTTCTAATCTAATATTTCCAGATAACTATTTGGTCTATTTGAACATATTACTGCCAGGAAGGGTAATATCCTTTAATAACTATTGACCTAAATAGCCTCACTGCAAAACTATAGAAACATATATCCTATTTAGGTCTAATTCAGGATCGAGAAATCCCTATATTATCAAGGGCACTTACCATTTTGATATTTTATAAATTCATTAGCCGATGTATAGCATTTCTTAATTTGAGATTGATCAGTGTCTTGACAATTTATAGAGTCGACAGAGATAGGTTCTGTAAATTTTTTACTGGTAGACTCCGTTAGATGATGATCATCTTGCTGATATGATTCGTTTGTATGAGTTTGCATAAAATTAGGAACAGTTGGAATAAATGAATGTTCCGATGATTTATCGTTCATATTAATATCAAATCGGCCTCAGGTCCATTTTTCTTATGCATCCATCAATTTTCAAAATTTAGTAAAGCGAAGGGAAACACCGCTGGAGATTAGCAATGCGGAACGATTCGAATGTTGCAACGTTGAAATTGCTCTCTAGATTAACTTCTATAGCATACTGTAAGTTAAATATTATTGTTTTTCTAGTTTGGCCTTGAGCAGTAGCACAATTCTTTGATAATCTTTTGGACAATAGTAAATTATTATAATTATAAAAGCTATAATAATAACGTTAGGCCCATTATTTAGTATTTGCTTATCATTAACAATACAGGACCTTTAATCACTGCTTACGGCATATGGATAAAGTATTATATACTCTACACATCTGTTATTCCCATCGAACTTTCTATAAAGATATTTTTTCATTCCGATGATATTTCATTGTTCCGCCAAATGCTATACCACTGTTTCATTGTTCCTTATTAGTGCATTGTGAATATCATTACTGAGAATTAAAGAATCGTTACGCTATTAAGAGCTAATCAACAAGTGACTGAATAAATCTGGTAACTATTGCCTTATTCCGTAGCTAGATAAGCGATAAACATACGCATACGAGTATTCTTTTTATAAGCGTATAACCTAGTACCTTACGCTCCATGTGTTAATAAACGATATAGTTAACCTAGCAAGTGGCAAGTGAATCATTTTGATAGCTTTTTCAAATAGTACTGGTGGATTATACTCGTTTAAATTTTTTAATATAGTATGGATATTGATGGGCGACGACAATATGTTCGTACAGTTTGCAGTGATATTAGAATGCATTCCATAAATTTTAGTCATAGCAGAATTTTTTTGTTTTCATCGGCGCGATTTACTCATTGTGCAATTTGGCACAGCTATAATTACAATTAGAACGCGGATATTGAAATACGTTTGAGTTTATTGTTATGATTGTAATCTATAACGCGGTTATTAGCGTCAAAGTTTGCTGTGGTCAATGAATTAGATTAAAAATTATGACCGCTCTAGAGCTCTTATCGATTAAATATTTCTTCATCGTGCAACGTAATTACTACCCTGTAACAAATCTCCTTTGCAACTAGAAAACGGGTCTTAAACACTATCTTCACTAGTACTCGTGTTCCCAACTAACTTAGGGACCTATCGTAGTTGAACTAACTCTCAGCTATACAAATAAGTTACTAATGAGTAATAGGTATAAATACTTCACTTTATTTTCGTTAATCTTAGTCGTAAAATGTACTAGAGAAAAACGCAATATTCTTAGCAATAATAGTTAAAAGATCCTGCAAGTGACTAACTGGAACTGAGCAGCTAAGCTAGTACTCGGCTTTTTATAGTCTCGGCCAACGCCGATGGTGCACTTGTGAATATTCTTGGCATAGCGACTAACACTGTACGGTATACATATCCTAGTATAAGGTATAGTTTTGGTAATCGTTTAATAATAGAATCTTATATATGAACTACTCATGCTTATTCTCCAGTAATTATGCTTAGTGCTTAAATGTTTATCGGTACTTAAATGTTCAAAATCACTTATAATTCTTCTATTCGCAGGTTGAAATTTTTACTAAAACTAGCAGATAAAAAAGACATCATTTAAAGTAAAATAAATATTTGTTAACTATAACGGTCAACCTAATCACTAATTATTCTCGAAGTCAAAAGTTTGGTACATACTGATTTCTTAATAGTGCGTAAAACAATAATTCTAATCAACAAATTGAGGCATCTGGCATTGATCACTAAGTTGCAGTAGTTACTTAGACAACAATGTAAATAAATGTAAATTAGTCACATTAAAATTTTATGTTTGTCTAAGTCGAAATATACTGTTATATGAAAAGTAGTATCAGTTTTAACGCTAAATGCTGCAATTTAAAGAGTACAGAGAAATTCTTAGTCGGAATAGACTCCACAGTGATAATTATATGACTACTACAGCTAATTGATTGCCAAAGTGGCTGCACAATGTCACTTGATCATATATGTAGATTTATTACAACTACATTATGGGAAGGGATAGTTAGGGTATCAGATAAATAAATATTTTACTTATAAATTGGCTTTCAAAGTTGGTGGTATGCACGTTGACTTATGGCCCGAATTATTCATTTGACACATATTAGTCATATGGCACCGACTAAGTATGTAGTTTAGATTTCTGCGCTAGATCACAAATAACAGACACGATTTTAGCGCTATGCGCGAAAAAAATAAGTTCTTTATTTGTAGTAGCAACCCCTTTATCTACAACAGATCAGTATCTAACGTAGTCCATATGGTATATCATCATAATGCACATGCAAGAGTATATTTCAAGACCATGATATAAACGGTACAGTATTTTGTGGACGCCGTATGTTATTAAATTGGATACTTATTAAAATCCCATACGAGATAAATATTTTTGCCTATAAACGATTTAACAATGAACTATCTAAGTATATGCACATTGGTGATACTCTCAAACACTAGGATATTGATAATGCTTACGCATCCTAGCTATAGTAAATATTAGTAGGGAAGCAGTAATTGCTTCTTCTTAGCAGAATGGTTGATGCTTTATGTCCATCAAGATCTCTGTCTGAAGAAATCACTTCTGAATCTTATTGGAAATTCTAATGTAATTCCTTTGGATTGTTGATATCAGATCTACTTATCTAGAGATAAAATCTTTTCCCAGAAGTGCGGTAGTGTCCGATTCGTGTTCGGTATTATAATTAATATTAGGCGCTCTTGATGAATGAAATTATGCGAAAACGAAATCTATTGCAATAAGAGTACTTTATTGAGGTAACATGATGTTTGCTATACAAGTATCAACTTGATAGTAAATAATACAGCATAATCGTTAGTACATTACTAGAAGAACCAATAGAACTATGCCAAATAACTCATTAGTCGCTTTTTATAATATTAAGGTTAACTAGTAGTAAAGTTACTTACTACGGCATTGTAGACTATTAACCATAATTAGTATAATGTATGGTACAGCTTTGTGGCTCTATATTTATCATAAATCTTCTTTAGTAGCTCCTAGTGATAGACTATTACAGAAGATTCTATGTTAGAAAACAGATGACTATATGCGAATAGAATAAAGAGTTGAGTTACTATTGATGCTAGAAGGGAAAATAGATAAGTACCCGTAACTCATTTATTAGAATATGATTAGTTCATCGTACTTTGGCTGATAGAAATAATGTCAACGTAATAACTGTAGCAGTTATTATGTCGGATTATAGATAGTCTGTAGTAAAACATTGCTAATGGTAATAGCCTAAATAAATGTAAAATAATGTAAAATGATGCTAAAGCAAATTGTGGCTGCAACTGCTGCAAAGAGTATGTAAACAGCCAACTTTAAATTATTTGGTTGTTCTGCCTAGAAGCCTTTCAAGTAATTGTATTCAGCTAGAGTACAGCTGTACGTAAGTTATATTTATATATAGGACTAACAAAATTCTACTTTTCTACGAATTTTAGAACTTCATGATCGGTTATATCCTAACAGTGAAATAATGAGACTTTAAATAGACGCTGTTTCAGAATTATAATCATCAATATAAAAATGACCTTAGGACAGACATCAAGTAGTAGCTATTTAATGGCTTTGATAAGTTTCATTAGACCCTTCTTATGTCGATGTGGTTGTTTATTGTTTTATGTATTATTAGATCTTCTATGTGATCGATTCGCTTCGATAGCGTATTTATGAATAAGTGATATTGTTTTAAAACATTTTATTTGCTAATTCATGTGCAGCAAGTGAAGATCACGATTGCCTTGACCAAGTACTTCATTATTAACACTAAATTCTGATGATTCTAAGATTATAAAATTATGCCATCTATTCCAGCAGGTTAACTATGCTAAACGGTATACTTAACTGACGGTTACCGCATACAAATATAAATTATGGTGCATACTAAGCTGAAAGTACAGTGTACGCTGTAGCACTTGCAAAGTTGTGCAGATCGTTGTAATCCTCTGCAGACAATTTTATAACGACACAAAATAATCTCTGAAACTTGTTTTCTGGCAATATATTTGTAATGTATCGAATCGTAGAAAATATGTTACAAAATACAGCGGAATGAAATGGAAATCAATAGTTTGCTGCTGCTTCTCTTAATTTCTTCCCAAATTTCTGAACAGTTGTGACAGAATTCTCGGTAAGTACATCGCAAAATTTCTCAAAATCTTCTCCGCTCCTTTCCTTCTTTAGTATAGTTAACAGTTGGTCCCGTTTATCTGAGTCATGCTTCAAGATCTTCAGTTCTTTACCTTGATGATCACTTATAATTCCATCATTTTTCAGTTGTCCTATGATTTCGTCTACAGGGACTATTCTACAAAATTCTTTGCTACGGTCACTTAATGCTTTTTGGGCTAGAATTAGATGCAATAAAAAATATTTCACTTGAGCTGTTAATATAATCCTGTATAGTAGGAGTTTAAGTTTAATCGTTCTGACCATCAATTTGACTAAACTATTACAGATCAGTTGCAAATCAACTTAACGCAACAATATTGAAACATATAATTAGACTAAGCGACAGAGCGATTTCTGAGAAGCTTCCGTAAAAAGAGGTATTCAGATTAGTTTATTATTCAAAAGTGCTGTTCGTTATTGAAAAGATTGCTACAGGTTTTCGGGGTTAAACTTGATAGTTAATGCTAATAGACCATCATTCTACGTGACCTGTATCCTATTTGAATCGATCGGACATTGAATAGCACTTGAGATCAGAGGTCGTAAAGTAATTCAACAATGCGGTAAGAGTAGACTACTGTGTGTAATCCGTTACTCAAGATTGTACCATCAATAATCTTGCAAGTAAATGTATATAGTGCATATAAAATTTAGAACAAATTTGATACTGTGGTACTACAAGAGCTTTCAACCAGCGTAGACTGGTAAGGTAAATATTTGAAATCGCCTTTCTTTTGATATATCCAATTGTACAAATTAAGAATAAAGCGCCTAAAGATACAAATCGTTATAATTAAGGACCTTCCTTTGTATGAAAGTCAATTACCGTAGCAAGTTACTCACTAATTGTTATCTGTGACGCTATAATTATACCATAGTATTCGGTCGTTGGAACTGAATTATTTGGTGATATAGCTAATCTCGCCTCTTAAGTTAGTAAGTGGCGTTCTCCGCAAGGATTGGCGTGTGTAGACTACTTTGTTACTAGTGGTGTGTGACACTAATCAATATAATTGATTAATCTTAATCTATACCCCGATGAGAACTAGGTTTAGTAGTTGTGGCACTAAATTTACAACTGAAAAGTAAAATAGAATCACGGATAAAAATTTCACGAAATACAGTGATATGCATGTTACGGCCAATGCCCGACATCTGGCCATCACTATCATCCATAATAATAATATACAGTATAGATTAACATAAATACGTGTATCTGATTCGGTCAATGTGCACCATTTGTGTCAAGTGTGTAGCAACGGTAGATTGTATTAACTACAGTATTCATTTCGCGGTTAGGTGGTGTATTTTTATTTGTAAACTAGTATTTATCAATTTTACTAAATGTAAGTAAGAATCATCCAGGCTTATCGTTCGACCAACAGGTAGGTTTCGTTTTGATAGAATTGCACTGTGTCAACAGGTAGGTTTAGTTTTGATAGAATTGAACTGTGTCAACAGGTAGGTTTAGTTTTGATCGATTTGGATTGTATCAAAAGTGCCTTCAAAACTAAACCTACCTGTTGGCTATAGCCTATAATGTCACCGGAAAGTAAGTCTTTCAGATAGCCCATCTTTCTGTCCATCCATAGCCGCCGTTCGTATACGTACAGTACAGTACTGTACACTAGTGTACAGTGTACACTACACTACAGTATACACTCAGCCATTTTATAATTACTGAATGACTGGTTTCAGCAACAGGTACTATAATATACAGTAAGTACAAAATGCCGGAGATTACTGTAGCTGCAAGCCCGTCGCTGCGCTGACGGTTTTCTTTTTTACAATAATTTAACTGGTTATTCCTTTTGCCTTATTGGTGCACTGCACAGTAGACCGGCCAGTTTTGCACTTGATTATTAAATTAAACCACTAAAATTTCAGTTATGGAACACTAAAGCATCAGCGGCGTGGGGAAAAATTTTCTCTTGTGTAGGGGCATGACTAGGTTTCATACAGTACTGTATAGGACGGTACTTTGCGTTTTGTACGAGTACCATACTGTCCGGCTGTTCTTAGCCGAAGTGTAAAAACGGTTGTGGCTACTAACTGTAAACTACACAATCAATGATCAATGAAGTGCGTTGTTAATAGCAGGCTCAAGATGAATAAAAATATTTCCGAGAAAGCTTGGCAGAGTTTTAGTTTCTTTCATGATCATGAATTAGCTTAAAATCGGTAGAATAAATGATGAATTTAAATGCCGCCAACATGGCTATTTTACTGTACACTATTAGAATAATGTATCATCGTTTAAGCTATTTACGCTGAGTATCTGAGTAATCGGGGTTATTATGGCTGGGCCTACTGTACACCGTACTGTAACTTGTATGCCACTTTTCAGTCATGGCTTAATTTACATAATGGCGTAGTCCTAACCTTGCTCTGTAGTGGTCTTTGTCCGATTAGGTTCTTCTTTTCATTTGGTAAATTTGTAATTGAAATGGAAATTGATTAAGTTAATTAATGAACAGAGAGTTGCAATTATTACGTAATTATTATGCAGTTATATTACATAGTCATAACATGAAAGAAGCATCCTAGAAACTGTTTAGTATTAAATTGACATTTAGTCGTCCAGTTAGAATTGGACTGCTCATATTCCAATTTATTAATCTTCGAATCTTCGATTGGATTTCGTATAGGTGCTAGATAATACGAGATATAACATTGCAATGATCTCAAAGGATAACTAGGTCAAGCATTGATCTGGTTTTACGAAGTGATAATTGACGACACGTTACGAAAAATATATCTTGTGGCTAAATTTACTATTCCGGGACGACAGAACGAATTCCCACGTCACCGGCTCACAGTCAGCGTTGTTGAAAATATAATGTTTCATTGAGATAGTAGAGTAGCGGTGTTTTTATATTAGAGGCACTCTATCAGGTATTATAGGCCTAGTGGATTATTAGTGGATAATGCTAGGGATGTTAGTCTTACTGCTAAAGTGGGACTGCATGGCGTCTTGATAAGTGGCACCGGCTCGTGTCAGTAAATGAAGTATGATTGGCCCAAAGTGAGGAATGACAATCATACGTAGCTTGGGGTCTTGCACTTGCAAGACCCATATTAAATATAAATTAGAAAAAGGAGTAGTATAGGAAGCTAAAAAAAGATATTACTTGAATTGACTGAAATAGGGATTGGGTAAACATGTTTATCATTAATCGTTTCTAGAAATGTATGAAAGGCCCACTCCTTGGAGTAGGAGTGGGTCGATAGTCTTGAGCTAGTTGTGTGTGCCTAATTACGTCATCTGAAATTCTACTACTGTAAAATTCAACAGTAGTATTTTAAGTAATAAACTATTTTTAACCGCTACAGAGAGGGCAAATCTTCTTGTGTGATTAGATACAGTAGCGTTGGAAGTAGCACAATATTACAATAACCTAGAATAAAAAGTGGACTCTACGCTTCCGGCTACTTTGCGGTGTCTAACCTAGTATTACGTGATTGACCTAGTGTCGAACGAGGGAACATAACGGTTTCTTCGTATTTGAGATGGAATAACGTTGAAGCGAAGGAAATTATCTGTTAATGATGTTTTGCAGCTCGTTAACGTCGTCTACGTTGAGCATATTATTAACTCACTCATTAAGTTATAATTTATTCAAAGTATCGAAACAAAACTCCATAAACTACTTTGTGACAAATTATAATGATAATAATTTGAAGAAACAGTGTCACAAGTTTGTTTTTATTGTCAGCTAACTATTAAGAATCATAACGCAACGGTACCATTAAATGTCGGTGCTTAGACATCTAGCTGGAAATATACTATTACGAAGTACTAAATACATGCCGTACTCAGTTAGCAAATAAAACTCGGATGTACACTTGTACAGTAATTATAATTAATTATAATGGATATCAACAATATTTTTGTTCATAATAGTTATCAAGTTTTACTGTACGCGTCTGCGGCATAAAGCGTAGATTGACTAGTCAGTTATTTGAGAAGCAAATATTTACCTTTTTTAGATGATTTCTCAACTGGGCGATCAAAGATAGCATCATCTGGCTGTTGTTGCGAAAAAGATATATTACAGGATAAGAGAATTCAGTAAAGAATCCGATTCAAAAAGTTCACATTAGCCCTAGTTCTGATACGAGCATCTTACCTTGTAAAGGAAGCACGACTTGATCACTGTATTTAGGGAATTTATAATGAAGATCTGGCATAATTCTGCATAGTCCTTGGGGTTGTCTTGTATCTTGCATCGTAAAGTAATAGTGATAATGTCCTTATTATCTCGTGTAAGAGGTCTGTCCAGATTATTTTTTTCACTTGCCAACTCATTCAATATTAAACAACTTGGTACAAATCGTATTCCATAACTATCTCTATCATTTAGTGTAATGTATTCCATGAAATTGTTTTCAACCTTTAAATATCTCAATTTTGAAGGGAAAGGTTTAGATTCATCTACGTGGCCCAGTCTCACGAATTTTAATTTCACATTAAATATATCCTGCGATAAAACTAAAAGATGAGAATGAAATTCGAAGCGTCCATCTGATTCAGTAGTGGTTTCAGATTGTATGGATGGTCGACATAGAGCAGGATTCACACATGTACTAGTCCGTGCAATGCTTTCACCAAAATCTTGCTGGGTAGATGTGCTATTTAAACCTTAGAGATATAAATCGAGCAGATAGTAAGGTATAATTCGGCTCTAATCGTTTGGTGGATTACTGGAACTGGTATGATATTAAATACAGAAGATACCGTAATTACTCGTATTCTCTCACAGAAGTTGTTAATTAACAAAAGTAATTCTGCATTTATACTGTTTCACCGACTACTACAGTAGATAAAGTACAGTAATTCTAGCTGCCCATGACGGTATTCGCAAGTTGGATATTAAGCATTGCTGAGAATATTGCATAAATAAAATCCTCGAGTAGTAAATGTTACACAAAATTAATTTTTCCGGCAAGATATCATTGAAAGTGTTAGATAGTAGTGGTCAAGTTGGAATAATCACTGCAATGCGGTACCAGTACATGAGTGTAGCACTATATAAATAGTAACTGTACGCGTGTTAATTAACTCTCCCTGCGTATAAGTCAATTTTAATTATTTATGTTGAATCTAGATCCCTAAATATTGTTCGTGCTGTATACACATAAACTAGTATTTAATTATTCAGTTTTCTACTATTAATTTATGCAATTTACAGTCTGTTAAGACAGCAAATTCTAGATGAAAAAGTGTTCTACGAGTATATTTATATAAGGTGAAAAAAAAAGACAAATAAAATCAAAATATAGATAGAATGATGAATTTTGTACTATACCGCGAAAATGATCCGGCTGTGATGCTGAAGAACACCTAGCAGTATTATAGTTGATATTTATTTGATTCAATCGATTCTCTGTTCCTAATTGCTTCATATGGTTGCCAACTGATGTATTCTGAGGATTTGATTCAGTCTCTTTGCAAGCTGTTTTATTATCTAAAAGTGTTACTTTTTCATCAATAGTTTCACTTGGTTTTTCGTAGTTACCACGCTGCTGTTGATTGTTTTGCAAAGTGTTGGTGAAATTTGACTGGTGTGAAGGAAGGGACTGAATGTAAACTAACAACTTGGCAACAGCATCGCTGTTTTCGCTTGGAATATTTTTCTTTATTTCATATGCTTTATAATAATTAGAACAAGCTTCATAATATCTGGATTGGCATTCATATACAGCTCCTAAGTAGGCATAGATATTGGCCTTAATTACATCTTGCGATGAACGTTTTAAATTGGAGTTCAGATTTTTTACAACTTTGGCCAGGCTAGCTTTTAATTCATCGACTTTATTTATGTTACATTTTCCGTGACAATTTCCCACTGATTGAACGAACACTTGATAGATATTGTGAGCGTTGCGGTAGGCATTTTTGGCTTTTTCTAAATCTCCTCGTAGGCCATAGTATTTGGAAATATATAAATAACTATCGAACTTCATTTGCAGTAAATCAGTATCTGGAGTTTCTCTTTTGATAGATTTTATAACTTCCTCGAACCATAAATTAGCTTCAGTAAAGCCATTTTTATCATAGCTCTGACATGCTCTCTGATAAAGATCACGAACATTTGAATCCGTCATTGACTTAAGAGATTATTTTGCTGTTTTTTCGGATCATATGGATATTAGGAAAAGGTTGGCGATCTTTAACTGCTATTCCAAATAGCTTTTTGAACTTGACTGAATGATCGTACTGTATCATATGAAGAGGAGTTTCTTGCGTTATTACGCGGGTAGTTAGTTGTGTGACGACAAGCAACTATGACTCATTGGCCGTATGCGCGCAATTTTCCTATGGTTGACTAACTTTCTACCTTTATGTATCCAGTTCTTTGTTTAATTCGTATTAGTAAAGTACTGTAGGCAGAAAGCATTCGTATTGTTTTAGGATTATAAGATATATATTTATACATAGTGAAGGAAAAGATTTCATAGGAAGCATGGCCTATTGCTTATTGAATGGTTCCGTAGTTATGTTTATAAAAGTGAAAACATGAATTGTGATCTGTATTGTAAAATTAAATTCTCATGAATTGTGTGAGCACCTTTTTAGAAGTATATTGAAAGACTGAATTTACTGTTATATAAAACAAGTCACGATTTACAAATTAATGGATGTTCATTCAGTAAGTACCGGTTATACACTTATGCGCATCTTGACCGCCTTGGCGAAAACTGCTAAACACGTACTACAGAAGAATTTAGACTAAATATACCGGTATGATGGCTAGGAATATGAGATACCGTAGACTTCTTGATCAAGCTTTGGCATTCTACACCAAAATTTTTTGCTTTATTTCTTAAGAACATACACTTCAACTAGCTATCGCAAGAATAAGTGGTTATTCACAAAATATTATACATTATCAGTATGTCAATGGCTGTTGTATAAAATGGGCTTTCTTATTGCAATTAATATTAGCATAATAGTGAATTATGCGTGCAAGCATTGTAATAAAGTGTACGTAATTTTGTCTATTCGGATATTATTGACAGTGGCTGACTAGTTTCTTCGCAGTACAACAATTGTTGTTATTTATCTTACAAACACACGCCAAGTCTTATTATTTATCGAAAGCGATTCTATAAATTATATATACAATAATGCATACAGTAATTATAAATTGTTAAAAATAATGTAATTACATGGTGATAAGAATAAAAATTATTGTACAAGTGTTATAAAGCTACGGTACGAGTATTATGACTACATCCAAAAAAATTCATGAAAGTACAGTAAAAGGTGAAAGGTGCTACAAGATGATGAGTTTAGAATCTATTTCTACTTTTATTAATCAAGTATAAATATTTATAGATACATAATTTACTCTCTATTTTCTGATCACATGCTTTCAAATATTTCACGTGCATTCTAATCGTTGAAAGATAGCTTCCCTCCTTCTATCGAAAGATTTCATTACAATTGCCATGTAACATAAAAAATTTACCACTTGGAAATTCATTCTTACGATCAGGTGATAGGATCGAAAGAATTAAGATATTGATATCCTTGGTAAATGTCTAGTAATTGCAAGGCAGAACGCCAAAAGCTTTCGCCAAAAATACACTTTCTCCGTAAAGTCCAACTGCATCTTGTCCGAATAAAGAACCACACCACAATTAAATTGCCATCAAACATGGATAAAATTTTTATTTTCGGCATAGGAAGGAGGAGTAACTTTATGCATAACTTACGCTAGGCAGTGATTCAGCTACGATCTTGACTTCAGCCATGTTGCAATTGCTACTTGAAGGGCCATCACTTTTTGTATATTATTAGTCAATTTCGATAAACAATTGACAGTCTTAAAATAATGAGGCATTACCTGGTTATTCCAAGCAAACAGGTACTCGTACCAACGGTACCATACAGTAATTATTCGACAATTATGACTGAACAGTGCCTGCTTTGTAGTCCGTGAAATAAATATGATCAGATGATACTTAATAATAACCATCAAATGATTAGCCAGCATTGACATAGTTCCTTTCTGACGTCAAATGTTGATTAGATTTTCATTTATTCACATGTATGTGCTTGTATCAATAAAAATGGCAATAAATGATCTAATTACCTGTTATTGACTGAGCTACTCTACCGTAATCAACAATCATGTCTCAGATTCTCAAGAGTAGGCTTGTAAGTGTCACTATATCTAAGTAAACAGCTATTACTGACCTATAATGAGTGTTTGAATTTGATCAATATTATATTATGCAGTTCGTTTTCTGCCCAGTAGTTCATAATTAACTAATTGGTCAGAATAACTTCTAAGCTATGACTACCATTCTATACAGATCATGACCATAATTCATACGTTTGAATAAACACGATAATATTGAACGTAGGAGCGGTGCTATGTGTTTGCGCATTTGTTAATTTTTCGGACTGTAAATGCGAATTCTTAGAAACTTTGAATCTGCAATTATGTAGGAAGAATGGTCTACTGAATAAAACAGGATGGCATTCGCGACTTCACGTCATCTCTGTCTTTAAACTTTAATTGTACAAGATTATTAATCTTGTAAGAAGAATTGTTAAATAATATACTAATAAATCAATTGCTATTCTGATTGTTTTTGTGGTTGAAACACTTTAAAGTTCCGTTCATACAAGATGCAAATCTTGATAATCTATTGATTAGTTTATCCACTGTTGAATAGCAGCAATGCTATAATAACATCTCTGTCACGAGTTGGTATAACATTTTTTCTTAAAGTTCTTATAAATATTCTCCAGTTTGAACATCAATAATAATGCTGTATACTATAGATACAAAAGCTTGTATTGCAGTAATTGAAATGTCAACAAGTCAAAAAATCACCTGATCGCTTGTAAACCGTCAAATAATTTTCATCGATTTATTTCTTTATGAATAGTATTATTATTGATCAACATTGGAATGTTGAATTTACTGTAATATTGGCGCGCTTCCTTCCCACTTTACCTCATGCAGTGCTATCGTAGACAGTATTGCATACTACAGTATACAAAAGTGACGGTAACGGTCTATTGTTTTAGGAATACTGTATATTGAATAGAGTTATTATTTGAATACGAAATAAATTTATGGGCGGACGGATGATATAATAAATGTTACCAATAAACTAGTTTTCACTAAGGTTTGCGTGATCACTAGCTATCGATAAAGCTCAAGTATGTTCTGTCATGAGTGAACGGTCTAGTACAGTAGCTTGAAGTTAAACGCGATTCAATAATTGAGCCGGTATCTGCGTAATGTGTAGGCGAATAATTTACTACTTGCATTGTAATGCAATTGGTTTTGTATTCCCTCTTACCATATTGAATAGTAGGGCACAAGTTACGATTTTTAAGTCGATCACTTTACAATAAATGAAATTGCAGTAAATAAGTGACGGAGTGGGGTGCAACTGTACCTTTTCCAAGGTACAATACATGGCTTCTTTGCAAAACATTACACCATGTGTACAAGACGTCAGTTTCCTTTCATTATAAACAAATTTTTCTGGTCTATCATGGAATGCATTTTAGAGACCCAAGTGTTCTGAATACAGCATACGGTCGCCATCGCTATACAGTACACCAGTTCATCATTACTATTAACATTAGACCATACGAGAATAGTCTAAAATGAACTAATGAACATGCAAGCATTTCTGTAAACTATGTATCAACCTTCCGGAAGTCCGGCTTGGAATTTACAGTACTGTAAAGTACCGTACAAGGACAAGATTGATAAAGAGTTTGCAGTACAATGTACTGTAAAGTATACAGTATTCCAGCACTGCAGGACTCGCTCGTCGTTTTTTTTTACAGTACTTAAGCGTCCATTTAATTTCATTCTAGCCATTAGTGCAAAAGTAGACCTGATAGTACACTGCGCTACTGTACTGTACGAACATTCCAAGCGGCTGCTCCGGCAACGGACATTCACATCTTCGACGAACCCCAAAATTGCTATTAGAATCATTATCGGTTTACTCTTATCATTCAATCCAAAGTTTATCCAAGAAGTCAGTTGGAATACGCATCAACATAGCTCATTTAGTGGGTTATGTAACCCTTGAAAAAAAAAATTCTAAACGTCTAGACATTTTTTCAACGTCTACTAGTTCCAAGAAAAAAATGGCAAACAAATCTCTCAAGTTGGTTAATACCCAAAAAATTTATGATCTCTATGTGGATGCTTGTCGATGGCGCCATGATGAAGGAAACCCGCACCTGGCTAATTCCTATTTCGACAAAGTGATCGATGAAATTCAATCTTCAGCAAGACTTACCTTCGATTGGAGATTACGCCGAATCGTATTCGGTTGTTATTTTTGGAGCTTTCAAATTTATACCCGACATGGAATGGCAACCGAAGCCAAAGCGGCCTATTTGAAAGCTGACAGTATTGCTCACCAATTGGCAAATAGATCTAATGCGAATGCTGACAGCATGAAGATAGTTCTCAGACGGCAAACTAGCTTGTCCCTAGCCGTAGAGGATCCGAAATTTTGGTTGAAGATTTTACTGCAAAAATTGGGTTTTCCCGCAGCCGCTATCCAAACCTATCTAAGAGCTTCGTATCAGTACCAAAACTATCAACCCGCGAACGACAACATTGACTCGGAGCATCGCAACACTACCTTCACTATGGGAAAAAATTCACCCGACAAGTACGGTGATCCCGCGTTCGAATCTGTCGATTCCATCATACTCTATCATGGACATCATCACGATAGGATCAAGTCTTGGCCGGGTTATCAGCAACCAAATCATCCTTGTGAGAACTTACTGGAGAACATGAATCCAAATGTCACTGTTTCAAAAATGGAAATTTTCAACAGCGATGACGCATCCAGTCTATTCGTTGGTAGCGACGCAAAACAATGCAAAAAAGAAAATCAATTTTTCGCATCACCACCAGGAAAGCGTTCTTTTAATAAAGGTATACAGTGTTGATCATCGTGATTCATTCATATATTAATTGTGGAATCCATAGTATGGATGATGTTGATCCAATATGTATTTTTTATTCTGCGATATCGTTCAACGTTAGAGCAGTTGTTTATTTATGTTTTTTATACTTTCCATTACGTACTTTGTTCGACAGTGACTCCGAATATTGTTACTGTACTGACTTAAGCCGTGCTTAAGCCATTCGTCAATGCCTGTCTACAATTTAGCCCTATCCATTTCAAGCTGCCTTAATGATACATTCGACATAGATTGACATATCTCAAAAAATATGAAATGAATCAATGGCTAGTGTCCATTCTGTACCAATTATGAGAGTGAGTTTATTCATCTCTCGTCGTAACATGAAAATCAAACATGATCGATTCAGTGCTCATATTCTATACTGTAATAAGTCGTGTGCGCTGAATCCGTAGCCGGGCTATCACGACTTTTAGGGCCGATGCGCTAGAACAAAAAGATACGCACGGTACCCAATAGTGACGTCACTAAAAAAGTGTCGCAGGCCGGTTATAACTGTACCAAATTGTTCAACAGGTGACCCTAACACCGTATCGTACAGGTGTACATGAGACGTCCGTACGGCACGAGACATTATGTGATCGTGTTACCGATGGACAAATTTTTCATTTCAAGAACTCAATTTTAGACCAATCTATGTAGTGAAATTTGCTCCCGCCGTTTGGTATCAATCTGCTTTTCCTTTCCTTATTTTCATTATGTCGACGGCTTATCGCATTGAGTACAATTAGAGTAGTTAATTAAGTCTAGCTTGTTCAATTCGAATCCCTACCCTAATGGGGGTATCAAATTAACGACTGCTTATAGACGTAACAATATACTGTATACAGTATAGACCGGGAGCACAGGGGCGTGGCAAGCCCTTGACATACAATTGTTGAAAGATGCTTAATTATGTTGTTGCCTTAGATTATTTCTACGCCAATTCCATGCAGGCAGATCAGTACAACCTTGAGCTATTGGCTCTTGATACTTTGATTCCTTGTTATCGCAGGATGGAATAATTGTATTTCTTTCAAGTTTCTAATACAAACTATCAGTCGCTCCAACCATTTTACAAGTCACGTCGTAATTCTGGTCTAATAGCTACATTAAGGGATTGCTCGAACTTGACCACTTCAAATCGATACCGTGAAATTAGATTGTAGCTGAATTACAAATTGTAACGCTTCAATTGAATCGAAGTTGTATTTCATCTATCGCCTGTAGCTACCAAAGTAAGGCATGATTGAATATTATTGGAACAAACTCCTGGAAGCCTTGACAACCGATTTGTAGAACAGTTTTAACATATCCTTTGACCGTTTTTATTGACAATCACCCACTTATCATATCAATTAAATCGATTTACCTGCAATCGTAGTGCAACTTCAATTTTGCCTTCAGCTACAACTAAGTAAAAATATTACCGCTCACATTCTAAGCTAATATGTTCGATTCTGATTTTATCTCTAAGAATTCACGGATGCTAACCCTGCTCATCGTCAACCTGAAAAGACTAGCGAATTCGACCATTTATTCTTCTGTCGGTCGTACATCATACGCACAACAGGCCAAGCTATCTATTTACGGTTGGTTTTCGTACGCCATGGCTACCAATATAAGCCTAAACCTTACCCTTCAAGATTCAATCAACTTGAAATTTCAAATAATTTTAAAGCATCCATTCCACTAAGTGAAAACGAGCAGTATGAAGTTCGATTCACGCCGAAGCACCTTATGCTAGACGAGCTGGAAAGGGAGAAAAATTCAATGGTCAGGCCTCTACGACTAAACAATAAGGACCATATCTTGATATCGTATCGATGCAAGGAACGAAGCACAGCCGTTATACTACCTGAATTGTGCCAGATCACAATTCATAATTCCATGGGTTTGGAGATCGATTCGAGTTTTATCCCAAGGGTAAGATACTCGTCCAGTAGCTAGGGTTAAAATAAGCATTTTAGAATAAAATCTAAGTTTAGTTAAATCTACGAAATCTTCATTTGTAATAGCCTATTGCTGAGAAGCCCAATGCTGAAACATTGGATGCTAACCAAAATAAGAAATCATCAGTCACAGGTAAATACTCGTACTTATTGAACGGTTGACTAACTGATAAATTAACCTGATGATTGTTTTGCACGGAAATATCGAAAATTTTAAGATGGTTAAATTTATTGTATTGGGAATACAGTCTTATTTTCGATAGTAACAGCGTAAGCTAAATAAGAGTAATTTGATAAACTGTTTAACTATAACCATCTACTTTCAATAATGCAAGTTAATAACATTATGCATAGTTCACCAACTGAATAAACAAATGTTGGCACTGTTTACTCAAACAGTTCATAGTCACATTTTCTTACAAAGTCATTGGCGATAGAAATATTATTGTGCCGATTTTGTTGATGATTTTTTTAATCATCTTATTAATTTAACAGACAAAAACAATTCATTATCAGACAGGCATGTTGATACGCATCATAATTATTTATAGGTAAGTCAGTAGAGGTGATTTGCGATAATAGTACGTTTTATAACATTACAATACTATCACAGATTGTGATGATATAGCAATATTCCTGTCATTATTATTATGGAATTAAATTTATTTCTGATTAATTAATTCATCATTTGTATCATATTAGTAAAACACTTGAATATAACAACATTGATTCGTATATTCAAGTTGCACTCTTACTATCAGTCAGATCTTAAAATCATGAATCAGTCCATACAAGACATTATTTATTATCGTGGTGTGTTTTAGGCTTATAGTAACACAAACTCAATCTGATCTTACCATTATGATTTAATCTTTGCACTGTTATTGAACATATGGCTATGCTAGATTATTTACCGCGCTATTGTATATCCTAGTCAACTTGCAATGTAACCAAATCACCTAGAGATCAAACAAGCTTGCAAAGTCAAAGACTGACTTGAATGACTTAGACTAGACCTACGCGTATTTTAAGATAATGCACTGAATTTTGTTATCAATACCACATAAATTTACCGTATTATCTAATTGCTTCTTTTCGTTAATTATTTTTAAATAATCTCCATCTCAATTGTTGAATTTATTCATCTAAAATTAAATTATGATCATTTGTCCTTGGCGTAGCCTTGAGCTTCTTATTACATTCCACTGTTGTCCACAGCAGTAGAGTATTGGAAGTCCATAATGAACCCAATGGACAGTATTATATTTTAAACAAATTTATCACTAGTCTGCGCTTATATAAAATAATATGCCTAGATTTCTATATGTATAGTTACAGATCTTTTACACTGCAGTTGTAAATAATCTGAGCTACTATGTTATAGTAGGCAATCGTCTCTTTGCCGATCTACGATAATAATACATCATTTATAACGACTATTCACAAAATATCATTTAGGACATAAACTCTAGTTATAAGTTCTTTGATTCAAATGGAATAATAATTCACGCCTAATCTGCTAACAAGACTCATTAACATCGACTGCTTTTATTACCCCTAACTCTAGATTACTAAACTTTGGTTGACCGTGCAAATGGACCTATTGCCTGGTACAAGCAGGTCTTCATTGAATTCGATTATTTAATAATAAATATCTCGTGAAAGTCCTTAATATGCTTATTTAAACGATTTTTATTTTTAATTCGGACTATTCGCAATTAAATACGGTATAGCAATGCTAAACTAATCGTGCTGTGACTTGAAAAATCCCAAGAGTATTGAAGTACTACTTTAGTATAGCTGAAATCTACTATATCTTTATATAAATTTGCAAATAAATAATAATGGATGAAATAATATTGCCTGCGGTATCAAATGAAACATTATTGATGCGAATCAGTAGCATAGAAGGATCTACGAATATATTAACTGTAAGATACGACAAGAAGATTTGTCAAAGTGCTTTCGTTGCTACTGATTCACAAATCTTATCCTAAAATGTCTTGAAATTGAGGCTTGTAACTCTGAAATAGTCTATTTAAAATTCACTGTTTTGTTGAATAGCTAACATAAGCTCTTAAACATGATAGCGACTATATCACATTACATAAAAAGATACTGTATTATCATGCATTGTAAATTTGAGATGAATAAAAATACTCGAATGTTTAGCAATGTCTAATACATTTATTAAAGCTAATGCTTCTATGCATATTCTAAAATATATTTAGTAAAGTAAGTGATTTTTCAATGTGCTGGAATCACAGTAAAAGGCAATTGGTTGTTCACTACTTATACCAAACAAATTAAGGGAAGAGTGCCAATATTTATTCATCCTGAAACATTCAAAGCTTATGCGACTTAAATTGTAATAAAAGAAGTTTTATAATGTAGCTTAAATTCGGAGGGATGAAAATATAAAGGAGCAGGCTTGTCGACCATAATAAGTCAACTACCACTAAAGTACCAACTTAGTTACGTTGTTCTGGTCATAAAATTATTCTCGCTAACTCCTGTACTTTTCAATCTACATAAATTTCATTACCTTCATATGGTCATTACAGAGGCGTTATTAGAAGCATCTTTGTTGAGAAGTAATAGTCTTAATGTACTTGACTAAATTAATCTGAAAATTAATTATACTCACTCAGATAGAAATACCTTTAGATTACACTATCCTACATTTGACAAAATTTCTTGCCTACTTCAAAATTCTAATTATATTAAGTAGATTCTCTGCAACCCGTAGCAAAGAAATTAGCTAGTCATTGCCGTTATTACATCTACAATTTAATCCGGAATAGTCTGTCTAAAATCAGCAGTTGCAATATACAGTATATGACTGTTTCAGGTGTAAAGGAGCAAGGCATAAGTAATCTATTAGTTTAGTGTAGTAGTTCGCAACATAAGTTTGTGACAATGACATACTAATTAACTGATAAGACAGACTAAATCAACAAATTAGAAAATAAAATACAGAAATTGGGTCTATATTGCTTTCATGATATTATACTATAATTTCGATAATACCGTAATTCGTAAAAAGGCTAGATGGAATGTACGACAAAGTAAAATGATATGCATTTGCAGTTACAAGTCGTATAGCTGTAATCCCTTTGATAGTGCTGTTTTGTATTCACCTAAATTCTAGATATGCTGAATTTAGAAGCCGCAAACTGGTAAATGCTATGAATTGCTATTTAATATTTACGTTACAACCTTATAATTGTTACAGCATTACGGGCTGTATAATAATTGTGATGATTACTAATGTCATATCTTTTAAGTATAGAGTATTTACATTTATACAACTAGACTTCTAATTCTACTCCATAATTATAGATTATACTAACTTTACTAATAAATCTACTGTTTAAAATCATACAATTATATTGCTTTGTCAGTGCGAACGAAGCGCGCGCTGCATGCAACCTGATCTTTTTGAATTAATAAAAGAGGGTAGGAATTGGTAGTTAATTATACAATAATTCTGATTACTTGTCAAATTTCTTTCTCATAAACTAGCCGAAAGTAGTGCCGACCTATAATACGGTTGCTAGTATTAACACTAGATAGAGATACCTCAATCATTACCGGTATAATCACAAGATTGATTTTTATAAATTTTCATTTTGGCCTGGGAACTTGTTCTTAACTGATTGTGAAATAGTACGGTAATACGAAGCACTAAAAACTCGTTTACTTTCTTGTTAATGCACTTTACTCTATATCCTTAGGGTTTTGTTAAAGATAGATCAAATTATGAGTTAATACAAACCTACTATCGATACTCAACTAAGGCTTTGATATTGAGTTGGCATCTCTCAACAAAGTCTAAATCTTTGCCAGTAAAGCATTTCACGATATTGATTCTGCAATTGTAACAAAACCTGTTCTACTAATTGTAATTAAAGTATATTTCACATAAGCGATTTTAGAATAGCAAATTTTATTACTGGTTCTCTATCGATTGAGATCATACGGACGCAATAGCACAACAAACTCCGACGGACAAGAAAAACTTCCTAAAACGGCAGATCTTAGAAAAGAAGGACTAAGAATAACAATGACAGAAAAGCATGGCTGCTTAAATACGTTATCTAAGTTCTTGACAACATAACAGTAATGACAAACATAACTCAACACTTACAGAACTAAGATTTTGGTATTATCTTAAGTTATATCTAATTCACATTTACATAAGATGTTGACAATAATAGCTTATCTAGCAGCTTCACTACAGCGATACATTAGAGAGATGGACTGAAATTAATTCAAAAATATTTATATTTCATTCTAATAACTTGAAATTGTATTGATGTCAAACTTCCATTTTGGTATACTTTTTACAGTAACAGAAATCATTTGTTATATTATCGGTAAAGCTATCTTGATTATTATTTTAATAGCTAATTCTTGATGATCAAGGTTATTTATTAGCTAGATTGAGATATATTAGCTAGAAGGACACGATGATTACTTTATAGACTTAATATTTTAGAATGATATTTTCTTATGAAATTTCTTGAGATATTTCTGAAAGTTTCGTAACTTTGCAAAACTGTTTTTTGATAATGAGATTATGTAAGATGATTTAGAAGATGATAGGCTAGTAGTTTTATGATTTAAGAACCAATCAGAATTATGAAGCTTTAAAAAATCGAGCAATTCGAAAAAAATAGTAGCTTTTTACTCAGTTTGACTTTAAGATTTATACTCCAGTTCCATCTAGCGATCTATGGTTTGGCAGGTAAAATTTTGGATGTTAAGTGACCAATGGACATCTATTAGTCATCTCAGTAATAAAGCATGGCACACAATGTAGCACTTGAAGGAGTTAGATCTAAACATAATTAATTTTTTAAATTCAGATAATCCTAAATTTCTTAAGTTCTTGTGAAAGCTACTACTAAACTTTACCATAAGCATCTATACTACAGGCTTGAGTCAATCTATTTTAGCATTATCATATTCTATTTATTTAAAACAGATAACAATTGTTTCTAAGGTAAATTTAGTATAAAAATAAAATCTAATACTAATCATCGCTTCAACATTGCCAGTTTTAAAATCTAGACAGAACTAGATCAAATTTACATACCAGCAAAAATCGGATATCACTAGGCCAGTTAATTGATTACTAGAAAGAATCTACTATACCTATCATACAGCTCTGAAAAGAATACCTTAGAACTTACGCTGCTAGTTTTTAGAATCACTATTTATTTTAGACAGTTTTATAACCTTAAAAATGTCATTACCATAAGAATTTAAACTGATAAATAGGAGCTGGAAGGGATTTATGAATGCAGATAACTTAATACGTGCAACATCACGATTTATCTTACAAGGAAGTAGTTTGTACTTCGCCACCAAAGTATCCCGTATATCAAAGAAAAGTTAATACTTCCATCTTTCTAATCCTTCTAAAAATTATAATTTATGTAGATAATCTGTCATTGCTAAAGCACAGTTAATAATGTTAAATATTTATAGATCATTAAGATATATTATGCTCTCATAAGACATTTAGTTAATTTCCTTTCATTTTTAAGAGCATGTGCAATAAAAGCAAACACTGTATATACATTATTATTAAAGCTAAGAAGATTAGGTTAACCGAATTTCTGCAATCAGAAGTACCGGAAACCAGTCAGTTTGTAGCAACGATAAATACGCGTAAAACATAGCTGATGTGGGTAAATAATGAGAATAAGAGTGAGAGTACTAAGAGTTACATTTGGTGCGATAAAAATACGTAAATTATTGCATTTTCATAGCGGAAATCAAAATCAGTTGGCTGTTACAATTATAATAGAACGAATTTTCTAGATTAATGACTAAGATATAGCATAATAGACCTAAGGCGTGAAATAAACAAGTAAGAATAAGAAAAAAGTAAAAGAAATGCAAGGGCAGTAGGATTACTGCTAAATATCTTCAGCTCATTAGGAGCAATTTTGATAATTTAATTAACAAGTTTAGTTAATTTCGGAGCAAATCGATAGCTGGAACATTTGCGTGGCTGGCAAGTCATTTTATTCATCATATAGTTGTTTCAATTTTACCGTACATATTTGATATGAATCAAAGAATAGGAACATCGCAACATTTTTGAACTTTCATAATTGTAAAATTACTGAAGTGGAACAGTAGAGTATTCCAACCTCCAATTTGTCCTTAGTATTTATATTATATCAGCCGATGTAAAACTGAATGTGTTTTTAATTTAAAGCGCGTTCAATATCGAATAATATAAGTACGGTAGTTGTCGTACGCAATCGGCCTAGATCGATACATTTTACATTGATATCGAAAACGGCTTTCTATAATAATATTTTGGGTTGATTTACGAATTGTAGAGAGCTAAAGCATATTTCGTTAGTATAAATTTTTTCTGTTTCCTGTAAGTGTTTACGAAACATTATGAGCGGGCATTGGTAGTAGCAAGTGCAAGTTATAGTTAAAATGGCCGCATGACGATCAAATTTATGCTCCTTGCGGAAATTACGAAATGACGGTAGAAATATTACTTAAGCTTTATCTTTATTTAGGGACTATTGTAAACTTTGCTCGGTAACTGCTCAGAAATAATGATAAGAGTTAATAAATATTAAACGTTTCAATAACTGAAAAAATCTTAGCAATCTATGCCACCAATTATGATCTGGATAAATAAAATCTATAAGAATGGAAAAGCGGTTGCAATATCCAATCCTAAATTAATGACTATCACAAGCCTTAATTTATAAAGCGCCACGTAATCCAATACGATTAAAACCGAAATGACAACACAGCCTCCAGTTTAGAAACAATTACTTCGGATTTTGGTAATGAGAATAAAAATTGTGTAAGGAAGGGAGAATTAGGTAGACTGTACCGTTAACATTGTAAGTAGATTTAAGTATTAGTTAGATAGATACTTATATCTACTTATAAGGTTAATTAAAAACACTGATGAGATCACAAAACAATTTTACATCTAGATATAGAGAAGTAAGATTAAAAGGGACGGGTAACATGTTGTCAATTTGTGACAATAAAATCTCTGTCAACTATTAGTAGCCATTGTTATTTAACTGAAACTTTCTATCTGACGCAAGTTATTCAAATTTATGCTAATTTAATTGTATCTAAGCATTATAATTAATAGTAAGATGCATTTGCATCGAAACTAATATTTATTACAACAAACAATTTTAAATATAATTCAGCCTAAAAATTTCATAGTCAATTAAATCAAAAATTTTATTGAATTCTCATGGTGTGACAAACCACGAAAGATTTGATCACCGTAATCGTTTTCTTAAACTTTTAAGTTTCATCAATTCTACGATTTTGGTTATAGGAGTAGGTGTAAACGCTATCCTAATTTACGAAATTGTAGTAAACAATAATACAGTCACAGCAAGCAAACATTATTCGCAATACAATAGAATAAACCCCGATGGGAAAAAGGCAGCTGAAAAAGCAATTTAAGAAACATGATGAATAGAGATAATTATTTATTAGATATGTAATATAATGGGTCCATCGAGACAAAGACTGCGATTTCGAATAGCGTACAGTTTTACGTAATATCTTAGGCTGGTAATTGTAAGAGTAATAATGAATTATATTGACGATCGAAAATAAGCATAATTGGACGCTCTATAGAGCATTATTAACGAGTCGCCATGCAAATAACTTCTTTTGGTAATTGGCTGTTCACGATCGGGTTAATCCTTCAACGGTCGTTTAATTTTAAATATTGCTAGTATATTAAAATTTTTAGAATGGATTTGCCAGCTTTAGAAATAGAAAGTCAATGAGTAATTTTGATAAACCTGCATCATTATGGATACGAAATCTAAACCTTCGCCAAATTTCAACTCCGATAATTTCCTGTATACTTTTCGCAAAGAATCAAATCAACCAGTGATCAAGAACTCAACGAAGCCTACAAAGGGACAACATATAGAAACTGTGTATATTATTTTGCAAGATACGAATGATCGAAATGATGATTCATTTCAAAATAAGAAACATGATAAAACGCCGAATGATATCGGGAAACCTGAAATGGGTAAGTAAATTAGTCGTAGACCACATTTAAATCCTAAGAGGAACCCAGACAGAAGCAGCGTTAGTAAAGTAAAGCTTAGCAAATTAAGCCTTAAAGGTCATGACAGTTTTCTGGGTGTAATCTTTTGGCGCAAAATTTGACAAGCGGTAACCGGTAATGGATATTTAGTTTATTATTTACCCAAAAACCAGCGTAACGTACTGAAGCGACCAATCTTATACAAGATAGGAAGATAGATAAGAAAAAATGACTCTGCATATAGACAGTACAGTAAAATTTAATCCTGACTTTTCACGTATAAATGAAGTTTATCGAATCTTAAAGCATGTAATTTGTCAACAACTGTAGTTTGAAATTAAACTATTTGTGATAGTTACTCGACTGTTGATATCATAAGGCTCGTATGCAGCATGTCTAATTGATTCAAGTTGGATTAGTTCTCCTAAAATGGATTTATACGGTATTTAAAATTAAGTAAATCGAACAAAGAATTAATGATACTGGTTAAATTTTGCCATAAAATAAATTGATGTTCAGCATAGCAACAGTTAATTTTCTGTTCGTATTCAAGTATAATTGGCATTATAAAGAATTTAGCTACCAATAGCATTATAAGCAACAGATATTTTTAATTGTGCTGCATTTAAAGTTTTTTCAAGCGCCTGCGCTTTTAAAAACAGTGAAACTATGATATTTACTTTTAATGTTTCATCACTTGCAAATCTAATAGAAATGATAATGTACTAATATTGTCAGCAAATCACGTTATATTCATCCCAACTGCTGTTACAGATTAAGTAATCTAATAAAATTTAAACAATTGTCAAACTAACTTTAACATTTTTCAAAATTGTAAATTTCACATTTTAAACATGTAATTCTTTAACCTAAAGTTACTGCAACTCTAGAAATACAGGAAAGAAGCGATAATTGCCATCTTATGAAAGAAAATAACCTAAACGGTAACTGTATACTTACTTCCAACGGACTATTTTACTTAAAATTAAGCAATGAATTGATTTATTGGCTGGCCGTTAATGACGAGTCAATCACAGGATAACTTAAAACAGCTATTTATAAAAATATAAATTTATTAAATTTAGCAATTACTTACATGGCAATAAGACTTACAACGGAAATACTATATTTTTTAGGAACCAATTGGAAGTCAATTTTACCAAATTGCGATATTAACGAAATAATAAGTAAATTTTTGCTCAAATCTTTGTCGGACCCAGACATATTCAAGGAAGTAAAGAAATATATACAAAGCAATTTGTTGCTTTCTGCGAGAGAGAAAAGTCTCTCTTTGAATATTTCATCTCAAGAAAGAGATGAAAAACACATGGTGATGTTACTAAAATGCATGGCCCAGCTAAAGTTTTATGAATTGGCTTCTGCTTTATCTGCCAGTTCCCTAGAGAAGATCAAAGCTATCGGCCAACAATTGTACCGTTGCGCAACATCAAGACTTAAAGAACGACCAGAAGGTATAGCTGATAATTACTTATTGCTTACTATAATTTTATTCTGCAATCTATCAATTTTAGACCATTAGATGTAATAAATTATCTTTCTCTTGATATAGCCTGAATAAAAAGATTTAATCTTTCATACGTGTATATATATATAATTACCTCATTTATTACATTATAGTCATGACTCAATACCCATCTGAAAAATTTTTGTGTAAAGCCAATGAAAATAACATCATCAAAATGGAGTCCTTGCCTGGCTTTGAGCTAAAAATTCCTGTAGAATGTTTAGCGAGAGATACAGAAATTACTATAACCGTTTATTTTGCAGATCCACCGTACAACTATGGTATTCAAAATATTAAAGCAACACTGCTATCACCAATTATTAGAATTGAGCCTGATCGTTTAGAATTGATTAAGAACTCGCAATATCCGACTTTACAATTGCCTTTCTTTCATGGAATGGAATCGAAACCATCTAGTTTGATAGATGATGAAGAAAAAAACTTGATACAATTGTTTTCTGGCAAGAATCTGTATGCAAAATGGTCAACAGATGATGATATTGGAAATCCTTTAAAAAGGACAGAAAAAGCGTGTGTTTTCCAAATTGATCATTTTGCCTACTTTTGTGCTGGAATAAATCATTCTGAGCGGCCATCTAAGAACTTCAGTGCAAAAAGTCCACAATTTCTTAGTCTTCGCTTACAGCAGCAGATTGACTTCAGAGTGTTTCTATCGGTAACTGGCAAAGGCTCAGCTTTCATTGAAATTGTTATTACGCAAAAAGGTATTCCATATGAACCAAAGCGGTATAAATCTGTTAAGCAGCATGAATTATTTAATGATTTGGAAGATGTTACTTGCTTGAAGAACGGTTACTATCAAATTAAATTTCTCTCGAGCTATCTAATTCATAACTCAGTTGATTCAAAAGATAGCATCAAAGATATTTACATTAACTGGAATGCGAGAAATATTTATTCAGTCACATACCGATGTCAACTGTCTGATGATGAGCCAGCAGAACTTTGTCAAATAATCATACAATGTGAAGGGAAAAACGGGAAACCGACAGAAGTTATTTCAAGTTTTATATTTTTAGTAAGTTAAAATATTAATAGACCCTATCAGATAATCAATATTTCACCCATATTTTCCAACTTACATTTCATAAATCGTTTGTAAATTTCTGATTTATTTGATTTTAACAGCCAAATGGTGTAAATGAAGAGAACTTGAGAGAGTCGTTCGTCGAAGGTAATTTTATAATTAGCTTTGAACCATTAACAGATTAATTTGTTATTGGCGAAACATAAATTATTTCATCGTACATAGTTTACTAAACATTTACTTATTTTGTGCTATTGAGCGATAGAAATGATGTTCTAAGTCATTTGCTTACGAAGAATATTACTAATATTATCATTATGATGCGATTAAAGTTACTACAATGTATTAGTATTCGCATATTTTCATTAGAAAATATTATAAGCTATGATTCAATCAATTCGCATCAATTAACTTTTAAACATATTCTCAATATTAAAAGTCGCTTCCGTACATAATTCAGCGAACATAATTCTCAAAGTAATTTGTATGGACTGATCGATTATAGTTTTGTATTGAGATAAAGTAGTTGTGAGTAATCTAAACTTATAACAGAAATCGATTAGACTGCTAAAGATAAACTGTTTTGGTTAGGCATGAATACGCAGATATTGCAAGGATGATGATAAACCAAAGTCTCCGATCGTTGGTTTAGAATAAGCGTAAAATGGTTCAAATTTATGCCGAAATTTTGCACTTGGTATTTAACGGTTAGCGTGGTAAAGATAAAGCTATCTTCCACCTCTTGCAAGTTTCTAAGTGGACGGCAATAAAGTCTATGTCGCTTGAATATTTAATAATGCATCATTTACATTCTTCGTATCATCATAAAATCTTCAGTTTTGACTCACAAAAGTTGCTACATTTACGTTGCGTACGATTATAGTATTTCTAAAATCTGAGACTTTTTTAATTATAATATAAGTTACATAATTTTTTAAAACTCGAAAAACGTATAAGCTACGATGTCGGCTTTTAATTGCAATTTTCTTTTAAACAAGGTTAGTAGGATTAACGAGTTACGCTTAGAGCTAACTTCTTGTTACGCTTAACTATTAAGTACCACTATAATTACTCACCGTCTCTATGTAGAAAATTATATTCATTTGAAGATATCATGGATGATCAGAACCGCTTTTTCAAAATTATCTATATTTATATCTATATCTATTAAAATTATTTGGTTCGCTTTTTATCTGTGTGTTTGTGTGTCGGCAATCTCTCGCATCTGATTGGTTGGCTGTTTGAGTGTACACTGTACAGTATTTTATTATCAACAACGTATGGAACATACTATAAAAGTTGCAGTTTTTGAGCCCGGATATTTGTGTAGAGAATGCGTGCAAATACTCCGTACTTACTGTCAATCAATATAGTAGTAGTAGAATACAGTACATGCTGCTCAAAATATTGCAACGACCAGCATATGAACACATAGGTGAATGAATGTTGAATACGGATTTCTTTGCAAATTACCAAATACAGTTTGCAAAAATACGCTGTCAATATATTACAAAACGAAGGATTAGACTTCGCGTAGAGATGATGTCGTACTGGAACTTTATAAGGCATCTCATCTGTGTGCATGATATGTCTTGCAGGTTAGGCTACGTTCAAGTGTAACCGCAATTGTAAAATTTGATAGCTGAATGTGAACAAATAGTGAACCGCGAACTGTGTTCGCGGGCTTACCCTAGTTATTGTAGAAAATCATTATAGTCAGTATTAGACGTTCATCTTTATATGTTTAACTGATTTTATGTTTCAATATTTTGATATTTTTACAATCTTTGTAAAAGCGGTAAAAATAGCGTAATTAACGCAAATACTTAAGAACCTTTTTTCATTTTATTAAACAAATAAAACATAATCTGAGCATTTATCCACGCTATGAAATGAAATTCATCTACGAATATATTGGAGCAACATGCTATCGCTAGAAATTCAAACGCATAGGAAGTCAGAACGATGATAGGAATAAAGTAAAGTTTAATATGACCAGTTATTTCGATGTGATTCATGATGCAATGATTTTGTATCTCCAGTTATGGATAACCTAAACGCGTTAACTAATTCAGTAATTGCATCAAATAGACTCGGGACACAGTTAAAATTACTACTTATTGCGAGTTTGTAATTAGTTATTGCACAGTACGAACTACCGTGAAGAGTGAATGGCTAAATTTAGTGGTTAACATTTATATACGGACATAACTAATAATGACATACAGTAATAACTACGGTAGTTATTATTTTGTTACAATAAATTACGCTGCACTGTAGTAAGAGTTCTTATACGGTAACTAATGTTAATTGATTATAGTGTTATGTCTTGTAACGTTTATGATGAATATCCTGAAGATATTCAATTATAGGTGATACTATAAATAATTCTTTGTATGGATATTCTATAATCGAATTATGTAGAATCGCTCAGGACATGTCTAAGATCATAAATAATTTCTGTATTAATTAAGCTATTCAATATGAACCATATTTCGTGAACTATTATGAATCATACATGATAGCTGCTGCCAAAGAGTACTGTATTTAAGCTCAGCAGATAGTAGGATGAAAGGAGAGTCCTATAGTTGTTTAACATAGAAGCAAAGGCGTCTAAATTTTTTGTGAGATAATTAAGGGATACTGAATCCCGGAGACAATAATAATTTAAAAATTTTTACGTTATCTTTGCCTCGAAGCTGGTTTGTCAAGGTTATACTTATCATTAACGAATCCAACAACTTTAATTCTTGCTATTAGATACCCATATCTGCACGTAAATGGCTACCAGTACCCATATAGTATGGCTTGCTTATTTGCTGAATAAAATATGACAATCGGTAAATTGAGACTTCTTCAGTAATAGCCCAAGGTTCTTTATTGCAAAAAGAAGAACTTAATTTCAACAACATGCAAAAGATTATTCAATTATTCACATTTGCATGCTACTATACTTTTGATATATTTCAATTTCAAAACTAAACTTGCAATATTTTGTTTCCCTCATCGTTTCTTAACTTATTCATTTAAAGTCAATTCAACAGAGGATTTGCATAACACCTTATAAATATACAATGGCAATCTTTAATTGCAGTGTTATAATAATCTAAGGATATATTTTTGAAATAACACTCAAATACAATACTGAAAAGGAAATATTGCGGCAATTTTTAAAAAATATCAAACTGTATCTAACTCATATCGTATATTTTTGTTTAGGTTTTATTCGATGCCAATTAACTTCCTAGCGTTAATCCTACACGCTGTTGATAGCATCGCAGTAAATCATCGAAATTTTTGAAAATAAAATATTACTGTCACTATTATAATTTATTTGACTAGAAAAAGGTAACTTTGATGTCGTAACATTTTTTAATCACATAGCTTTTGTCTAGATTTGAATGATAAGACAACGATGTTAGACAATAAGTTATGGAATTTGCAAGTACAGAACAATTAGTGCGCTTCGTCGACTATTTATTAGGACTATGCCATTGAGATGTTAACTTTCAAGAATAATCCATGCAATAGCAATAGGTTAGACGTGATACAATGATGATCGGGGAAAAATTGGTTGTGAATCAATCTTTTGTCCGCCTATTAATCAAATGAATAGTCAAAATAATGAAGATAAATCATTTTTGCGAGTCGCCGGTTTCCGTACAACTGCTTGTATTACGAGTATGTAATAGCAGCGTATTTAGTTATGCTAGCTTATAGTATCGAAAGCGCAGTAGTAGAAGCTTACTGTTTACTGGGAAAGTTACGATAATTTTGTAAACTAAACGATGTCAATTGAATGAAATGGATTGGATAGCACTATGATATGGATAAACTTTCAATGATTACGATAAAATGGAATTAACTATGAATCAGTCAGCCTCAGAAAAGATAATTCTGATAAAATCGATGCGGCAAAATGGTCAATTATATTACAACGCAAGGGACTATCTAGCAGCCAAATCTTTTTTAGAACAAGGATTACAATTAACTAAATCAGCAGAGGAGAATCAAAGATCAGCAGAATTTACTCTGATTAAAAAAGATCTGCTTCTTTTTATAGCAACAGTTTGTATCATTATAGGAGACTACCAGAAAGCAACAGATTGTATTCAGGAGGTCAAAGAAATTAGCGAGAAAGAGGGCGATGGAGTTTTTCTGGCCCGATGCCATGATAGGGAAGCAGAAATAAAGAAAGCTTTCCGGGAATACGATAGAGCATTAGCATTAGCTAATAAATCGCTACAAATAAAATGTAGTATACTTTGTCCTAGGAATAGCCTCGATGTTGCTGATTCTTATACTCTGATTGGATACATTCATTATGATAAAGAAGAGTACAGTAAAGCTCTTGCTGCTCATCATGCAGCTTTAGATATAAGACTTAAGGCCCGAAAGGAAGACAGTCGTAAAGTAGCAAAGTCGCTTGAAAATCTTGGTAAAATCTACTTTAAGGTATTAAAGTATGATGACGCCATGGAGATGTGCCAAAGTTCAGTCAAGATATTATTGGCATCAACTGATCATAATTACTATGATATAATTGATGTTTATAACTGCATAGCAGATATCCATATTTGCCGTTTGAAATATAATCTAGCTATTGAAACGTATCAGAAAATTTTGAAGAACTATACGTCAACCTTAGGCGATAGTCATCCTATCGTACAATGCTACATGCGCAAAATAGCAAAATTTTTTCATGAATTTGGCCGTAATATCGATATCCAGCTAACCAGTAATCAAATATTATTGGAGACCCAAGATTTGCAACAAAAAGATATCGCTATCGTTGACGATTTAGCTTTGGAAGGTGGAGAAAAAGTGTCGGCGAATCCTATAGCAGGTAAATTTTTTAATTCGACGCCATGTAATAATTTTCATAGATAATGTTGATCTACTGATAATAAAAACACTATAACGTAAAGAAACTACCATAACTTATTTCTTACGATCTTGAAAGCATGGAAATGTTATTAAAATGTAATGCTTTAGATTTGAGTGATTATCCAAACAAGCAAAACAACCGTAACTTTCGAGACGACTTAGATTCTTATTATCTGCTGCTTGGGCGTATTCCAATTTATACGATTACTTGTCGCGATTTAGTATCTAGTTGACAATATTTTGTGCTATTGTACTATATGGAATACTAATTTTGGTAGCGAACTATCCAAATTAATAAACGATAATATTGCCATTTTGATCAATTTCAACAGAGGAGACAGATACTCCGCAAACAACTTATAATTGCCAAGCAAAGGAATATTCTTGCGTTACTTTGAAGGGATTACCAGAAGTAAAACTTACAATTCCTAAAAACTGTTTACTTAGTGACACATTAGTGACAATTAAAGCTTCCCACACTGATCCTCCGTTCATTTTATCGTCTAATCGATTGAAATTAAAGTTTGTGTCACCAGTTATTCTAATTGAGCCAAGCGGTTTGCAGCTTAATACACCTGACAATCAATTACCAACATTACAACTACCCGTTGTAAAGGAAAATATTTCGGACGGGAAACATGCAGAAGACGAACAAGTTGTCTGTTTATTTTATCAAAATGGTGAGACTTTGGAATGGAAGAAGGATGAAAGCAACAGAAGTCATGATTGGATTAAGCGCGGTGAAGATAGAAGTGCAATTTTCCATATAAGCCAATTTACAGCTTTCGGTGCTGTAGCCTCTCCTTCTCAGGCGTCAGCTCTTACTTTACAAGCCTATTTCGTAAGAACTGATACACCAATTTTTTTTTTGTGGCTTAAAATCGCTCTCAAAGGGCATGAAATTTCACCCGATGAAAAGCGGTATAAAAATTGGACGTTTGAAAAACTGGTCACTGACGTGGATGAAGAATTTAAACTTCCTAATGGAAGTTATCGGCTTAAGTTTACATCTGACTATTTAGATCATTCTCCCCTGACAGGTGATTCTAATGTTGGGCACTTCACATGGGATAATAGCTGCCTAGAGAGTCGCTTCGTTAGGTTCCGATGCCAAATATTGGAATCAGAGTTTAAGCCACCAGAATTATGTAAAGTAACTCTGATGGATACCGATAAAGAAATTGTGTCTAGTTATCTAATTCAAGTAAGTCATGATACGAGTATAGCCCTTACTGCTTATAAATCCTTGGCAATCGCTATCATTTTTTTTAATTTTCACTCGTACCAATAACTTATCAATCTATTAAATAGATAAAATAAAATTTTACAGCATTCGTAGACTGTACTATAGCAATATTGAAAGTGGAAAATTTTTGTTGATAATTTCTGATGAGATCAAATACTTTCCAGCGATAGTAAATACTGTATACGATGGTTTTTTACTAGTTTACCTTTAAATAAAATAGAAGAAAATAATATTGTTCTTATATACCATAGCAATACAAATAGTCGCTCCTTTATATTAGTCTGCTATAAATCGCCTTTGAAAGCAGAAAATTGTAGCTATGAACCTGTTATCATTAATAATAATGACGACTTCCTATCGCTATTAAATTATATTGAACCACTAGACTGTCTTTGCATAACTGATCCAAACTTTGTTACGTAGTCCGACAGTTTATTTTGAAGTTACAACAGCATTAGTTTATCATTAAGTAGATAGTATCATATAACTATGCATAATATCATAGTAAACGTTATTGTTAACAAATACCACTGCATGTTCTTTAATGAGTATGACAAAACTTTTTATCTACGAGAATCACTTGGTGACATACGCGTATTATTATATCGAAAAATAATGCTTTAATGTTAAAAGTGGCAAATGTGCTAATTGACTGAATAAATCATTTATCCTTTCTTAATGTATCAATTATAGAATAAACGCTAACAATATGATGAAGGTAAAGGCATAAGGCTAACCGGTAAGGCAACTTAAATTGGATTTATGTGCTGTTGAGTTATTACTAATTAACTTTATGCTGTCATAGCTATTTTAATTTATGCTTTTTGCTCTGTAGCTTATAGTAGCTAACATGTAACAAGCGATGACAATTGATAAAACCATAATTTACGACATTATGAGTTTTGTAACATAAAAATATAAGTACTAAATTAGAGTTTTCTTCATTAGCGTGAAGTCAATACTGTGTTCTATTATGAACATCAATTATTTGTGCCTCTGCAAGTACAAAACAAGGGCAATAAGATTATTGGCTGCATTCCATAAATACATAATCGTCGATAATTTATTATCGTAATAATAGCATCTTAACTAAGTCAATGGCTTACAATGCCAAAAATAGAGCTTCATTTTGATAATTGTTTCCTTTATTTCTTGATCTTACCGATTATATTAATTCCGGGAAAGTGCGTAATTGTGTACCTGTCACAACATTGAGTGCTACCTAATTGATTTTCCCACGGTATAACCTTCGATGATTGGTGGAATTACTACATGATTTGACATATTATGGAGGCTGAAACTCCAACCAACAGTTACCTTGGACCTATTTTTAGATTTACGTATATATTTGACACTCTAGCTGAAATGATATACAGTAAATCGTAGTACTGTACAGTATACTAACTCACTATGATTAAAAGTCAAATAGAGTAGAAATATAACGTATTACACCAATGAAATTGCTAATCAAAGTTCAGCATAGGTAATTCTGAAATACTTACGATATTTCACGCCAATTAATCCATTTTTAATGTACACTATACAATTATGTCCTGTTTTATTTAATCGATTTGTCATTAACAATCACGAATTGATCAGAGCTCTCTTCTTCATTATACGTATATTAGTAGCTGTAGATATTAATTTTCCTTGATGTCAGACATTAACGTACTTACTATCATGTTTAGTTCTACTATTTCTTCTTTTGCTTTACATAATTTGGGAGGGAACACGAACTGCAGGTAATCATCATGCGTATTGAATAAGTATAGTAATATAACCCGTCTTTGAGTTTTATTGCATAATTGACAAAATGGTCTATCAATGTAAAGTATTGTAATAGATAGCATTCTTTGGTTCATACGCTTATCATGAAATAATACTATCGAAGATATGAACCACCCCTAAAATATTATTATCAGTAGTGTATTACCCAAATTTCCTAATAGTTTAAAATTTCTATTTCAAGATTCTATCAATTATTGTTATGCCAAAACGGATTAAGTATTTTAATGCTATTCCTTTTCGCACTAAGAATTGTAGAGAATCTATCTTGTTGGAGTTGGATTTCTTAATCGCATTCTTTTCACATATTTCATTAGGAACGACCCACTATTTTTGATTAATTTCAAATCCAATATAATGCACTAAAGAGCTACGCATGCTTTGTAAGACAATACATAATCATTTTCCTTCATCAGCAATGATTCATCAGCTAATTTGTGAATAATAATCATCTGAGTCTTTGTCTTTATTAATCAGTAATAAATAGGCTTGCTGTTACTTTTATTGAAAAGTATGGGCAGTATAGACAGCAAAGAACTCTTTTTCAGTTACGGCATATTTATTCATAGACATTTAGCTTCTAAAGTATTCTTTATAGATATAATTACCGCCAATATCAATGATAATTACTGTGATGATCAACTGTTAGTCAACAACAGCATACATTCCACGGTTCTGTTTCTTATATTTTATGTATTTGGCCTAGCATGATAAATCGTTAGATTTTATTCCAAATTGTCTCGTAAAATTATTTTAGAGCGGATTTTGCGATTGAAAAGTAGGCTGTATAGCAGTTTATCATAATGTAAATTTCTAAGGCATTTTACATTACTTCGATGGGCTTTTTGTAAATAATAAAATTTATTGACAAGTATGTAACATCATGCGACACTTCATAATGAATAGTGACTTACTTTTCAGTTAATTTATTTATAAGTAAAATTATGAAGTAATGATTTATTTTCCAGTTAAGGCTACTGTACTTTTTTTCTATACACCAGGTGCTATATGTTAATCGGGATAAACAACTATAATACAGACACATACCCAAAAACGTCATCGATTTATCAATTCTTATCGTCAATTTCTAATTTATAGCTGCTTTTAAAAGTCGTTTGTATCGTTTATATGCGAATAATTAATCAGCCTTAACTATTTCATTGCCGCAAACTAATCATAGCACCAGAAACAACAGTTTTTACAACTTGTTATACTGCATTATAATCGATTACTAAATTGTATAGTTTTGTAGAATTAGCACCAACACACTAGCAAAATTAGGATATATAAATAATTACAACTTTAGACAGATCGAAAATCATGACTTGATTATGAATAAGAAAGGTCTAAATTTCAGTAATATTTTATCATGTCACATGATTGAACCTTCCCGAATTACATAATTTTTGTATGATACACGCATCTGTACACCATCTGTCTTACTGAACAAATTAGATTAAATTTTTTAGATGAATTCTTTACATACCGGTAACTATTATTTTCGTATTAGAAACTATAAATTGCGAATGTAACCAATCGTGATAGAAATAGTGAAGCATAACTTTACTCCAAAATTAATAGAAGATATTTTATATCAAATAAAGTAATCTTTACCGATAGAACTAAATTGGAATACCATGACATACTTACTAGTTTCTTAAGTGAAGTTGATCTTATTGTGACTTTGTATCATTAACAGATTGGCAAATCTAGAAATGATAAATTAACGAAACAGACCACAGTTAAATCACTTTAACGCCATTCAATTACAAAACGTGCAACAACTATAGGAAAGGAAAGGAATTGTATTCATTTCAAAAATTACTTGCAAGACTTAAATACAGGTATTATTATTGATTTATTCTATTGTTACTCATTAATTCCGAATAAAATTACACACTATCAGCTATCTCATTATTTTTATTAATTTACAATAATTGAATACTAACAATTTTATTAACGGCTGACAACTATCAATTAAATATGTAATGATATGGAAAAAAAATTGATGATATTTCATTATTTAGATTGAATACGCATGTATTCAAGAATTTGATCCCAATATTAAGATAATAAAGCCTAGACAAACAATATAAGAGCTTTTAGGTTATTTCAATAAATGACTGATTAAAGCTATTATAATAGATTATTATAGCTTTGATTTATTTTTATTCTATTTCTAGTTATTCTACTTAACCTTTTTGATAAAGTGAATGGAGGTTTGGAACGGTTCCAAAGGAATTTCTGCAAATTTTTCTTTCCAACTCAATATTCTTCCCCTAAATTCTTGGCAATTTTAACCTAATGAAAAAGTATACAAAACACTTTATCTAACGTATATTATGCACTTAAATTCGATTAACACTATAACGATAAAATAACTATCAAATTGTCCATCAGTTTTAGCATGCAACGCAAAGCGTGTTACAAAATTTCCGATTGGATATGTATAATTATTATAGAAGCTTATTGAATTCTCTCTCATTCTCTATTCTGATATAAAACGTAGTAGATAAATCAACTGAATCATTACTATGAAATAGCCTGTGTAATATTATCTTCTTTAAGTAGCGTAAAGTATTTTAAGGTAGACGATGATAGAAGGTATAAAGGATTTTATTGAGATACAAGTTACAGGCTAACAATGATATGGTTGTTATAGGTAAGGTATTTGAGATAGCAGGAATGTAGGAACTGACTAACGAGTTAGCGTACAAGGGTATTTATAGGTTTTAGATGGGATTGAGATAATGTCTTTATATGTATAGCATGTCGTCTATATGTGGTCATGATGTCGTACATTATGAATGTAATACAATACAGTACTTAAACGGTATATGATAAGTATTCGTATGTTAGGATATTACTATACTAGGCATCTTCTATATAAGATCATAATGTTACAGCCTGCAATAACTAATTAATGATCTCTTAGAAGCATTATTAATGGCTATTGCTTAAATAATAATACTTCAAATCTTAGAAATATTAAATTAAGTTAGTCAAATTATGACACCACATATTGCATACAGTAATCTACGGTACTATGTTTTTGTAGTGCAGCCCCAAATATAGCTTGCATTGTGATTGTAAGACCGTACAAGAGTAGTAGTACTCCTACGTTAGATTGTATGATTTTGAAGATATCTATTTGTAGAAGAGGTTTACAATGCGTATTGTCTTCATGTTATTGAGATGTTCACATTAAGATTTTATGATATGAATAGATAAGACTAATTATGTTAGTACTGGGAAAGTTGCATTGTGGCGCTTTAATTAGACGCGTGAATAATGAATAGCTTGCGAGATGATGAACTGTTATCTTGCGACTTAATTTATCAAGATATGATTGTAAGGTGTAAAATTCATTCTGTCATAAAGGATATACAAACCGCGAGCTTTCGCTGTAAATTATAGTCCTATTGAAGCTAGATAGTTCTTAGTAGTTGTAAGATGAACCTGATCTATGGAATAAAGTGAGTTTACTAGAGACTGAAGTTTTTTTTATTAATAAGAAGATCACTTATTACAGTTCTTCTTTTGAATCGGCCCAAATAATGAGCTAAAAAATCAAGTTGGTTGGTCACACGATAAACAAGCCCAAGTATAATATACTAAATTAATAGATAAATTCTTCAGATTTACGTGAATTTTGTATGTCTGTTTCAAAATTTGCTGCTGTGTATGAACAAGCTCTTCGATGCACTTTTCTAGCTCTGTTCGACGTAAGTTGGTGATAATTTTAGATTAGCTCAAAAAGGATTTACTTGACTAGACATTAATTCAGATACATTTCACAATTTCTTATTATTAATTCATGCGTAATTTAATTTCTTTTAGAAAACACAGTAATCATAAAATATTAAGTATTATACGTAAGTCAAATTGAAGACAAAAATGTAATTTTCTGTTATTTCCCTCCTTAAATTGCAATATTTTATCTATTGTGATAAATTTTAGATAAATTTTTCAATTTCTTGACAAGGCACAACTCTCATTTCGTAATTTAAAAATTAGAATATTTAAAATAATTATTCACTACATACTGCATGATTAAATTCCTATGATATGTGATAATCTAGAAGTTTCCACAAACGGTCATATGAACGCTTTAAATTATCAATGATCTTGTTCTGCCTTTGTAAAAGCAGATTAGAACATGAAAATATTTTGATTGTTACCGTACCTACATTCAAAGCACTGCAATAAAGGTGATAAAAAATATAGCATCTAAATTTCCTGCATTATTTGATTCTGTTTAACTATTTTTGTTTAGTACAGTAAATATCAACAAGGTACAAATCAAGTAGTCGGATGATATGCAAATACATAAACAAAATTTAAATGATATTTAATTGTGACTGTAGCTATTTTTACTTCCAAAATTACTTTAAAATCTTCTAAAGTTATGAAATTTTGAAGCATTCATTTTCAAAAACGCATAAAGTATATAAGCGTCAAGTTGAACGACAATATAATACCAATATTTGCTATAATTTTACTTAAATTACTGCACATTTTGAAATTTCAAGAAATTATCTCAATGCTTATTTATTAGTGTACTTTCTATGATTGTTTCATGAAATTCATCAGAGAATGACATGGGCACTATGCATCATCAGCAAGGCTAAGAACCCAAAATTTCAATGCTGTAAATCAGTCCTTCAATAAACTCAGGTTATGTGATATAAGAGTATAGCAACGTTACATTGCAATAATATTGCTTTTTGAGCAATGAAACAATATGAACGAAGTATGATGATGTGACCATAATAAGGATTCAGCATTATTTGTGAAACTGTTTAACATAAGAATTGTCAAGTTTTTTACCATAATTTCTATGTTGTTTACTTTTCGATAAACTAACTAAAAGTATCTACAGAACGATACATTAAATTTTGATGCCCCATGATAACTTAAATTGCTTCCTATCCACTAAATATTTACATTTAGAAGTGGCCAAATGTAAATAAATCTAGCTCAATTTTTAACAATTTTAATATCTTTACAGATCTGTCTGAAAAAAGAACTAGTTTCTCTACTTTATTTCCAGTGAGCAACTCTTTAAAATTTCATCTGTTTTTCTAATATGCGCGTAGCGGCAAATAAAATTTAATCTATTGGCATATTTTACAATTTCAGCTTAGAATCAATTATTAGATTTTATCAGATATATTAAGATAGTTACGCAAATTATCATATCACAGAAATATTATTGATAGATTTAGTGTTTCCTATACGCAAGTATTCAGATATTATAAAGGAGTGTTTTATCCGTATTATTACAAGTTATGAATATTGCAGATTCGGTTAAACTTTAGTTTTATAACTGGTGTACCTGACAAAATAGTTGCAATTCAACTTCGTCAACTAAAAATTTTCAAAGTTCTAAAGAAAGTCTGATAAACTATCGTGGTGATCATAATTTCTAGTTATGCAAGTTTCATTAGTATTACCGTAAGATAAAAGTATTTCAGAGCTATTCTAAGTTATCTTGAATCTAATTTTTACAAAACAATAGTGATATTAGACGAGAAGAACTAAGTTAAGCTACCGACACTTGAGGTTCAAAACAAAATACATTAGAGAAAGATACCAGATTATTATAATTTTTAACTAAAATTTTTGTAAGAGCAATACAAATATGGGCCCAATCAAGCAAGCTATCAATTAATAAGATAACTCATGATTATCCTAGATTTTTTTCTTATCTTCCCTTTCTAAGATTTCACTAAACTATCGAATTATGCCATCTACTATACTAGTATGTTACGCAGACTTGTTGGTGGTGTTAGAGCATCCATCTATCATTCTTAGGTACTCCAAATTAAGCTAGCAATCAAATTCACAAAATAAGTTAAATTATACCCTAGATTCCCGAAAGATATTTAGTTAATATAAATACAGTTTAGCTTGGAACTGTATATTGCTACAGTATACATTAAGACAAAATAACAAAGTGAAATTAGAACCCAGATCAATGGTTTGGGTTCATACTGAATGAAATTACAAAGTAACATTAACTTCTCTGTAATCAATGATCAAAGTAGCCATACATATTCTATTAACTAAAGACATCTATTAAATTACAAGATCACTATATCTGATTCTTAACGAATATTGTACTACTGATTAATTATTTTAAATTCTAACCCGAACAAAGCAGTTGGGTTTACAATATGTTTAGATATTAAGTAGATGTACCGTTATAATCAGCCAAATAAGTCATGTATTTAAAGCTAGAATTCTTATCACGATAAAAAAACCTAAGTTAGAATAGTTACAATACAAAAACTTGAAGGAGAATTTTGGAAGTCAACCTTCTTAACCGTTATCTTCCTCAAGATAGAATTTAAAAATGACTGCTATTATTGAGTTAAAGAAGAACGCAGCAACCGTCAATAATTAATAAAAATCTACTCTAAAGTATCATAAACGCAAAAAAGCGAATTCTAATGGAAGCTCATCTGTGTTATTCTTGGTCGCTTTTCGTTTAATCGATTTACAGGTAGATGATTGCCTATTATTGACTTGAGTCATCAATCAAAAGACTTTTTCTCAAATAGGTAATTAATATAATTCACTGGTATGATTTAAGTTGCTTCAAATCATCAATCTTAAACCGGTATTCAACACGGAAAGCGTAAGGGTATCTTCATAGTACATGAAGTCACTTAGGTTTATTCATCGACTTAGCTAACTGGCTAATATTAAAATAAATAATTTCTAATATAGCAATTAATTAGCTATCATTCAATACTAGAATCTCGATAATATCTATGATTAAGGAATTTAACTTTTCTGAATATGGCTATCTATCCAATCAAACATGGGTTGCATCATTGCATATTGCCATGCATACGTCATCCTGCTTCATTCTCAGTTATAAATTTTTGGTGACGTAGTGGAATTATCTTCTTAGTTCATATTCTTCGATATATTAGCATCTTATCTATGTAATACCGTAGTCCTTATTCATAGTCATCTCGCCCTGGCATAACTTCGTATAAAATCTTATATTTTATCACCAAAATAAACTACAGAAATATTACATCTGGCAGGGTCATTCCATCCCGAGAATCGATATTATATTGTAATATTGCTTCATATTACCTGAAGTTGGAAAATTCGAATACATAAGCCACAGTTAAGGCTTATTAACTAAATTAATTATCGTCTTTACAATTTGTGCATAGTCATCAATAAATGATTCATAATATGATGAAATGATGACGTAATCAAAACGAGATTTAATGGGAAGATGCCTATACGATTATTATTTATAGATGTTTAAAGTATGAGTCTATCATCTTAACTCGATCCAAAGTAGCCAACAACAAAGTATTAGAAGAATTAATACTTAGTTTTATGATGAATTGAGCAGCGTTTTGCAGTTACTCAAAGATAAAAACTAAATTTTATTTATGTACTAACGGATTCATATAAATCATTGTCGTAACGACTAGAAACAGTTTCGAAATATCATAATATAGCAAAGCAATAGACTACAGCTAGAGTTAAACTCAAATCACAAGAGTTTCTTTTTATATTACTTCAGCGTGATTAAAAATAGTTATCCTCATAACAATGACATAATTCACTTGCCCGAAGATATAGGCTTAAAGAAAACTCTTATTCCAAGATTGTAAGCAGATTGTTGCAAGTTGAATGAAAAGCAACAGGTAGCTCTCCCTGTAACTAACATAATAGTAAATGACTATAGTATTGATCTAGGTAGGAAATTAAGAGTAGATTACTATTAAATTTTCTAAATTACCCGTATTGTTTTGATTTGCAACTACACGCCTAAAATTTAATTTTTGTTGTTTGCATCAAATAATACAAAGAAAGAAAAAAAGCCATTAATAAAGTCTATTATTCTAAGAAAGACACAGCGGCAATGTCTATTTGATTTCTTATATAGCTATTCTATTTATTACATCTTTGCGTAATGTGTAATCCATTACGATGTATATATTTATTATTCTAGAATCTATCGTTGTACTCTTTTATGAATAAATACATCTGGAAATTTCTCCCAATAATCAATAATAGCATTGATGACCGAAATTTTTAGCCTAGTTACAGCTCTGATTTGTTTTCACGTTCCATCTTAAGCTTCAATTGGGCTATTCTGAGTCCATTCGGTGCTATATTAAATAAGGAATGATTTATTATAAAAGGAAAATAAACTTCAAGGCGTTATTCGCTTAGCTATGGGTAATAAATCAACGAAATCTTTAATAATAGATGAGATTAATTCCCTCATCTTATCTGCAAATCAAAGTTACAATCAAGATATTGATCAACCGATTGAAATCTTGCCTGAAATCGAAAAGCTAGTCGATGCCGTCAAGATTTTAACTAATGAAACTCCGTACGATGATCATTTTTATTGTGATCTGTTTCTAATCTTAATCAACATCTATATCAAGCAGAAGAAATATCATCATGCTTGCTTCTGCTGTTTGAAAGCAGAACAAATAGCCAGAAAAATAAACTCCGGGAAACATATCGCTTTTTGCTTGAATAGGCAAGACGAAACAGCAAGGTTATCTGGTAATAACGGCCAGCATTAATTTATTTTAAGGATGAGTAGAAATCACTAATATTTATACCAATTAACAGAATTCAATTAATTTTTCATTAGGAGGCTTGAATCAAAAATGTCAATTAAATGGAAAAAACTGCCAAAGTATACATTGTAAGTAACTCCAAGCCAATCTATAAGTTTAATGCGTAAACCCAAGTGCAATATTTTAACCTCATATAATTTAACCAGCACAAAGAACGTTTTTTATCAATAAAGCTGAGTTCATTTCAGTTTTAATCTAAGAAAGAGAGATTTTTAGCTGTTGTTTTTAATTGGTGTTATAATAAATATGTTATACGTTAGTGACATCCTTTCTATTTGAAGATACTTCTAACGATTTGTTATCATCGAATCAAAAAACTATTTTATCAGATTGTCTTGTCGGTAAGATTCTTTTAGTGGTGTTAGAACGTATTCTATTTTGCGATTAGAGTGAATAAAAAAATCAAATTGCGTACGTTTGGACTTGTAATAATAATTTTAATTATTGATCATAAATAATCTGTCAATACAGTAAATCTTTAATTATCTTTTCGTATATTAGCTCAATTTCGTTTTATTCATATCACCTACAGGCAACAAGGAATTTTTGAAAGCTTGCATCAGGGCTTTGGGCAATGCTAAATTTTACAATAATCTGAATAGAATTAGCGTTATGAGTGCTAGATATACAAGTATTTGTACGCAATCTTTGATAGAAATGCTTAATATTTCTGCATATAGAATTGAAAAGCAACTAACTGGTGCTGCACATACGGGAATTAGCTTTACGGATGATGTTGCATGTAAATTGAACGATGATCAAGTATTTCTTTTTACCTTCGTGACATACACCTTGCTAAAGAATATTTTAGTTACAAAATTTGCTAAAAATACGTGCTGTGGTGAGGAAAGTAATGGAAATACTTTCTCAAAATCACGAACAAACGTTACTAAGGAGGAAGAATACGGACAAGTAAATAGAAATTATCAAAGTACCGAAACAATAACTACGCCCAAAATTAATGACTCATTCTCTAATTTTATAACACCATTCGAAAAATTAATTCGCCTTTATAGGCAAAATTCACAACTCAATGAGTCTCTTCAATCATACTTCACTTGGAATAATAATACTGCAAATAAACCTTCTCAGGCTATCAAATTTTGCAGTAATAATATCTCTGTGGCCCATTCTATTGCCTACTATCCGTTCATTCCTAAAAGCAACTTATATATTATTCCCTTAAATATGACTGATGCAATAAATGAGACTTTGCAAAATTGGCATTATTCATCAGAAAGAATCTCATATCTAGAAACTTTCAAGGAATGGCTGGTTACCATAATTGGTAAAGATACCTCTCAAAACCGGCTCAGCATAACTATGAACGAGCAAACTCAAGAATATTCGTTACCAATTATAATTTTGGTCGGTTTACACCAAGGCAAAATCCATGAAGAACAAACTTGTCAATTTGAGCAATTAATTCAAGGCTTATTAAAATCCTTACCTTTCTTAAAAAGTCATGTAGTCTCTTCAAAAATTATTTTCAATTCCAATCTTCAAGATAATCATTTGGATATCATTAATAATCGCCGACAGTGTAGAAATGAACTAATGGCTATGATAAGACAGTTTCTACAGTCTCTACCACTTTCTCAGGAAAACATACCGGCAAAATGGCTCTTCATGGGGCAAATATTACACGAAGCTGTTCAGAAGCATCACAACCAAGAATTATCAATAAATCTTTTTGATAATATAATGGGTTATTCAATTCATAAAATAATGAAAGTGGATGATATACGCCAACTATCGCGAGATATTGGATTATATGAAGATGAAAATTTCTTTCTTGATATGTTATCCTATTTAAATGATGCTGGCGACATTCTATATTGTCAAAATGAAGGAATTATTGTTACTGATCTTCAGTGGCTTGTAAACATAGCTGGTCATGCTTCAAAATGGTATCCACAGCGATATAAGGACATGGAATTTCATGACGAATTAGGCCAAATAAATTATTTGAAAAAAATAAACTGCGAATGGTTAAATAGCCTTGCTAGCCATTTTAACTTCGATGATATGGAGAGAAAAATGATCATTGATGTCTTAAAAATTTATGGCATTATATCCGAAATCAGTGATTCCGATAAGCAATATCAAGACAATCGTGGCTATTTTATTCCTTACGTACTACCTCAATATGTTGAAGAGGAACCTAATACAATAAAACCCTACGAAAAATCAGACTGGCTTCATGTAGGATATAATGTACAAGATCAAGTGCCTTATATTCCAGATAATCTTTTTCGAGATCTTATATCATCATGTCTCAAAGAATGGGGAAATCCATTAGTCCAGTTCTTCCATCGTTATGCTAAATATTTTTTTTTAAATAACCAATATTGTATTGTAGTCAAAAAAGAAAAATCCACCGTAGCAATGCAATATCAATATGAAATATTGGATAATTCTACATCAAAAAATACATTAGTTCATAATGTTAAAAATTTTATTGATAAGTTTAGTCCACATTCAGTCTTGCTAGAGGAATTGATATCAATTACAAATAAGAAAATGCCAAAATTCGAAAATATTCGTGGTCAATTTTACCTTAAATGCGATCTATGTCAGCGATTAAATGGTATAACCGACGTTCATCAACGTCTTGGTTATCAACAAATCAAATGCCAAGAATGTTACTCTCCCATGAGTTTTAAAGCTCTAGACGATTGGAATCTAGGGAACAAAGTAAATGTCAAGGGTATGCTATAAATTAAAATTTAAGAGTTTTTCTTTGAATTACTGTTATATCTAAGTGTAGCGTCCTTTAAATGACATCACTGAAAAGGTTAACGTAATTTTGAATTAAAGAATCGTGCAATAGGATTTTAATTGGCAGTTTGTTAATGTACTAGAAGTTAAGATGTGCCTTGATTGATTAAAGTAAACATTTAAAAGGAAAAGATCGCCAGCTAAACTAATGATCATGTGTACAGACTAAAGCTTGAGTATGCAATCGAATATAGTTGTAAGGAGATATCTTCATATTGTCATTTTTGAACAGAAGTACCTCATAATTAAAATTTTTAAGCCCTATAACTGATCAGCAAATAATACAGTAATTAAAACGATAAATACTATCAATAATTAACAGAAGCAGTTTTTTCGATATTCCACTAAACTTTCAATATGCAGAATTACAATATTTCCTAGCTTTTTTCATCTGCATTTAATTATAACAGTATATATCAACAAATGAGGTAAACTAACAAGCATTTCCATGAATCACTGGTAGAGTAGTAATTTTAAGCTTTAATTTTATCTAATTTTCTTATTTTTTTATTGTAACAACACGACTTAGACAATATTTGGGAGCTATCCCCGACACACAGTGATATCGATCAAATCATTGATGTAGTTAGTATTGACGATAATTGGAATAAATTTGTTCCTGCTGCATTATGGAATCCATTTACCAAGCAAATCTATGATTTGAATCAATCTATATCAATTGAGACTTCTATAGAAGAAGAAAGAAAACTCTACCTAACATATTTTCTAAAATGCTTAAACAAGAAAAGTTTTACTCTATTTTGTGATAGTTTACTAATGAATTCGTTAAAAGAAATTAGAAAAACTGGACATCAATTAGTTCAACTAGCAACGATAGCAATTACTCATCGAATAAGAGGCAAGTGGATGTACATGACATATCCGTTAATAAATGATCCGATGATATCATAAGCACAAATCAGAATGATCATAAAATATTTACCTAAACTTGAATTATCTTAGATTATTTTCTCAAAATTTCCGTAATAACTGGAACTAGTTTTGACGTTATCAAATTAAATTTGAGTATCCTGATTTGTTAATATTATGATAGAATGACATACAGAATGGTAACTGAAATTCTATGCTTTCTACTAGTACATCTCTAGCTTTTACTTTAAATACTTAAAAAATATAAAAGTTAGTATTCAATTTGTGCAACTATTAAAATATATCGATGATGTTCCAATTTCAGCTACCATGAAATGCTATCGTAAAAGCGTAAACTGCAAAGCCATGGAAGACAACTGTATTACCTTAAGTAATCTTCCAGGATTTGAATTCCATATCCCAGCTGATAGTTTAAAGGAAGATACTATTATTACTGTCAAATATTATTTCAGCGATACATTCTGTTATCATAACCATGAAAGCAAAACTGGCCAATTACTGCTACAAGTAGTTCAACTAGAGCCGAATGATTTGCTGATTAATGTCCGCAATGATAAGTCACCTAAATTAAAATTGCCTATTTTACAACCGCAGCAAGTTTATGATTCGAATGGTACCAAGGAATGTCCAGAAGTAACACTGCTTGACCAAAACATAGAAAGAAGCGGATATAGATTCGATTCTAAGGATTATAAACGAATTGAAACCAAACATGAGCAGCCTTGTATTGTTTTCTCCATCGAACAACTTTCAACATTTTACATTAAAAGTGATAATATTAATGTCTTGATTGACCAATCTATTTTTGATCAATCATTAGCAAAATTAATTAAGATCGATCTGCCTATACCATCTCTTTCTTTGCAATATCCTATTCAATTTCAAGCTCAATTAATTCAGTTAGCTTCCTCCTTTCTGTTCTTGAAGATAAGTATAACCAAGAAAGGAGTTCAGTCCAGACCTGAACAGAATTCTAGACTTAAATTGTATCAGTTAATCAATGATGCAAATGAAGAAATATTTCTACGTGGCGGCTACTACAAAGTAAAATTTATTAGTAGTCATTTAGTTCAGGACTCCATCGATTCAAATACAACCTGCATGAAAGATTTATTCCTTAACTGGCATACTAGTTTTGCGACCAGTATTATGTTTAAGTGTAAATTCACAGTAAGTGAAATTCCTCCACCGGAGCTCTGCCAGATAATTCTTCTCGAGTCTGATGAAAAGAATAACGTCAAAGAAGCCATGTCCTGCTATTTATTTTTGGTAAGGCTAAAACCGAATATAACTTTTCTTATATTACACGTAATATACCTGAAGTAAAATAAATCATTAAAATATACAATATTCTTAAACGGAAAGCCTGATGACGCCGAAGAACTTTTATAATCCAAAGCATCAACTCAGAGCGAATTGTATAAATTTAGGTAATAAATGCCTTTTTCCATTGAATTATTCGAAAAACTGTAAATTTTTCTGAATGCCATGCAGTTTTTATTATCCGTTTAAACCGTAAATTTCATAACTAGTAAAGACTTTAAAACTGAATTACGATAGGTCATATTTTAGCCAAATTACTAATCGATACAGCGAAATTAGACTAATACTTAATCTAAGTATCTTAATGCTTAGGCACATCATAAATATAATTTAATTAAAGAATTCATAGATAGTCAATTGGCATAGATCGGAGATATTTTCCATCCGTATTCATTAGCATATAATAACGAATTCATTACGTTTTGAAATAATATCTAGATTTTCAAAATTTTTTATCTTATCTAGCTATTGGAAGAAAAGCTTGGAAACTGAAATTTTAAATGAAGTCAAAAAACAACGAGACAATGACTTAGACTTATTAATTTCTTACAAGTATACAATGATAGGCAAAAAGGTAGGAATGCATATCATAGCTCCTTGACGAATTTGCCTGGTATGTCTATTTCATTGCGTAAGTTTATCTTAATATAAGAATGCCAGACAATTCTGGTATTCAATATTGTTTCCGCCTTCATTCAAGCCAACCACGATAAAAATAGTACAGTTAATGGCATCTCAATACAAGTTTGAGCTACTGTAATTGATGAATTTCAGCAACGATATGCGTAGTGTATGGCGTTTCTTACTTAATGATAATAGCTTGTTCGAAACTTATATGTTACTTTTACCAGCTCACTGATATGCATTAAGCATAAGCGGTTTTTATAAGCGGTTTAGATTAAATTGAAATTATTGGCCCACTTTTATAGGAAATTTATCTAAATTTTCATCATATCATCACTACCAAAATTAGTTCATACTTTAATAATAATATGTATGTTTATTTACAAGCATAAGTTTACACTCAATTTAGAATTTCGGTGAAAATAACTTTTATGACTCTATTTAAAAATATGAAAAAACTACCGAATCCACATGAGTACTTTCATAACATTTTGGGAGTATCCCCAGCGTCGCTGGTTTTCATTATTAAATATAGAATCGGTTACAAGTAATGGGCTTAGGCACATACAATCATTTTGATAGACGTTGATGTATGACATACTATCCTATTTGACTATTTTTAATCGTTGCTTAAAAAATTAATTTATGAAAATCAACACTTGAACCCTATTGATTCTGTTTACTGAATTTTATAATCGAATGAATAAAAGCGTTGAACGTGATTTTGGTAATTTGATCAAAATTATTCATCAAACTATCGCTAACATATAAGTACAATACAGTAACGACCACAGCATTCTTTAATCTATAACGTTATTCTTCCAACATTGGTGCCATTGGATTCTCAGAATAAAAGTATCTAAATTAGAAAGAAATTTATTAAAAAATCTCTATATAGAAAGAACATGCTACAACGCTGTGGTAAGAAAGTCTCAATAAGTAATTTTAAGCATTCACTGCCGATTTGTGAATATTTTTAATCTTAAAGAAATTTCAAATACAAACTTTGGTAAACAACCTACATCAGTAATTATGAGAACTTATATGTTCAAAGACTTCACTCTAGCTACCATAATTAAATTTAGAATCATGAGCTGTGTGACACTTTTCGTCTTGTGGGTTATAATTTGGTAAACGTATGTTTAAAAATAAGATAATGATAAATGTGACATCTATTACATTAAGCCAATTTCGAATATATTAGCAGAACATAAAGAGTTTAAGAGTTTAAAAGTTTTAAAACTATTCTAAACTTTTAGAAAAGTTTTATTCTTGTGTGAGCGCAAGTAGTACAAAACTACCGCACAGGAGAACTCAAGGTGTAGTGGAGTTAGGAATCAGTAATCTATTAATTTAGGGTAGAAGTTCGCAAGTTAAGTTTGCGACTATGAGATATGAGCTAATTTAAATAAAATGCCTAGTTATTTAAGCATTAAAAATAATTATAGTCGTATATTATATTGGGTTGACTAAACTATTTTGTATTTATCTAAAAAGGAGATTACAAAGTTACGCTTTTTGCGTTGTAGCTGAAATATCTCGTAATTTTCTTGACGAATAATAACGATTCTTTCGTTCAAAATGAGCATCAATATTATGATTGTGAACATAGAAAGCCTTTGTAAAAATAATTACATTATTCTTTTTGAATACTGCTGCATATAAAACGAACTGATTGTCTGCTAGTAAAAATTCTAATTTAACTTTGTCTATATGTAGCTAATATACCATATAAATCTGACATTGTTACACAAACTATACCATCTTTAATCGGTTTAGTAATACTACATATTTTAGTTTAGGTTTCTATCTCAAACTAAAAATATCTCATTGCAGTTTCAGCAAATACTTGCATAGCTGATCACGAGGTAGAAGATTTCTCTCGTGAATCATGCGTCATTAATACTTAATGGCATGTAGAGCAAATGAGTACTGTTGCCGTAATATCAGATATGTACTATAGTATTTCTTAGATGTTAGTTCATAATGTTAGATTGGTCACAGAAGCCATTATAATCCTGGTAATATGAGACTAAAATTATTATATTTAAAATGGTGGCATCTTGTTTTCTGAGCTTCAAATATTAACAACCACGCAAGATGATACGTTACAGACATATTGTACATGGCAAGTAATCTGACTCCCAAAATATACATCAACATTGGCTTATAGAACAAAATATAATCATACGTACAGTCAACGATTTACAGCTGTAGCATAAACACTAATATTAGTTAAAAAAAGTCGGTTCTACACTTTAGCTCTGGAGCAAAGATGTTACAAAGTACATAAGAAGTGCAAGGTTAGTATTTTTCCTAATTAATGTAGACTGTCATGAAGTCTTACATAAAGTCATATTTGAATATAGTATAATTTGTATCAGTATAAAGCAATCTAGTTAAGGAAAAGATAATGTAATTAACATCGGATTTTTCTCTATGCTTTAAGTTTCAAGTCACTAGAAATTAATTATCATTCCTTCTAAGCAGAATTGCTTCTAAAGCGTAATAAAAGGACAAAAATCAATCTACGTAAAATAGATTAATGCCAATATTTTCATTCGTGTCATTCATTGCTTTTAATACCGTGTGACTACTATTAACAGTATTTTGCGACTTGCTAAAGTTCCACCAGCCTACTTGCACGTGCTGGCCTGGAGTGTAGACATCAATGCGTACTCTTTACACGTAACTAACTTATTCTTAACTCTTCAGCCAACTTATGCGCAAATCCTTTTCCTTACGCATACTCTATATGTATAAGCCTTGCTGATATTAACGTCTCATAATTACTAATACTTCATGAGCAGCATTAAGTTTAACAATTTTATTTTAGTAATAAACGTACTATAAGTATATGCATAATTGCACTCTCTTGGTATCTCAAGGTTCTAGGTTTACCTTTAGATGAATAACTTATTGTGAAACGCTACATAAAACTGATTCGTAACGTTTTAGTTAAGGAGATTTGCAACATTTTTGGTTGTAAATCCTCTTTCTTGTCTCTTTTTCTCCTCGTGCCTTTTCGTTGTTCCCTTTACTTGTGTGTTTTATTGCTTTCTTTTCCGGTATTCCTTGCAAGCTTTACTTTGACCTTGATGCCTTCTCCCGAATCATCGACATAATTGACCATCCTTACTTCCCTCCCACAACTTTTCAACTCGTATTATGTATGGGCAAGTGTAGGAGGTTTGCTGCATATTCGCACTCTTAATCCTTCCATTTCACGCCTCCTCTAGGCCCAATAATATATAATAGATGCCAGGTAAAACAGTTAACCTCTCTTTTACTTTCCTTTTGTCATTTTTGAAACAGTAAGGGTTACGAAATATACATGCAACTATTTATTAAGCTATCCTAGGTAATGGAAAATATCGGTTGATTCAAGCGCGGATATCCAAAATATCTATGTAGTAAGTGATACCTTGCTAATTACAGTCAACAGATTACAGATATCGTGCGGGTTAGATTTCATTTACAGTAAGCAAATCCATGTACGGTAAAATTGAAGATTCATACTAACAGTACTAGCGAACAGTAAAATAGCAATGTTCAATTTGTATGATACCGTCATATGAAAACCATTCTATCATAATTGTAAGTGTGAAGAAAAGCGATTCTGTTTGTATAGATTAATCAATAGTAATTGCACGACGAGTTGAAGGGCTGTCAATAGTTCAGTTAATAGAACTTCATTTCTATACGTTAAATAGGATTAAGTTACAAATTCTTAAGCGCTATCTTTTTCTCTATTGATGAGGTAGTTGTAGTCTATTTCCTCTATTCTACTAGATCAAAACTTTCTTCTTTAGCAACTTTATGATCTACTCATACAGCCAGCTTATTTTTTACCCTATCGTCAATACTTATCCTAGCTCAGTAGGTCTAATCTTCCTATAGTATTTAAATTCCAAAATCCTTACAAATATTTAAAAGCAAATTATAGGAAAACAATTAATGCCGGTGTAACGACCCAAACTATACCCTTCGTGTAGAATATACCGTTTACTGTAATTTGATGAACAGCAACTTCAATCCCAGGATTTATTTGTACTTCTTATCCACTACTAGCAAACTAAATGCTTATTAAGTCTTCTAGTCGACAAACACTCAGACAACTTCTTTTTTAGTTGCTTTAGCTATATTTGCATAACAAATATTACTATTACCTTACTATCTAGCGGCTCTAACCGATATAATCAACGTGACGACTTAATTATTTTCTATGAACATCCTCGAAATAGCTTGCAATGTACAGTATAGATTTGGTATACCGTAACAAATATCGTTATCGCAACATTTGACACTTATCATAATAGCCACATTAGTATTTATTAGCAATCATTAATAACATATATATAGTTATCGGATCTAAAATGGTCAATGTACGAGTAAGTTAATGAAATATTATAATAAATAGTTTCCGGAAGAAAATACTGAGTCAGTTTTAGCTTTTCGTTGATCATATCAAAGGCAAGGAAAACATTCCGCCCTGCTTTCTTTGCTTATTGCCAATTAGT